>NC_083337.1:146520522-147120522 GCF_019175385.1 Lycium barbarum
TCATGTGAGATAGGGGAAGCTTTTATTTTGTTATATCATCAGGGTAATGATGCATCAACCTGCTAGTGGTTATTATGAGGCACAAACAGGCTAATTTGTCCTGTTGTGATAAATCAAAATTCTATATTGCTATATTAATCCTTATGTTCTAGAATATTCAATATAATATTGAATAGTTAATGACTAAGATTCCAATTCCAGTAGTTTAGTCAATTACTAGGCATATAAGATTTCTGTTATGTGGACCCACTTAGCTTAGAGGTTAGAGCATCGCATTATATTGGAAACAGGCTATAGCGCTTACTCCCGGTAATTATATTGAAACGCATAATTGGTTGAAGATCACGAGACGTTTCGAATAAAAGAAGACCCCGTTTATTTATTATCCTTTATTTAGAATCTTAGTCTATTATTTATTTTTTATTTAGAATTAATTTCGGTTGATAATCTATTTCAATTCTCAAAACACCTTGAGTAACTAAAATTGATCCATGTTCACACACATGAAGATGAAAAGTCTCTACATGAAATTATACCCTTTGCGTCTACTAAACATGCAAGAAATTCAAACGAACCCCTTCAGCTCTATGTACATCCGCCCCGGCAGACAAGTAGCTCATGCTTGTCAATTGCTCCCTAACAAAAGCAATTATGTATGTCATATAACATAATACACCATTGCCAACAGAAGTAACAAAAATGTATTTTTTCTTTGTCCCAGAAATTCTTGGGTTTAAAATTAAAACAAATAACCTGGTAATCTTTTAAAAGATAAAAAGACATAAAAATGATTCATTTCATCACAAAAATATTCGAAGGTATACGACGGTTAAAAACGACGGTGCATTCTTGTTTTTGCAGCTGAGAAACAGGACATAAGAGATAATTGTCTTTTCTCTCACCTAAGACGAAAATGTTAAATATTTACCATGCCCCTTGAAACACAAAAAAACTGATGGATGTTCTGGTTGAGCACCTCGCTAAGTGCTTCCCTTTACTGTGATGCCTCGATTTGAAACCAGTTGCAATATGCTTTGTTTATCTTTTCCATATATTTTGTTTAAATAATAGTTGACTGTTATATAGACAAAAAAAATGCATAAAATGTATATTTTTTATTTTAAATGTTATAAAAAATGATAAAATTATTTAAATTTTAAATCTCAAAGATATACATACTTCAGTAACTAAACATTCAATAAAGTTAATACAATTTTAATAACTTCATAACTAAATGTATAAAATTTTATGCTCTAAGGCACACATTTTAAATCTATTTGAAAATTAAATTCTTTCAAGATAGATTGAGATTTATAAGTGTAACTTGTTTCGTAGATTCCAATATTTTAATGGTGATATAACACTTGAATTGATGAAGATTTGCATCCAAACTTTCAGCAAAGAATAGGATTCTGCACTCCTTACTAAAGTATCAAATTAAATATTTGATTAAAATCTCTACAGTTATTGTTGGTAATCATAGATATTCTATTTTTATAAAGATAGTTAATTATCATATTACCAAAAAAAAAATAGTTGTTATTGGGGGAGGCGGGGTGGGTTGGAGGGGCAGAGGTAATTTTACAAGGAGCGTAATGTTATACATACGATTGTCTTATTATAGATTTTAAATTAAATTCATTAACATCAACTTTATTTCTTATTATTGTTATTTTACTAAAAGAATTATGAAAAATAATTTTTTAAAAAGGTGGGCTGTCCTCTCAATCTTTTAAAAACTAATGTCATTAAATTAGCATAAATGATTGCAATTTACCGTACTAACCTATGGGGGCTATTGTGGCCAAATTTACAAAGAGTGTACTGTTACGAACGAGGCATTTTAGCTCGGCCCGAGTAAGCCCACTAGCCCCCATTTTTCCTTCGGGGTGTTATCTATCTATCAGTCATTTATTTATATTAGATAGGCAGGTATGCCAGGGGCCTTGTCCCGGTTAACAATTAGTATTTCAGTATTCTTTAGAGGCTTCATAGACTAGAGTGGTAGTCAGTCAGTGTTTAGTAGATTTTTGAGTTACCTGTTGGCTACATCTATATACTTTCAGACTTATCTCCGTATTTCGTATTTATGATATTCAGTAGACTTTTCAGTAGCTCATCACGTTTATCGGCTATATTCCGCATAGTTATTTCCAACATTTAGTTCAGTTCAGTATTTAGCAAGCAGTAACACCATGTTCTATTGTCTTATAAAATTTTATGTTATCATTTTCAAATTAGAATTTAAATTAAAAGAATTATGAATATTCATTTGGCTCAGCCCATTTTAATAGCTCTAGCTCTAGTTGTAAGAAGCTCAGTTCAACTCGACTCATTTGGGCTCAGCTCGATTCTAAGCCTATGTAGAGGACTAGAGGTAACAACTACACATCAGGAGGGCGACAGTTACAAGAGATATATTTTTGAATTTTATAATTGTGTACATATAAGAAAAATTTGTCATTTTGTGTGAGATAATTTAAATTTTTAAAAAATATACAGTCAAGCCTCTTTATAATGACATTACTTGTTTAGATATTTTTTGGCTATTATATGAGCGAGGTAATTTATAAAAAGTGGTACACAATAGTAACAAGCATTGTAGATTTGTAGTTATAAGCTATGTTGCTCGGACTCTCCAAAAATGATGCCGCACCCGTGTCGGATCCTTAAAAAATGCACTACTTTTGGAGGATCCGACACGCACCCGTGTCCATTTTTGAAGAGTCCGAGTAACATAGGTTATAAGTAGAACGCTATTATAGAAAGAAAAATTTTAATATGAAAAAATGATTCCAAGAAAAATTCACTTATAATAGTAACATTTATCAATATAGAAATTTTTGTTACATTTATCTAATATAGAAATTTCACTAATTTTATTGTTGTTAAAAGTACAAATACTTAATTTTCTCAACAAGGTATTTGTTTTTTGACCAAAAAAAAAAAGTTTCATTATTTTTTGCTCAAAAGCAAACGCAGTAAGTTCTCCCTTCTTTTTCAAATCACAAGGACCAAAAAATAAACTGAAGGATCAAAAAGTGTGATTTCTCCGTGGACAATATATCGGCTATTGTCGTTCGTAAAGGGAACAATGCGAGGAACTAGGTATAAAATAGGACGAAACTGAAACTCTTAAATTTTTTACTAGTCCAGCTACTTTGTTTCATCAAGGGATAAGCCATCATTACCCCCTCACCTAATAGCGTTTTTGCTACGACACACCTTATCTAATTTTTGGGCCTATCACCTCCCTAAACTATTCTAAACCGTAATATTTTGCCCCCTTAAGGCTGACGTGGACGCTCGAACCAGATAAATTATATGTGGTGTGTGCACGCGCTGTGGGTCCCACGAAGCCGCTACCTTTTATCTTTTTAATTTATTTATATTTATTACTCTACCCAACCCATCCCCAATTATTTCCCAAACCAAAACCCACCCAAATATTACCCGACCCAACCATGGATTAAATTATCATACACAGAAATTGGGGAATAAATTAAAAGCCCTAAATTAGAAAAGGAGAAATAATTTCGCTATTTTCGAGCCCTAAAATATCATACACCGTAACTAGTTGAAAAAAAAGAGAATTTGAGACTTGTGTTCTTCTAATTTGGGTCGGGTAATGGGATGAATATAGGAGAATGGAGTTTTGTTTGAGACTTGAGTCATATTTGTTTTGTTTGTAATTCGGGTCAGGTTTATTATTAAAGGAATTAATTTTGGACGGTGGAGGAATAAAATGGAGCTTTGGAATTGACACGTGGAAGATTCCCATTGGTTAGAAACTATTTTTTGGAACTCTTACGCGCCTCAAATATTTGGTCACACGCGAGTGTCCACGTCAACTTTAAGGGGGTAAAATATTACGGTTTTAAATGGTTTAGGGGGGTGATAGGACCAAAAAATAGGTAAGGTGTGTCGCAGCAAAAACGCTACTAGGTGAGGGGGGAATGATGCCTTATCCCTTTCATCAATGTAATGGAGTTTAATCTTAGGTACCGTAAGTACTCCTAATACATTTATACAGATGAAGCTTCTTTTTTTTCCCCTTCCACTTTCATTTATTTCTTGCCTTTTTATCTCACACTTTGTTGGGTTTAATTGATAGGTTGAACGGGATATGGAGGGAAAAGAAGTGGAGGGAAAAATGAGTTGTTCCCTCTTGTTTTATGAAATAAGCATTTGTCCCTCATTGGTAGTGGAAAGAAAAGTTCTCCTACTTAAAAGTAGAAGCACTCCTTCTTGTTGCTAAAGGGTTAAGAAAAGGGTCTCCTCTCGTGCCGTCGTCATCGCTCGGCCCGACTTTGGCTTCGGCTTCGGCTTCGATCAAATGATTGATTGATAATCTTTTTGGACAAAATTTTCTTTAATTTTAATTATTTATTTATTTAATTAATATATATATTAAATTATCCAGATCCTGACCCGTTAGTGACCCGGATCCGCGATCCGTTTCTTTTCCGAATTTTATTTAAAATTCCCGTTTTTAAGGTGTCTGTTCTGAAGGGTTGCAAACTTTCAGAAATAGTACTTCCATGGCTATAAATTCGTTTGATTCCTCAGATTTTTCCTTACGAATTTTCTGAACTTCAAAACTTCTTCTTCTTCTACACAAATAAATTCTAGTGTAATTTACTGCCTTTGAGTGGTTCGTTGACACCGTGCTTTTAGGTACCAACACATCAGTGAGTAAGATCGTTCTATCCTGGGAGGATATATTCCATTAACCTCTGGTACTTGAGGGGAATAATTTCCTTAAGGACACACTGGGCATTCAGTGGGCTTGATTTTCTTCCTTAAAAATATTTTTCAGATACTGGTTTTGATTTTTCTAGTTTCTGGTTTTTTCTATTTTGTATTTCCTATTTTCTGCTTCAGAAATTTTTCTAAGTTACTGTTTCAAAGTAGTTTTGCAATACAGATTCACAACAATATTAAGGAAATTAAATTTTATACATTAATCTGTAATCTGTTTTGGAGACTAAAACTTGTGTGGTTTTCTCCTCCGTGTGAAATTTCGTGTTCTGACTTGAAGATATAAAAACTTCGTTGGAATATTAAAGTTCATACTTGTACAGCGATTTGAAGAACATAAAAACTTCGTCATTGATGTTGTGAAAAGTTTGCTATTCTGATTATTAAAACAGTTTGTTAATTTTGACAGTGAAAAGAAATGGCAATTGAAAGTGCTACTACTTCTGCGATTGTTGTGGCAACAAGCCGAACTGCAGTGCCACCGGCGGAAAAATCAGGGAAATTTTCTAGAGCCAACTTCAAAGGATGGCAGCAAAGGGTGTTCTTTTGGCTTACCACTCTTGGTATGCAGAAGTTCAACAACGAAAACACTCCAGTGCCTGCCGCCAATATGCCGGACAATGAAAAATTTATGATTGCTGAGGCGTGGAAACAGGCAGATTTTCTATATAAGGGCTACATCCTAAGTACTTGGGAGGATGATTTTTACAACGTCTACAGTGCTATGAAAACTTCGAAAGAATTGTGGGATACACTTAAGAAAAAGTATAAGACTGAAGACGCATGCTTGAAAAAATTTGTGGTTGCCAAGTTTCTAGACTATAAAATGATAGACAGCAGAACCGTTGGAACCCAAGTTCAAGAGCTTCAACTTATTTTTCATGACCTTATTGTTGAAGGTATGGTGGTTAATGAAGCATTTCAAGTAGCTGCAATGATTGAAAAGTTTCCTCGTTCGTGGAGAGATTTCAAAAATTATCTAAAGCACAAGCGCAAAGAAATAAAGTTGGAAGATTTTGTGATTCGTCTCAAGATTGAGGAAGACAACAAAACAGCCGAGAAGAAGTTGTGTGGGAATTCAACAGTTATGGGAGCGAATATCGTTAAAGAGGCTGCCCCAAAAAGTAAGAAAAGTAAGAAGTCCACCGGCCAAAACAAGGAGCAAGCCAAGAAACAATTCAAGGGCAACTGCTATAATTGTGGGAAACTTGGCCACAAAACCCCAGATTGTCGTCTCCCGAAAAAGGACAAGAAAAAGGGACAAGCCATCATGGTGGAGAAGAATTATGGCATTGATGATTTGTGTGCAATGTTATCGGAGTGCAATTTAGTTGGAAATCCAAAGGATTGTGGCTTGATTCTGGGGCCACTCGACATGTTTGCTCTGTAAAAGAAGCATTTGCAACCTACGCTCCCGCTGGACCCGAAGAGGAGCTTTTTATGGGAAATACTGTAACAGCCAAGGTTGAAGGATATGGGAAGATACATCTGAAGATGACTTCTGGCAAGGTGCTGACTCTCAACAACGTTCTGCACGTTCCTACAATTAGGAAGAATTTAGTTTCAGCTGCATTACTCGCCAAAAACGAGTTTAAGTGTGTGCTTGTTAGTGAGAAAGTTGTAATAAGTAAGAATGAGATGTTCATAGAAAAGGCCTACCTCACCGAGGGCCTTTTCAAACTAAATGTAATGGTTGTTGACAGTATTAATAAGAACTCAGCTTCGTCTTACTTATTGGAGTCAAATGATTTATGGCATGCTCGTTTAGGACATGTCAACTATAAAACCTTGCGAAAATTGATTAATTTAGAAGTATTACCTAAATTCCAGTGTAATAAATCAAAATGTGAAATCTGTGTTGAATCTAAGTTTGTTAAACATCCATATAAGTCTATTCATAGGAGTTCATATCCTTTAGACTTAATCCACACAGATATATGTGATATGAAGTCAATACCATCTCGCGATGGGAAAAAGTATTTTATTACTTTTATTGACGATTGCACTCGATATTGTTACATGTATTTGCTTAGTAGTAAGGATGAAGCAATTGACGCATTTAAGCAATACAAGAACGAAGTGGAAAATCAATTGAATAAAAAGATAAAAATGATTAGAAGTGATAGGGGTGGAAAATACGAATCTCCTTTTGCAGAAATATGTTTAGAATATGGAATTATTCATCAAACTACTGCCTCCAACACACTACAATCAAATGGAATTGCGGAAAGGAAAAATCGAACATTAAAGGAAATGATTATTGCTTTATTAATAAGTTCCGGTTTATCGCAGAGCTTCTGGAGGGAAGCTATCCTTATAGCTAACCAAATACTCAATAAGGTGCCCCACAGCAAAACACAATCTAATCCATATGATTTATGGAAAGGAAGAAAACCCAACTTGAAATATTTCAAAGTGTGGGAGTGTTTAGCAAAGGTACAAGTTCCTTTAACCAAAGGGTAAAAATCGGACCAAAAACTGTGGATTGTATTTTTATTGGATATGCTACAAACAGCAATGCTTGTCGGTTTTTGGTTCACAAATCCGACAATCCCGAAATTCATGTTAATACGGTAATTGAATCAGATAATCCTGAATTCTTTGAAATCAGTATAAAACTGAATGTGAGTCGTCAAGTGAAAGATCTAAAAGACTGCGGGAAAAACCAAAGGAAAGTACACCAAGTGAAGAGGATCCAAGGCGTAGCAAACGTCAAAGGACATCTACTTCTTTTGGACCAGATTTTGTGACATTCTTGCTTGAAAATGAGCCTCAAACATTTAAAGCAGCGATGTCTTCTTCTGATTCAGCATTTTGGAAAGAGGCAGTCAATAGTGAGATTGAATCAATTTTGGAACAACCATACATGGGAATTGGTTGATCTTTCTCCTGAAAATAAACCCTTCAGATCAAAATAGATCTTTAAAAGGAAAATGAAAGCTGATGGCACTATTGACAAATATAAGACAAGACTTGTGGTCAAAGGTTATAAAAAGAAGGCCTTAATTACTTTGACACATACTCGTCGGTAACAAGGATAACATCTATTCGGGTGTTAGTGGCACTGGCGGCTGTACAAGGTCTTGAAATCCATCAAATGGATGTTAAGACAGCTTTCTTAAATGAAGAGTTGGAGGAAGAAATTTACATAGAACAACCTGAGGTATTTGTGGCTCCTGGTAAAGAAAGGAAAGTGTGCAAACTTGTTAAGTCGCTTTATGGACTAAAACAAGCACCCAAACAATGGCATGCTAAATTTTACCAAACAATATTAGCAAATGGATTTAAGATTAACAAGTGTGACAAATGTGTTTACATTAAAAACACTCCAAATCATGAAGTCATTGTTTGCTTATATGTTGATGACATGTTGATAATGAGTAAAGATATTGCCGATATAAATGCTACTAAGCGCATGCTGGCTAGCAAATTTGATATGAAGGACTTAAGAGTTGCTGATTTGATCTTAGGAATCAGAATTCATAAAACTCCACAAGGTCTAGCATTATCGCAGTCTCATTATATTGAAAGAGTAATTGACAAGTTCAAGTATTTGGATTTAAATGTTGTCAAGACTCCAATTGACATGAGCTATACATTTCAGAAGAATGAAGGTGAAAGTGACTCACAATTGGATTATGCAAGAGTGTTGGGAAGTTTGATGTATATCATGAATTGTACGCGACCAGATATAGCATGTGCTATTAGCAAACTGAATCGATTCACAAGTAATACCAATCAAACTCACTGGATGACAATGAAACGAGTTTTGGGGTATCTGAAAAATACCCAAGACTATGCTTTGCATTATAACAAATATCCTGCCGTGATTGAGGAATATAGTGATGCAAATTAGATCACCGGATGATCTGAAGTTAAATGCATGAGTGGATATGTTTCCACAATTGGGGGTGGAGCAGTGTCTTGGAAATCATCCAAATAGATGTGCATCGCCCGTTCTACGATGGAATCTGAATTTATAACTTTAGACAAGGCCGGTGAAGAAGCTGAATGGCTCCAGAATTTCTTAGAAGATATTCCATTCTGGCCCAATCCTCTGGGACCTATATGCATACATTGTGATAGTCAAGCAGCAATAGGTAGGGAGAGAGCGTTATGTACAACGGAAAATCTTGTCATATCTGAATGAGACATAATACCGTGAGCCAACTACTCTCTAGTGGAATTATCACTATTGACTATGTAAAGTCTAGAGATAATGTTTCGGATTCACTTACAAAAGACCTAACTAGAGAGGCGGTTGAAAGATCATCTAAGGGAATGAGGTTAAGACTTAGGACAAGTCATCATGGCGATAACTCTACCTAGCAGACTAGAGATCCCAAGAGCTAGGTTCAAGGAAATCAAACAAAGTTATGACTGATGGTTCGACATTGTCAAATAACTCAATCCATTCTCGTGATGAAGACAATGTTCAGGAACAAGGATAAAACATTAAGACTTTTTAATGGTTAATAAAGCTTAAGTTTTTAATGGTTTCTAGGTTTGGCAGGTTTGACCAAATAGTGTATCTACGCGATAACACGTTTAGGAATCACCTATGTGGGTGTGAAGTGCAAGCTGCTTCAAAGAGGATGATTGTAAAAAGACCATTCTCTATACACTCATAAAATCAGGAGGTGTTCATGGCTGAAACAAACACAACCGTAAGAACCATAGATGGTAAAGGGTTGATTTTGTGACATATGGTTGTCTAGGTATACACCAAAGCTCGACAGTTCAAAGATATCAAATCTACCGATTGACTGAGTATATCTGACACATGTTCACTACGGAAAGTTCAAAGGGAAACCTACTTATCCAGATGCAATTAATCCTTTCTTGTAAATTACACACTTGTCCGTGCATTCCTTTATCTTATAGCCAATCCCCATTCATGTGGGGGATTGTCGGGTTTAATTGATAGGTTGAATGGGAAATGGAGGGAAAAGAAGTGGAGGGAAAAATGAGTTGTTCCCTCTTGCTTTATAAAATAAGCATTTGTCCCTTATTGGTAGTGGAACGAAAATTTCTCCTACTTAAAAGTAGAAGCACTCCTTCTTGTTGCTAAAGGGTTAAGAAGAGGGTCTCCCCTCACGTCGTCGTCGTTGCTCGGCTTGACTTCGGCTACGGTCAAATGACCTGATTGATTGATAATCTTTTTGGACCAAATTTTCTTTTATTTTAATTATTTAATTAATTAATTATTATTTATTTAATTAATTAAATTATCCAGATCCTGACCCATTTGTGACCCGGATCCGCATGTCAGATCCGCAACCCGTTTCTTTCCCGAATTTTATTTAAAATTCCGCCCGTTTTTAAAGTGACTATTCTGAAGGGTTGCAAACTTTTAGAAACAGTACTTCCATGGCTATAAATTCGTTTGATTCCTCAGATTTTTCCTTACGAATTTTCTGAACTTCAAAACTTCTTCTTCTTCTGCACAAATAAATTCTAGTGTAATTCAGTGTTTTAAAAGGCGAGGGCGTAAGGCGGGGCCTTTTACGTCTGCCTCAGTGAGGCGTAAGCCCCGAGGCACGGGGCGTAAGCCCCATGGGGTTTTAATTTTTAGTATTTTATAAAACGATATAATTATAATAAATACTTTTAAATAGGTGAAATAGCGTAAAAAATTGAAGAAAACTATAAATAAGTGATATATATATATATATATATATATATATATATATATATATATGCTCCACCCCCACAAAAAAACTAATTAGTACAATCTATTATATGTTACTTACAAGTACAAGTGATTGCTCGTTACTTTTTTGAGATAGTAGAAGACAAGATAAATAATTGGAAAAGAATATATATTAGGAATTCTAGCAATAAAAAAAGGTCTTGACTTTTAAATTTAATGTTCCAGTTCCTTTTTAAAACATTTGAGTAATTACATGTTGACTTTTGAGAATTTGGGCATTATATTAAGAACTTATTTAACAAATTTCGTTTTAGTTTGAAGAAGTTTTCTGGGCTTACGCCCCAACAAAAAAAACTCGCCCCAAACGCCCGGGCGTACACCCCGAATGCTGGGCGTACGCCTTTGGAGACTTTCGCCCCGACCCATCGCCCTGGGGCATTTTTGGTACGCCCCGCCCCAGGGCTCACCCCGAAAACGCCTTTTAAAACACTGGTGTAATTTACTGCCGCTGAATGGTTTGCTGATACCGTGGTTTTAGGTACCGATACAGCGGTGAGTAAAATCGTTCTATTCTGGGAGGATATATTCCATTAACCTCGGGTACTTGAGGGAAATAATTTCCTTAAGGACACACTGTGCATTCAGTCAGCTCGATTTTCTTCCTTAAAAATATTTTTCAGATACTGGTTTTGATTTTTCCAGTTTCTGGATTTTTCTGTTTTGTTTTTCCTATTTTATGTTTCAGAAATTTTTCTAAGTTACTGTTTCAAAGTAATTTTGCAATACAGAAAGTTACTGTTTCAAAGTAATTTTGCAATAGAGATTCATAACACACTTTACATTCAATTAGCCAAAATAAAAGACACAGTCGTTTAGCTATCTAAAATAGATAACCATTGTTTATCACCGATCATCACCATATGAAAAGATGGAGGGAAAAATATCAACGTTAATTATTTATGGGAAAAGATATCAATATTAATTATTTGAGAATCTCCACGTATTGGAAAAAAACTAAAATTGAATTGATGAGAGAGAGTTCATGCGACTTTTAAATTAAAATGAAATTTGGAGGGAAAGGCAGCAATATCATTAAATTAATATAAATGACTGCAATTTACCTTACTAATCTCATTTGGGCCATTGTGGCCAAATTGTGTGATAGAAATACCTTTCTGCAAATAAAATATAGACAGGGAGTACTTGTTTTAAGGAGATATGAGAGGAATACGGTTTTAACTTTTAACTGCCCAAAAACAATTCCTGAAAAAAAAAAGTTTTAAAAAAGAGAAACTAAAAACCACTTTATAATAAAAAGAAAATCACAGTTCTTCTCTGTCTTTTTACTTTATATATATATATATATATATATATATCTCTGATCTGTCCAATTAATATAGTAACTTATTAAATGTCATCCAATATTTTCACAAGAATCCCCCCATAAAGTTTCTAAACAATGGATAAGATTTGGTTAGTCATTCTTTTCCTAGAATGGATATGTGATGCTTAAACTTTTGAGTGAAAATGCATGAATATTGCCCCCTAATTAATGAATGTCCTTTAATTTCCTTGACCATATGGATCAAGTCAAACTCAATATTTTCATAATCTCCCTTGGATTATGCTTGTTTTCACAAATTTCCTCAAAATCAGAAAAGCCTGTTATAGTTTTGAACAAAGATTTATGGTAGGTCGATCCTATTTTATTGGGAAATTAGGAAAGATTATAATGTGTCCACAAATTATGCTAAAATAAAGTAACAGAAAGTGTGAAATCTCACACTATAAAAAGGCATTAACTTCGATGACAATAACATCATTCCAGCAAAACAAATTAACTGGAGAGTCCGAGGCAAAGATAAATACTCAGCTCTTTGTCTCTCCTCTCCCATATATGTTGGCTATGCTGGTCTATCTCTATTGAAAAAAGGACAAAAAAAATAGAGCAAAGACTCGATCTACGTAAATAAAACCAGTTTTATCTGGGAGGGTATTTTATAACTACAAAAACATTAAAAAAAAAAAAAAGCAAAAATGACGACAGCTCAATCAAACAACTCCAAGATCACAGTCTATGTGGTATCATGTTGGATCTTTGCTGCCTTTGGAGGGCTTATGTTTGGTTACGATATTGGTATTTCAGGTATGTAAATTTTTCTTTTCATTATTCAATTTGTTATTCGAGAATGGAGTCCTCTTTGATAAAGGCATCAAAATACTCATCCTTGATTTTAACAGGTACAAATCTAAGTGAGTGTTTGGACTTAAAAAATGTGATTTTTTTTTTTTATAAAAAGTAGTATTTGGATTAAAAAAAAATTGAATAACGGTATTTGAAAATTGGAGTTGTGTTAGTACAACTTGAAAAAATGTTAGAATTTTTGTGAGTGATTTGGGGTGAAAAACAAGTAGTTGGATTTTTTCGAATTTCAAAATATTCTAGTTGAATTCCAAAAAATTGTAACAACTCTATGTCCAAATATGATTCTAGAATACAATTTTGAAAGAAAAAAAGTGTAAATTATCCATGGCATTTTCGGATTTCAAAATATTCTAGTTGAATTCCGGAAAATTGTATGACAACTCTATGTCCAAACATGATTTCGGAATACAACTCTGAAAAAAGTGAAAATTATCCATGGCTAGACGGGCCCTAAATTAGTCGAATCAGTCAATTTTGATCGCCTAATGATTGATATTTGGTTTGTTATAACATTTTTTTGTGATAAATTCAGGTGGAGTATCGGGTATGGATGATTTCTTGATAAAATTCTTTCCAAATGTATATGAAAGAAAGCTTCACGCAAAGGAGAACAACTATTGTAAATATGATGATCAACTTCTCCAACTATTCACATCTTCCTTGTACCTATCAGCTTTGGTTGCTAGCTTCTTTGCTTCCAAGGCCTGTTCAGCTTTGGGCCGTAGGCCCACCATTTTCATGGCTGCACTTTTTTTCATTGCTGGGGCTATTTTAAGCGCTGCCTCTGAACACAGATGGATGCTCATTGTTGGTAGAATTTTGTTTGGTGTTGGTGTTGGTTTTGGAAATGAGGTACTCAAACCTTACGCATCTCAAAATATTAGTTTTTTAATAATTAAAAAAAAAAGTCTTTCCAAATATGGAAGTTCAAGATCTCTTTCCTTAACCGCAACAAAATTTACATTTTGTTATTAATTATTAATATATAATCTCTTAATATAAGTATCAATGATCATGTTACTCCGAATACAAGGACATTCTTAATTTGTAACGCTCTAATCCACTAGTGATATTATCTTATTTTGGGTTTAGGTTCGGACAACTTTAAAATCTATTATTAGGAATAAGTCTTAGGGTGTTAGCTAATTGGTGAATTTGATGCTTTTAAAAGTGGATTACAAAAAAATGGAGAGGCTAATGGTTGATTTGGTCGTTGCAGACTGTTCCTTTGTTTTTGACAGAGGTAGCACCAATCCAACTCAGAGGAGCTGTGAATATTATGTTCCAACTTTTCGTAACCATAGGAATATTCATCGCGAATCTTGTGAACTACGGAACATCCACAATGCACCCCAATGGATGGAGATGGTCACTCGGCCTTGCAGCTGTTCCAGCGTTTCTTCTGCTCGTCGGTTGCTTCGTTATCACTGATACTCCAGCCAGTCTAATCGAACGTGGCAAGGACGAGCAAGGCAAAGCTGCACTAAAGAAAGTCAGGGGAGTTGATGATGTTGAAGTTGAATACAAGGAAATAATTGCTGCTCGTGATGAAGCCATGGCGGTGAAACATCCGTTCAGGAATCTCATGAAAGCTGCCAGTGTTCCACCACTTGTTATCGCTATACTATTGCAGGTCTTCCAGCAATTTACTGGAATTAACGCCATTATGTTCTACGCACCTGTCCTCTTCCAGACTATGGGATTCAAGTCCGATGGTGCACTTTTGTCCGCTGTCATAACTGGACTTGTTAATGTTGGCTCCACCTTTGTTTCCATCTATGCCGTTGACAAGGTTGGAAGGAGAAAATTGCTCCTCCAAGCTTGTTGCCAAATGTTAATCTCTCAGGTACGAAATGTCTTACATTACTAACTAAAACACTCTAAAAGTATCGAACCTACTATGAATGTACTAACATGACTAAAATTTAATAAATATTTTGGATTGCGGGATTCATCATAAATTGATTAGTCTTACACTGACTGTTATGTATTTCTGACGAATTAATTCGTTTTTTATTTTGCAGTTGGCAATTGGATCTATTTTGGCAGTAAATTTGAAGGAGACAGGAACATTGGACAGGACACTAGCAGCAGTGGTGGTGGTTCTTGTGTGCACATATGTTATGTCATTTGCATGGTCATGGGGACCTCTAGGATGGTTGATTCCCAGTGAGACATTCCCAATGGAGACAAGAACTGCCGGTTTCGCATTTGCCGTCAGCACAAACATGCTCTTCACCTCACTTATTGCTCAGGCATTCTTGACAATGCTCTGCAAAATGCAAGCATACATTTTCTTCTTCTTCTCCGGTTGGATCGTCGTTATGGGACTGTTCGTTATCTTCCTCTTGCCAGAAACTAAGGGAGTCCCTATTGATTCAATGGTCGATCAGGTCTGGAAGCAGCATCCAGTGTGGAAGAAACTCTTCAAGAATGAATGAGTCAAAGGGTTACCAAATGAATTAATTATACAATTTTCAAGGTCTATTATATAATATGATTAACATGTGATGTATCCCTATATCCTATACCCTCCTATGTTTAAATTGGTTTTGCAAGTATTTGCTTCGTGATTGATTAGCGCGCATAAGTTTCTGGCAACTATTGCCTACAAACTATCCTCCTATCCTTTGTAAATTTGTTCCCGATTATTCTCTATGTATCGGGGTTTAGTGCTCAAATCAAGTCGATTGGATGAACTTTATTTTTGGTTCATCTGGTTACCTTTGAAGAGTGCTAGCTTCTATGATTTTTCCCTTTATAATAATTCCAAGTATTTGATTTTGATTTTTTGTTGCAAAGAGATAACTTGACTTTGTAACAGTTACTTCCTTTTTGGTTTATAATATTATGCTTACTTTTATTATTTAATTTTCTTTGTAGCAATTCTTTTAACCTATGCAATAATTTTAACCTAATTATTAGTAGTATAAAAAATTGTGATTTAACTAATTTGTCCATTCATAATAAAAGAATTATTTAACAATTTTGTAGATTTTATTTTTTCAAAAAAAAAAAAGGATAAATTTTGATCTATTTTTTATTTAAATTTTTTGATAATTCCAATAAAGGCTGAGTGTGTAACTGGAATTCAAAATAAATAAGAGCATATTTATGTATTATATCTTAAAATTACAATTGAGATATGTGATTTATGGTACATTGGTAACATTTGAAAACATATCTTTCGAGTTTTAAAAGATCACTGCGATTTTTGCCTCTTGATACTTTCGATGAATCTCGTTACGGCTTATTCATCAAACTTTTTAGCTTAAAAGGATCCATTCGGTGCCGACTCAAGGCCAACGCCAATAACGCAAAGGCATTAGGTCCCAAATTTTTGAGGCCCCATTTTTCGTTATTGATAGTAGATGACTAGGTTCTATGGCTAATTTTCTTCAAAAACTATCTACTTCCCATGATTTCATTCATATGGCCTGATTCAAAATAGGAAGATTAAACTAACTAATGTTTGATGTAAATTCAGATATAGTATTTTTATTTTTTTAAAATAAAATTTTTTCATATTTAAAAATTATATAAAAAGTGTTATAAGTTACGATCGTTAACAACTCAAAATATTTTAAAAAGTCATGATCAAAGAAAATATGTCTCCGCCTTCTAATAGTAACTAAGACACATAAATTGAAATGGAGGGAGTAATACATATTTTATTTTATTTTGGGATAGGACTCTTCCTTTTATTTTCCACTAAACAAAGTCTAGTTAACTTGAGATATTTCACCCAAAGTTCCAAACGACACATGGCAAAAGAAAACAAAGGGCTCAGGTTTGCTGACTTTGGTTAGAATGCGTATCAAAATCAGACCTTCTAATTGGTCTGTATCTGAATACCCCTTATCCAATATCCTTATCTCCACCACAAGAAATGGGACTCTCTTCTCACCCACACTTTATTCTGCACAAATACTTGTTCATCATCCCCCAAAATTTCCAAATCCAAATTCTTCAATGGCCATGGCAACTCAAGCTTCCCTCTTCACTCCAGCTCTCTCTGCTCCAAAATCCTCTGCCCCATGGAAACAATCACTCGCCTCCTTCTCCCCTAAGAACCTCAAATCCACTGTTGCAGTGACACGACCCATCCGGGCCATGGCCGAGGAAGCCGCGGCCGCACCTGCGGCCGCGACCAAAGAAGAAAAGCCCGCTCCAGCGGGCTTTACCCCACCACAACTGGACCCAAACACACCTTCCCCTATCTTTGGTGGCAGCACTGGTGGGCTTCTCCGCAAAGCCCAAGTTGAGGAATTCTATGTCATCACATGGGAATCCCCTAAAGAACAGATATTCGAGATGCCAACTGGTGGTGCTGCTATCATGAGAGAAGGCCCAAACTTGCTTAAATTGGCAAGGAAAGAACAGTGTTTAGCACTTGGTACTAGGTTGAGGACTAAGTACAAGATTAACTACCAGTTTTACAGGGTGTTCCCTAATGGTGAGGTGCAATATTTGCATCCTAAGGATGGGGTTTACCCAGAAAAAGTGAATGCTGGTCGTCAAGGAGTGGGCCAGAACTTTAGATCCATTGGTAAGAATGTCAGCCCAATTGAAGTCAAGTTTACTGGCAAACAACCGTATGACTTGTAAGGTGATGATGAATGGTTATTTTGTGCCCTTTTATGTAATTGTTAATGAGTTTGTGATTATGTAATTTTAATTTGCCACTACAAATACAATGATGGATCCTATCAATTATTTCTCTTGTGTTAATTATTTGCCTCTCTTTTTCTTTTTTTTTCTACTTTTGTTCTGTTGTAGTATGGTGCTTTGTTTTAGCTGTTATGAGTCTTTTTTTTTTCGTTGGGAGACAAAGGACAGGGAAAGTTCAATCTCAAACGAGTACAGAGTACAGACTTTAGCCTGTAGAATTACTCCTTGTTTCATTTTACGTGTTTAAATCTTAGTTTGACTAGTTAGTTAGAAGTTGAAGAATATAAAGGTCTTCTTGAATACTGTGATCTTAAACTAAAGTCTAACATATTAAAATATGTTTTGAATTATGTGATCTTAAATATTGCATTCCATTCTTATCAAGTTGTAAAATGAAAAAAAAAATTGGATAGAAATTTATTAGATATAATAATAGAAATATTATGAAATCAGAGAAACTAGAGAGAAAACCATAGAGAGTAATGACACACTCATTGTATTATTCATTGAAAATGTTATTTGTATTGAATTAAAATATAAAACACTATTTATAACGACTAAAAAGCTATTAAATGATTTTTTTTATAGATCCTAACCTAAAAGGAAATAAATATTACACAACTAATGTAGATCCTAAACGTAAAAGAAAAAGTAATAGTTTATACCATATTCCTAAATTTAAGAAGAAAATAATTATTTACCATTAATGTAAATTCAAAGTAGAATTAAAGTAATTATTATAAAACTTTTAACATCCTATCTTAATTATATCTCATTTGATTTTGAACACTTAATTTTTCTCCTTCTTGAAATCTAAAATAGTTTTCATCAATGAAAATTTGTGGGATTTTCAAAAAAATATATTGGGTGAAAGTTGGTATTGAAGCTCATGCATTAAAAGTAAGCATAAATTATAAATTGTTGAAAACACATATGGGTTTATCCAATGACAAATGAGTGTTTTATGATTGACTACTCTTTCTTGTTTTAATTACGTCACGTAATCTTACGTAACACACTATCCGTTTTAATCGGTTTCAAAATTTAAAGAATGTCATAATTTTATAATTGGAAACATCTTAAGTTTAAAATTTCTCTTTTATTCTTAATTTTTTTTGTAGCTACACAAATGTCTAAGGGTTGTTTTAACTATAAATTTAAACGTCTTCCCTTTTTTCTTAAACTTTTTCTAGTCAAACGGTACCAAATAAATTGAAACGGAGGGATTAATAAGTAAAAAAAAAAAAAGTACAACATTGCATTCATTGAAAGTCAAAACAAACTTCTCAAAAGACTCGCGTGACATTTATAACATATCCCTTCACTAAAACCCTAAAAGAGAACCAACAGTCAAGTTCCTTTCTTCTCTGTCGTCTTCCATATGCAAAATCTGCAGTTACAATGGAAACTTGAGCTTCAAAGAGGAGAAAACGAAAACCCAAAAGCCATGCCCAATTCCCCTCAACTTCAACACAATATTCAACCTCAATAATTCCTTCCCTTCCCCAAGAAATCAATGTGGAGATACTCTCGAAACTACCCGTAAAGTCACTTTTGCAATTCACGTGTGTTTCAAAATCTTGGCTTGCTCTAATCTCTAGCCCTAAATTCATAAAAATCCATCTCCATGCATCAGTTAATGACAAAGAATACAACCGCCATAGGGTTTTTTGAACTTGATATGCAATCTCAAGGATTGTTCTCTACGTTCCATACTTTACAACACTGTATACGGATAATACCGGATACGAGACAAACCGGAGGAACGAAGCCGGAGCAAGGAATGGGAATGGGGTGGCGATATCGTTCGCCCTAGACCGGGGTAATGCTTGAACCGGAGCTGGGCATGAGCACCGACAGGTCTGCCTTCGACATCGTTAGAACTTCCAAGCCCGATGACCCGAGCATTCGTGGCCGTTAGTCCGAGTAGCCGTTGGTCCGTGTGACCGGTGTGTGCGGGCCACGCGCCAGTAGCGTCCTGCCATAGTCAACTACCTACCTTGCGTGTATCAGGCGGCGCCGTCAGTCCAATCCCACCAAATCCGTGCAGAACAGTCCTTGTTGTCATTATTTTATTAACTCATATTGTAGGAGAACCATGGGAGGGTCACTATAAATAGGGCATATCCCCCTCCTTTGAGGGTGTTGGCTCCTTCAACTTTCTAAGAACATTTGTAATAGAAGAATTCATATATACAATCTCTCTCATTATTTGATTCGGCCAAGGCCACTCGTTTTTGTTGTTATTGCATTCCATCCATCAAGTATCATACATTATACACAGACATTTGTGTTACTAGCCAACTATCGTCTTTAGCCGTTTTACTAAGGAAGTCTCAAATATTCACTTTCCTTATCCAACACACATCAAGAACAAAGCACGTATCCTATACCCATTTACAAATTTAGTTGATTATCCGAATCCGGGGTAAACAGTTTGGCGCCCACCGTGGGGCTAGGATAATAGTGGTCTTTGGCCTTGATTTCTACCATATTCATCAAAACCAAAAGCGTCCCTACCCATCTCTGTGAAAACGGTCCGAATGGCTGACGTCGAACAATCCGGTCATGTCAATAATACCGAGATCGTGGCGGAAAACGAAGGGAGCGGGCTGCGGGCATTGCCGAACCCCGCTGATCCGAACCCCGTTGATTCAAGGGAAGGACTCAACCGGTAAAATACCGTAGATCAAGAGAACGCCGCCATACCGGCCACCGATCCTCTCAACACTCACCATTCCGTTACGTTATCCCGGGATCGGGGCCGGAGAGAACCGGACGCGCCAAACGACGGCATTAACTTACGCTTAATTTTTGAAATGCTGCAGGAGCAGAGGGCGGCAATCGTCGAGCAAGGATTAGCAATTGCCCAACTGCAGAGCGGAAAGGGTGAAGCAGGGTCGGTAAAGGCAAAGGGTACATTCGGGACCGGAAGAAACGAAGTACGAATGGTTGAGAGCGACGGCTCCGGAGCCGGCTCCTCGACTGAGGTCCTAAAGATGCTCGAGACTTTGGCGAAACGGGTGGATTCGACCGAAAAGAGGGTCGAGACATACAATTCTCGGGTGGACCAGATACCGGGGGCTCCACCTTTACTGAAGGGGCCGAATTCGAAAAGATACATCCAAAGGCCTTTTCCACCGAGTGCGACCCCGAAACTGATCCCGAAGAGGTTCAAAATGCCCGACGTACAGAAGTATGACGGCACCACGGACCCACACGAGCACGTGACCTCATATACTTGTGCCATAAAAGGCAATGATATGGAAGAAGATGAGATCGAGTCGGTATTGCCGAAAAATTTTGGGGAAAATCTGTCGAAGGGAGCGTTGACGTGGTATGACCATCTACCCGAACACTCGATCACTTCTTTCGAAATGCTCGCTGATGCCTTCGTAAAGGCGCATGCCGGTGCCATAAAGGTGCAGGCCCGTAAGGCCGATATCTTCCGGATAACTCAAAGGGACGATGAGCTACTACGGGAGTTCGTCACCCGGTTCCATAGGGAACGGATGGAACTACCCCCGGTGCCAGAAGAATGGGCAGCACAAGCTTTCACAAAAGGGCTCAACATCTAAGTTCAGTTGCCTCGGCCAAGTTAAAGGAAAATTTGCTGGAATACGAGGCCATGGCGTGGGCCGATGTCCACAATCGGTATGAATCGAAGATTCGGGTAGAGGATGATCAGTGCGAGCTCTCCCCGATGAAGGTAAAAGTGGATAGAGGTTTCGAGAAGTCGAGGAAGGGTTATGAAATGAAGTCTGAATCGTCAAAAGAGAGGTTTCGGCCATACTCCCACTCGGAGAGACCAAACTTCAGGTCGGAAGGGTCGAGGGAGAGCCCAAACCACCTCTCCGGTCGGGGTAGCAAGCGGGTCGAGCGCCCGTCAAACAGCCGGGGACTCTCGTTCAGGAGCGACGCCGGGAGTTCCGTCAACCATAGGGGTCCACCGAAGATTTCGGAGTACAACTTCAACGTCAATACCTCGGGCCTTGTATCGGCCATCGGCCGAGTACCGGATGTGCGATGGCCGAAACCGCTGAGGTCAGACCCGGGACAGCGGGATCCTAACATGGTGTGTGAGTATCACGGAACCCATGGTCACAAAACTGAGGATTGCTGCCAGTTGAGAGAAGAGGTGGCCCGGTTATTAAAAAACGGCCACCTTCGAGACCTATCGAGCGAGCAAGCCAATAATCGCTACAAAGAGCGCGAAGCTCATCGAAGGGTCGAACCGGCCGAACACCAGCATACGATCAACATGATAGTTGGGGGTATTGACATCCCTCGGGGACCGGTAATGAAATGGACCAAGGTCTCAATTGTTCATGAAAAACGCATCCGAGACCATT
Source organism: Lycium barbarum (assembly GCF_019175385.1). NCBI lineage: Eukaryota > Viridiplantae > Streptophyta > Magnoliopsida > Solanales > Solanaceae > Lycium > Lycium barbarum. The sequence continues at coordinate 146,542,166 of NC_083337.1, forward strand.
CGACCTGGGGCTCTATTTTATTCGATGACGAAGACGCGGAAGGCATCGTTCAGCCGCACAACGATGCACTGGTAATTTCTGTACTTGTCTTTAAAACTAAGGTTAAACGCATTTTGGTTGACCCAGGTAGCTCGGCCAACATCATTCGATGGAGAGTGGTCGAACAACTAGGGTTGCTTTATAGGATTGTGCCGGTAGCTCGGGTACTCAGCGGGTTCAATATGGCTAGCGAAACCACGAAGGGAGAGATCTCGTTGCCCATAAACGTGGATGGCACCATTCAGCAAACGATGTTCTATGTGATCGAAGGGGACATGAAATATAATGCGTTATTGGGCAGACCTTGGATATATAGCATGAAGGCAGTACCCTCAACACTGCATCAGTTGCTGAAATTCCCCACTCCGGAGGGGGTGAAAACCATCCGGGGCGAGCAGCCCGCTGTAAAGGAAATGTTCGCAGTAGACGAGGCAGCTCCCCGGCCCGAGAAGCCGGCTCAGGAAGAGAAGGGTACAACCGGAGGGCAGGTCCCCCAATAGAAACTAAAGAGCACTGGACCAGATCCAGTACATGAAGAGGATGACTTCGGAACGCCCAGGTCCTTCGTCACGCCGGATGACTCGGACGTGACCAAGTCAACCGTGGAGGAGCTGGAGCAGATCATTTTGTTCGAGTTCTTACCGGACAGAAAGGTATACCTGGGCACGGGGCTTACCCCGGAGCTCAGGCGTAAATTAATTGAATTTCTTCAAGCTAACGCCGATTGCTTTGCATGGTCGCATATAGACATGACAGGTATATCGCCGGAAATAGCGTCACACAAACTCAGCTTGGACGGAAAATTTCAACCGGTGAAGCAAAAAATAAGGCCCATGTCAGAGCAAAAACACGTCTTTGTGAAAGACGAGGTAACAAAGCTTTTGAATATAGGCTCCATCCGGGAGGTGAAATACCCGGATTGACTTGATAACGTGGTGGTGGTGCCCAAAAAAGGTAATAAACTTCGAATGTGTGTCGATTATAAGGATTTAAACAAGGCATGCCCGAAGGATTCATTTCCATTGCCTCACATCGACAGAATGATCGATGCGACGGCCGGACATGAAATGTTAAGTTTTCTCGATGCTTACTCCGGGTACAACCAAATCTGGATGCACCCGGAGGATCAAGAGAAAACATCCTTCATCACCCGTTATGGGACTTATTGTTATAACGTCATGCCTTTCGGATTAAAAAATGCCGGTGCAACTTACCAACGCCTAGTTAATGGGATGTTCGAAGAACAAATAGGGAAAACAATGGAGGTTTATGTTGACGATATGGTTGTTAAGTCCCTGGAAACAGAGGACCATTTAAAGCATTTGCAGGAAACCTTCGATGTACTCCGCAGATACAATATGAAACTCAACCCGGAGAAGTGTGCCTTCGGCGTAAGGTCCGGTAAATTTCTGGGGTTCATGGTGTCGAACCGGGGAATTGAAATCAACCCGGAAAAAATCAAGGTCATCGTGGACATCTAGGTCGTGAACAACATAAAGGGCGTGCAGAAGCTCACCGGGCGGATAGCGGCGCTGAGTCGCTTCATTTTGAGGTCCTCGGACAAGAGTCACCGTTTCTTCTCTTTGCTCAGAAAGAAGAACGACTTCGATTGGACACCGGAGTGCCAAGAAGCCCTAAGGGAGTTGAAGAAGTATCTGTCCAGCCCCCCGTTACTGCACACACCGAAGGCCGATGAGCCGCTTTTTCTCTACCTAGCAGTCTCCGAGATGGCGGTAAGCGGCGTTTTGATCCGAGAAGAATCAGGTACGCAATTCCCTATCTATTATGTAAGTAGAACTTTGGGGGATGTAGAGACCCGTTATCCCCATTTGGAAAAGCTGGCATTAGCACTGGTAAGCGCTTCCAGAAAGCTCAAACCTTATTTTCAATGCCATCCCATATGTGTAATAACCACTTACCCTTTAAAAAACATCATGCATAAACCTGAGTTATCCGGTAGATTAACAAAATGGGCTGTAGAAATTAGCGGTTCCGATATCGAGTACAAACCTCGAACAGCCATCAAATCCAAAATCTTGGCCGATTTTGTGGCAGACTTTACCCCGGCCATGGTCCCCGAGGTCAAGAAGGAAATTTTGCTGACCTCAGGAAAGATCACGGGCGTTTGGTCTCTACATACGGACGGGGCCTCGAATCTTAGAGGTTCCGGACTCGGGATTGTGCTTAGGACCCCGGCCGGGGAGGTCATCCGACAGTCCGTTAGAACTGCTAGACTAACTAACAATGAAACCGAGTATGAGGCTATGATTGCAGGTTTGGAATTAGCTCGGAGAATGGGAGCCGAAACAATCGAAGCAAAGTGCGACTCGCTTTTGGTCGTAAACCAGGTGAACGGCAAATTCGAGGTAAAGGACGAACGGATGCAGCGATACCTCGAAAAAACCCAAGTGGTACTTCATCAATTCAGAGAATGGATCATGCAGCATGTACCAAGGGAGCAGAATAGCGAAGCCAATGCATTAGCAAACTTGGGATCCTCGGTCGAGGGGGAGGAAATCGACCTCGGGGCGACGGTGCACTTATCGAACACGGCCATAGAAACCGGGCACGCTGAAATATATACAATGGGCTTGACCTGGGATTGGCGCAACAAGTACATCGACTACTTGTGTGATGGTAAGCTCCCAAATGACCCGAAGGAGTCACGATCGCTACAGACCAAGGCTGCCCGCTTTTGCTTGGTGGACGGCCAACTGTATCGACGCTCTTTCCTCAGTCCTCTGGCCAAGTGTTTGGGCCCCGGGGAGACGGAATACGTGATAAGGGAGGTACACGAGGGAACCTGCGGCAACCACTCCGGTGCAGAGGCTTTGGTTCGAAAAATTGTCAGGGCCGGTTATTACTGGAACCGGATGGACGAGGACACGAAAAGGTTTTTCCGAAAATGTGACGGGTGCCAGAAACATGCTCCGATGATTCACCAGCCCGGGGAGTTGCTGCATTCGGTCATCTCACCTTGGTCTTTCATGAAGTGGGGAATGGACATTGTGGGTCTGTTACCTCGGGCACCAGGTAAGGCCGGTTTCATTTTGTTTATGACTGACTATTTTTCTAAGTGGGTTGAAGCGCAGGCTTTCGAAAAGATAAGGGAGAAGGAGGTCATCGACTTCATATGGGACCACATCATCTGCCGTTTCGGCGTCCCCTCCGAGATAACCTGTGATAATGGCCCCCAGTTCGTGGGTAGCAAGGTCAACAGTTTCCTCGAGGGGTTGAAGATCAAAAAAATCGTGTCAACCCCGTATCACCCGTGTGCAAACGGACAGGCAGAATCAACGAACAAAACAATAATTCAAAATCTGAGGAAGAGACTTGAAGTTTCGAAGCATCATTGGAGGGAGATACTCCCGGAGGTGTTGTGGGCTTACAGAACCACATCCAAGTCGAGCACGGGGGAAACCCCGTTCTCATTGGTTTACGGAGCCGAAGCCCTCATCCCCGTGGAGGTTGGCGAACCGACCCTCCGTTTTAGGTATACCATCGAAGATTCAAACGGGGAGGCTATGGCCGTGAAGCTCGACCTCGCGGATGAACTGCGCGAAAGAGCGTCAGTCCGCATAGCGGCCCAAAAACAAAGCATGGAGAGATATTACAACTGAAGAGCCAACTTTCGGCATTTCCAAGTTGGGGATTTAGTACTTCGAAAAGTTACCTTGCACACCAAGAACCCCAATGAGGGAAAGCTGGCTCTGAACTGGGAAGACCCGTACAAGATAACCGGTATAACGGGCAAAGGGTCGTATCAGTTGGATTCCATGGACGGGCAGCGTCTGCGTAATAACTGGAACGTGGCCCACCTAAAGGGATACTACTGCTAAGGTATGGTCCCCCCGTATTCTCTCGTTAACTTCTCCCTTTTTTGCAGGAAGGCAGGAGTGGGACGAAATTAAAACCCAGATCTGAAAACACGTGTTGCACTCTTTTCCTTAGTACGGTTTTGTCCCAAAATGGGTTTTCCGACAAGGTTTTTAACGATGCAACGAGTACGACGTGTTACTTAACGAATATGAAGGGCAAGTACCCAAATACCCGGTGTCGCACCCTCCGATTGGGGACATAATAACACTCACCCGACCTTGAAGATCGGATAAGTGCTAGGGGAGTACTATGCCACACCAAAGATGACACCGATTACAACAAACGGAGAAACTCAACATTTGCTACGGAAAAACTAAGGCCGGGCCACCGGCCATAGCCTCCGATGTAAGGACCAAACGATCATAATGAATCGTGTCCCATTCAACATTTGCTACGGCAAAACTAAGGCCCGGCCACCGGCCATAGCCTCCAGTGTAAGGACCAAACGATCATAATGAATCGTGTCCCATTCAACATTTGCTACGGCAAAAACTAAGGCCCGGCCACCGGCCATAGCCTCCGATGTAAGGACCAAACGATCACAATGAATCGTGTCCCATTTTACGTTTGTTATGGCTAAGCAAGAAAGAGTTAAAATTCTCAGATATGCAAACATTTTTGCAAATACAAGTTACCAAAAGTTGGGAAAACAACTCTCGGTTAAATATACTTTGCCTAGTCGATAATCGTCGTATCTCGACCCTGCCTCGATCGCATACCCTACGCCGGGTATCTTGGTCGAAATTCGACAAAGGCAACGAGATCACTATGATCCAAGCCAAAATTTGGCAGGCCACCTGCCCCAAAATATCGGATAAAACCGGCGGGCACAATGAATTAACGACTACGAGTCGGCCGGTCCTAGAACAGATCAACAACTATAGCAAAAGCAGTAAACAAACATTCAAACAAAGAGGTAAGAAAAATGCACTTTTTATTTATACAACGGATGTCCCTTACATCAAAAGAAAAACAAAGTCCTACAAAGGCAAAAAGCAAAAAACAAGGCACCAGCCCCATACTATCCGGCATGACTAGAGGTGATTGAATGCTCGGACTCAGTTCGCTCGGAGTCGTCTGACTCGGACCTGAGGGCACGATCGGCTTCTTCCTCCATCCTCTTGGCCTCGAGTATCAGGGTCGGGAGATCCGAGGGACCATGCTCGGCTTGCTCGAGGGTGATCCGCCGAGACTTCCACTTCTCATACTCGGCAACAATAGCAGTATGAGCCTCGGCCACCTCAACGCTTCTTCCAAGTCGGCCTCAGCCTTGGCCAGTTTTGCTCCCAGATCAGGCCGGTCCCCCTCGAGGACACTTATCCTACCAATGGCTGCGTCCAGCTCGGCCTTAAGGGCATCGTTAGCAATAGCCGCCTCCTCGAGCTTGGTTCTTAGGTCTTGGCATATCCGAGATCGCTCCTCAGCTTTCTCTTCAAACACCCTCCTGCGCTCGTCGGACAAAGCAGCCTCGGACTCAAGCTGCCGTTTCTTCTTGGCCAGGGTTGTTGCATTAGCATTCACCGAGTCCAGCTCCCCCCGGAGTCGGGAAACCGTGGTCTCCAGCTCATCTAGCCTCGAAGAAAATTGGGCTTTATCCCGGCTAAGGCCGATCTTTTCAGCCTCAAGGTTCCGGTTATAATCGGTCATAGCAGCCAGCTCGCTCTTCAAATGACGGTTTTCGTCCTTAGCCGCATCGAGCTCTGGACGAAGGTTGGCCAGCACGGCCGCCCGATTGAACTCTTCCTCCTTCTCCTGAAGGAGATGCCAGTATTTCTCCGTTTCTCGGCCTTGGGCATCCAGTTGGCCTCGAAGATCATCTATCTCATGTTGGGCACGGATGAAGGCTTCGTTAACCAACACCACACTCTACAGGTAAAACAAGTCAGAAGACTTAGGTGAAGGGAGAATAAAATCCATAGATAAACTGTACAAAGATGACAGAAGAGTTTACCCGATTACTTGCATGCATACCCTCGTTAATGAGGCATTGCCAAGTGAGCCCGGTCATTTTGCGCTTGTCCGAGTCAGAAATAAGGGGCCGTAAATAGCTCGCTACGCCCACCGGGCGCGACAGAAAGCTGCAGTCCTCGGGCACGGTGACTACGGCCGATCTGGTTCTCCTTGGCTCCACGCTCGGGGCCGGGAAGATGTTTACCAAGCTGTCCCTGGCCCCTGACTCGGAGATCCGGTTGGCCGGCCTTGTGGTCTGAGGAATAGGGAGATGACCAAAGCCCGCTGCTTCTCCGGTAGCGCGCGCGCGCGCGCGGGGGGGGGGGGGGGGGTTTCTCGAGAACATATCATCAAAGTCATCCACCCGCGTAGCCGGGGTAGATGAACTTGGAGTGGCCTCAATAAATTCGGCAAAGGTCGAGGGCTCCACAATTGCAGCAGACTCGTGCTCGAGAGACGGACGCGCGCCTGTGGGGGCTTCGCTCTCCGGTACTGGTTCGGTCCTTTTATCGGCTTCAACAGCAATCGCTTCCCCGAACCTTTTTCTTTGAAGGGGAGCACCTTCCGAAGAAGTTTCACCTGAAATGTCGACAAAGTCAATCAACCGAAGAGGAGCTGGTGAAAGTATTTCTTCCGCACCTGGATGTGGAGCAGGAACCAAGAGGCCTTCGCCAATGGAAGGAAAGGGCGGAACGGAGATCGCCTCCTCCGGTATTGAAGCCACGGTGGGAACGGAGCCGACTCTCCGAACAATGATATCGGGCTCTGCTTCTTCCCTCAAAGGGCGGGTAACACTCCTTGCCTTCTTCCCTTTCGGCGTCTGCCCCTTTTCGGAGGGCCGCTTTCTTTTTGCAGCATCGGAGAGGACGCGGGAGGAACCTCCTGTGTCAAATTCGGGCGCCGATGCTGGAGGGGCGGTCTCCGATTCCGACCTGGGGGCTACCGAGCCCTTAGGCAAACCTGAAAAGACAAGATGTTAGCAGAAATCAGAGGACGAAACGAGTAAAGGAGAATGCGGCAGAATAAGAATAGAGGGCTACCGTGATTTTGGGCGATCCATCGGCCACGGGACAGGTGGGCCCATATCCGGTCTTCATAGGGATGCTGGGCGAGAAGCACTGTGACCCAGTCATTCAGATTCCGGATGACCGGAGGAACGTACCCATTGGCTAGCAAAAGTAAAGGAGAAACAGTGAGAAGGAAGAATCAAAATTTGACAAAGCAATACCAAAGCAATTGTTCGAGGCTTGGGACATACGCTTGTTATTCCATTTCTCCGGGAAAGCCATATGCTCTGCTGGAATTATGTCCTCGGTCTTCACCCAGATGAATCGCTCCAACCATCCCCAGTATTTGTCTTCATCCATTTTCGCAAAGAACGGATTCTGGCTGCGCTTGGCCAGTTTCATTACGCCACCCCGGAACAGCCTCGGGGAGTATAGGCGTATCAGAAGGGCTAATGTGTACTCCTTCTCGGCGTTGTTGGCCAATTACCGGAGACACGCTACGACCCTCCAAACATTTGGGCCAATCTGGGCCAGCGTAACGCCATAGATGCGGCACATATCGAGAATGACCGAATCCACCGGAGGGTCGAGTTTGAGAGTGAATGGGTATGTGTAAACGTACAAAAACCCTTCACGGTGGTCGGTAACGGATTCATCAGGACCGGGGGCGAAGACCCGAACAGGACGAGTGTCCCACCCGCAATCGGCCCGGACTATGTCAAGCTTCTCCTCGGTGATGGATGAGGGATACCGCCTCACGTCGAATCCCCTGTCTGAGACGGAGGAAGGCTTTTCGACCTCAAGGTCTTTGTTGAAATTAAATTTGGCCGGTATGATATCTGACGCCGTGGGCTCGAATTTAACCGAGGACGAGGGCTCGGCTCCCGGGGACGATACCAATGGGGCATCATGGGAAGTTGATTCGGACATCCTGAAAATATGAAGGAAAGAAGGCCGAAGAGAGAAATTTAAGAAGAACGAAGGAACTGATGGTTCGATAAAAGGCAAAGTTGAAACAACAACGCTCGAACGAAGGATACTCGACAGCAGCGGTGACAAGGTTGACTCTTGTGCACACAATATGAAGCAACAGATCAATAGGGAGACCAGATATGAAGTTGGGTGTGTGTGGAGCAAGTAGAAAAAACGCAGAATTGAAGTAGGATTGAAGAGGATGCAAAACGTGAAAATGGTAAAGTGAAGGGGTAGAAGGCCTTATATAGGCATGTTGGGAGAGAAACGGTTACCGAGGACGACCAATCGGATGGCGCCACGTGCCCCATCATTAATGTGAAGCGACTCGAAACGACGTGAAAAAGGCGGTTGACAGAAGTGGACCACCAGGGTTGAGACACGTGGCCGATAAAGGGCATGCGTTACGTGCTCGTTCCCGCCAAAATACGAAGGTAAGGTCGGGATGAGAGAGCCACCGGTTTAGGAGCTTATCAACTCCCCGTTACTCCGATAGATCGGAGATCCGGAGAGTGTGGGGCTATCTGTATACGGATAATACCGGATACGAGACAAACCGGAGGAACGAAGCCGGAGCAAGGAATGGGAATGGGGTGGCGATATCGTTCGCCCTAGACCGGGGTAATGCTTGAACCGGAGCTGGGCATGAGCACTGACAGGTTTGCCTTCGACATCGTTAGAACTTCCAAGCCCGATGACCCGAGCATTCGTGGCCGTTAGTCCGAGTAGCCGTTGGTCCGTGTGACCGGTGTGTGCGGGCCACGCGCCAGTAGCGTCCTGCCATAGTCAACTACCTACCTTGCGTGTGTCAGGCGGCGCCGTCAGTCCAATCCCACCAAATCCGTGCAGAACAGTCCTTGTTGTCATTATTTTATTAACTCATATTGTAGGAGAACCATGGGAGGGTCACTATAAATAGGGCATATCCCCCTCCTTTGAGGGGGTTGACTCCTTCAACTTTCCAAGAACATTTGTAATAGAAGAATTCATATATACAATCTCTCTCATTATTTGATTCGGCCAAGGCCACTCGTTTTTGTTGTTATTGCATTCCATCCATCAAGTATCATACATTATACACAGACATTTGTGTTACTAGCCAACTATCGTCTTTAGCCGTTTTACTAAGGCGCTCTCAAATATTCACTTTCCTTATCCAACACACATCAAGAACAAAACACGTATCCTATACCCATTTACAAATTTAATTGATTATCCGAATCCGGGGTAAACAAACCCAACTACTGAGGCGTGTGAAATGGATTATCCCGTGAAAAACTTCAATATCAGGTGGTGTGATTCTTCTAATGGATTGATTTGTTTGGCCGGTACGGAAAAATTTGACAGAGCTATTAGGGTTACGGATAAATGGCCTAGTTCAGGAGTTGATATGTATATTTGGAACCCATCGATTAGAAAGTTGAAGAAATTGCCAGCATCTGGAGTTAAATTGCGGTATATCTGCTATCGCTCTTTCAGATATGGTTTTGGATATGATGAATTACATGATGATTATAAATTAGTCGCTATTTTCAATATGTTTGATGATAATCCTTCGTAAAAGACAAAAATCAAAATTTACAGTTTGAAGAACGATTCTTGGAGAACAGTCCAGGGTTTTTAGGGAGGCTCTTTGATAAATTGTTCAGCTAAGTTTGTCGAGGGGAAGCTTTATTGGACAACATCTTTAAGTATCATTTCTTTTGATTTAGCAAATGAGACATGGGATACGGTGGATCAACCCGATTATGGAAAAGGGAAATTTGATTTGATGTTAGGAGTTATGGGAAGTGATCTTGCCGTACTTTGTAACTATGAGGAAAGTTATTATGATGTGTGGGTTATGAAGAATTATGGAGTTAAAAGTATCATGGGAAAAGATGTTCACCATCAATTGTCCCGATAATCCTGGGAGTTATGACTATTATCCACCCTATTCCATGTCATTTTACCCGTTGTTTTGCCAGTCATATAAGGGTGAAATTTTACTTTTGTATCACTCAGTTTTCATGATATACAATCCAAAGGATGATTCAATCAGACAACTAGAAGTTACTGAACTTAATGTTGGGTCCATTCCCTTATTTTGAGGAAGAAAACACCTCCCTCATTTTAAGGAAGAAAACATCTCCCTTGTTTTGAGGAAGAAAACATATTCCTTGTTTTGAGGAAGAAAACACATTCCTTGTATTTGGCAAATTGTCAAGTGTTTGCTTGAGTCACTAATGACATCAATAGGTTCATTTCATCCCTATAAATAGGGAAGTCTTCTATCATTTGAAGACACACCAAAATCATTTGCTATACACACCAAAATCTCAGACAATACATCTGAGTGAGAGCAAAGTGAGGTATTCCATAGACTGTAAGAAAATAGTCTGTGAAGAAAAATAGAGTGTGAGTGATATTGTAGTAAGGTGGGAGAAATCAAAAGAGTGTTTTTCTTTTGAGGGTGTAGTGGTCTTAGGAGTATTTGTACTCGTTACTACACAGTGTAAAATTCCTTGCTATAGTGATATCAGCTGCTCCTCTTGGCCGTGGTTTTTTCCCTTATTCAGAAGGGTTTCCACGTAAAATCTTGGTGTCATTATTGCTGCATTCTTGCTGATTTAACCATAACTTAGTGTTCCGCGTTTATCACTAATACCGTGAATATTATTTTTGCAGGTCTATTTTATTCCCAACACTTAAGTGGTGTTTTACGCCAAAAATCTTTGTTGAAACCCTTGTTAATCCCCTTGTTGGACATGATAACCATGAAGACTGAAAATCATGTTGTTGATAACTTGTAAGTGTTCAGCTCTTTTCCATTTTCCACCAGAACATTTAACTAGTTGATGTTTTTTTTTTGCAAGTCCGTTTTGTCATATGTAGAACGAGATATTGAATATCTATGAATCTCTAATCGTATTTGCTTGTATTGTGTGGAGCCTTTTAAAACTATTCCTCCTTTTTGTTCTGTCAATATTTAGATGAAACAGAAGTTATTACTAGGTTGTAGTATATTGTTTTTCAAAGTTCAAGCTAGAGGACATAAATTGCTGTCTTCAACAGATTTTTAAAAGGCATAATTTCTCTTTCTGACGAACTTTTTCTTTCTGTTAGTATTACTTTGGGGAATTAGTGGTCAAATCTTGTTTCACCCTGACATTGTGATTGAAAGCACGAAACAGTTTGAACGAGAACACCAGATTTAGGAAACAATGCAATCAGGAGCGGATTTATGTTGGTCCGAGGGGTGTCACATGACACTGCCTCGTCAATTTTTTTTACTAAATATACATATATAAAAAATAAATGGAATGAAAGTAAAAGGTAAAAATAATAATGTGACACTGCTTCAACACAAACGTGTGCGTTGGTCTGTTGGTAAAGAGCTCCATTTTGAAGGCAAGGTCGTTATTTTACTGATTTTAGGACCCACTGCCGTTTTGTGGATCCTAAAATCAGTAAAATAACTTAGCCGTTTCCTACTCTAATTCTATACCAAATTGGTCAAGTAACTTAAAAGCTAAAACCCTAAAAAGAACTCATAAGTCATGATCTTAAAAATTCTTTTATCAATTAGAATATAACTGATGGCTGCCCACCTTTCAAAATAGAATATAAGTTCTTCTCATTTTTTATCTTGATTGCCACGTCAGGTTAGCACTTTCTTCACCATAATATTTTATTAAGTGCTTGCAGTTTTTTCATGACAATAGTTTACTTTCTTTCTAATTTCTACAATGAAATTATTTAGTGTTCATTATATTGATATTTAAATTTACCTATGTTTTATTTTTCTTTACCTGTGTTTTATCAATATGATTTGAGTTATCTTTTTATAATATGATATCATTATAGTGATTTATTCAGTTGTTCACTCTTTCATATGATGACACTGCTTATGAAAAATCCCGCATATGCCACTGAATGCAATAGTCATGAGCGTGGAGAGAACCGCCATATCAGAGGGGAGTCCATGGGAGAAATTGACAAATTGACATGGACTGAAGCCCTGTTTGATAGGACTCTATTTATTTAAATTAGAGAATGAATAAATAATATCTGCTTTGAAATGCTTTCTTTGAGCCAAGTTCTATTAGAAACATCCTCTCTATCTTCACGAGACAAGGGTAAAATGCAGTGGCGGACTCAAGATTTTCACCAAGCAGGTTCAATATGTAAAAATATAAATACGCAAAGCAGCTAACAAAACTGTTAGTCTTTGTCTACGGTGGTTAAATACTTAAAAGAAAAAGAAAGCTCATTTATTGCAAGGCAGGCTCGAACTTGGGATCCGTTCAAAAGTTTGAACCCACTTTGCTAGTGGGCTGGGTGTTGCCTTTAGTTCAAGTGGAGTCAAAATTTAGTATTTACCTTGTATTCTTTCAAAGACGGACTAAATATACATATATATACAGTGTAATTTTTGGGTGAAGCGGGTTCATATGAACCCGCTTGACTCCATGTAGGTCTGCCCCTGATAAGATGTGCGTACACACTACCCTCCCTCAGTGACGGATCCAGAATTTTTACTTAGGGTGTTCAAAAAAAAAAAAAACTAAATATAAAAAGTAATGTTGTCAGTGAGAATCAAACCTAGGATGCTAGAGTCAATTTTGAACACCCTGAACCACTTGAGCTAACCTTTTACATTTGTTTAGGGTGTTCGAAAGTTAATATATGTACATAAACACAGAAAATTTACCCTATATATACACTATAATTTTTTGCCGAGGGTGTTCGGGTGAACACCCTGAGCTCCTCTTGAATCCGCCCCTCCCCTTCCTAGACCCCAATAGTGGAATTATATTGGGTATATGCATACAAAAGATAAATCTATATCGATACTAGACTTAATCAAACTGTAAAACTTTGTACTATATCTTCCTATCTTCTACTTATCACGTTCACTTAGCAGCTTCACTTGATCTTCATCACATGAGATGACTAGCCATATCATCAAATTTCAGCCTTGCATTATGTTGTGCTGCATCATGTAAGTGCATAAATTTTTCTTGGATTCCTTAAGCGAATATTATTTTTAAACAATTGTCTTTTTGGCTAATGCTACCCCTATTTTGGGATAGAGGGAGTAAATTTTAATTTTAAAAATATTAAACTAATCTAATACAATTTAACTTAAAAAATGAATTAAATTACCTCTCGTAAAAGTAAAGTGACATATTCTGGGATGGAGGTGGTACATATTTCACAACCCCCCTAGTACGTAGTCTACTTTTTCTCGTTTTTTAACAACAATAATTAATCATGTGCTGTGCCAAACAAATTCAATCTGCTATATATGACCACTATTGGAATTTGAGCAACATAACAAAACAAACAAAAGAAAAATCAGAACTTTGAAAAATTTGAGAAATAATTGATCAATTATTAGTTGGTGAGGAAGGTTTACAGTCAGTAATAATATAATTATGTCCTGTGTAAGTTGTTATCAGAACCGTTGAGAGAGTGAAATATGATGGCGTTTGATGTGTGGCGAGACAATGGAGATTAGGCCACCTAGTGGAGGTCTCATCTTTGACCTGTAAGTCATCTCATCGTACGGTCGACGATAAAACTTCAACAACGGTACAAATGACTCTCGAGACTTTTCACTCTTGCTGACGTGGCAATCCTTCTTGAAGAACATAGCTGGTGATTGAAAAAATGATGGCTTCATAGCCCTGGGATGGTTCTTGATGGTAGGATCTGTTAACTCTTGTGTTTTTTGTGGCAATGGTGTGGAAGGGAAGAACCCTTTTTTAACGGCTCCGATGCTGCCACGTGGAGTCCTGGCTATAGGTGATGCAAACGAGTAGGATCGAGCATTGAGTGGTGAGATGGCTGGACCCAGTAGGCTAGTGGGGCCTACTTTTGTGGATGACGTGTCAGTTAAAGTGAGTGACCATGGTTTGATGGAGTCAAAGGTATGGGAGACTGTGAAGGCAAATCTTGATGAGGAGCATGAGCTAATCTTGGTAGGAGTTGAAGAAGGGTCGAATCTGAGGGATGGTGTTCTTGGATATGAAGTGAAGTCATTGAACTCCAAAGATTCATCAAAATCAAGTGATGATACTGTCATGGTAAGTGGTGCTAGATCAACAAATGCCTTCACTCCCTGTATAATAACCAACCAATAAAAAATTCAGGACCTAGTTCATCAATCTTGTTCAATGTTGGTTCTGTTATGCTATTCATGCGTCAATTGTCCAAAACGTATAAGGGGAAGTGTTATATAGTACTTTCTCTGTCTCAATTTATGTTGCACGTTCCGATTTCGAGAGTCGAATTTCTTTATTTTGATCATGAATTTGGATATAGAATTTTTGAATTTCTTAAAATGAAAAAGTTACATATAAATACTATAAGTTATAATAATTAGCAATTCAAAATACTTAAAGGCATATGAAAAAACAGCGGTCAAAAAACTACTCGTTTGACTCTTGAAATCCGAAATGCATATATTGCTTGAGAAAGATACTACTCCCTCCGGATAAAAAAGAGTATCCACATAGCTATTGGCACACCCCTTAAGAAAATACTAACTTCTAAGCAAAAATAAGTAATTTGACTAAATTATCCCTAATTAAATAGATATTGAAATTTGGTTACTTAAGAAAAAATAAAGTTAATTATTTTTTGATTTGATAAATGAACTCTTTTTTAACTAAAAACTAAAGGCTGAGCGGACACTCTTTTTTAATAGGAAGGAGTAACTTTTATATGATTTTATGCAATTTTCATATTATGAGATTTTATATTGAGTTAACCTCGAGCACATTTTTAACACAATACGATAAGACATAGTTTCACTTATTTGTCTTGAAGTAAAGTATACCTTCCAAAGATAAGTGAAAAGAGAAGGTGGATCAATGACAAAAGCTTTATGAAGGCGGCCTGGATAATAATCTGTGATAATTTTCAATGTAGGCAGCAGCATGTTCATAAAAGCTGATGCTGACCTGAAAAAGCCTGCATTGGCAATAACCCCTTCAATTAGTACAATATGATTTAGTCAAACATGCTTACCAAAAATAAATCATTTATCATTATCCAATGAAACTCTTAGGTAGCAGGCTTTGTTAGGTTCTGACAAGGTGATAAAAAGTAGAAATCTGGGTACTTTAGCGTGACATTATCGAGTAATTCTTAGGTTCTTTTTTTTTTCTCTGTCAACTAGATAAAAGAGAATGACAAGTTGTACCCCTACATTCATAAACTTGAAAGCAACACCTCAAGGGCACTCCCGGCAAAGTCTGAGAAAGTTTCAGATTCTTGCCTACCAAATAGGCACAATCACCAATTCACCATTGTTGATAAGTTAATTAATTGTTGTATAGATAAGAGATTAGGCGTGACATTGGAAATTAAAAGGACCTAAAATGGGGTGTTTAAATTATAGAAAAAGCTGTCTTTGAGATGTATTTTCAGAATAGAATGGACATTATTTATTGTTCTGATCTGCTTAGCAAGTTAATGTGAATAACAAAACTACCAATCTACCCTTCCTTTTCAAAATTAGATGATCTAAAGAAGGGTAATATTTTAATTTCCATAAAAATAAGAAGAAATGGAACTTACTTGCATCAAAGAGAATAACAAATTGTTCAACCCCTTTTACCATGGTTTGAATTGCCACCTCCAGTGTAAACACCAACAACCGAGTAAACCTACATATTTTTAATAAATTTGAATATCAATGCCCTTAATGAAAAATCAGAAGAAATAGAAGACTTTCTGGGTATAGAGAGGAGATTAAAAAAAAGGATAAATAGAATTAACTAAGTTATATACTTACAGTTTCTGTGAGTGGAACTTCTGGTAATCTTGCTTGATCCGGAAAATCTACATGTTGGTCCAAATTATGTATGTTAAAATTGAATAGAACTACCTGATAAATGAATATTCCCGGCTACAATTCATTTGGAATTAAAGCATTGTTGTGGTACGTATGTTTAAATTGAAAAAGAAAAGTAGGAACAAAAAAGATTTAAAATTAGTAAAATTACCACGACAGGCCTTGATTCATCATCATGACCAGAAACATAAGCTGACCCTTCAGCTAGCTCAACCGAGAATTCATCAGCAATTAGATGATCTGAAACTCAACACAATTAAAGTTTTATAAATAAAGAGATATCAAGCTTTTGCACCATTTAAGAAATTTTGAGTACTTTAATCCGCTGATTCAAAATAAAGTAAATGGGAAGAGATTCTGATTCTTTTTCTTTGGGAAAAACAAAGAGATAAAAATAAAAGGCATTTGAGATGAATCAACTGATTCTGTTTTTTGGGAATAATAAGGGAGAAAATTAAATAGTAGTAAGAAATATATACCAATGGCTAAAGAATCTCTCCAGGCAAGACAATTTCGTAACTGCTTAGCAGCTTTCTTCACATTGTCGCCTTTCGCTTTCAAAAACCTCTCTATACAAGCATTGTCGCTAAACTTTTCCTGCACCCATAACATAGTACATTTGTTCAATTTAAGCTATGGATGTTTTACTATTTCTCTCTACTTAAAAGTCTCAGAAAACTAAATACGTATTCATATCCTCATTAACAAATATAGTATAGTATACAAGAAGACAACATAAATTGTATTTTCCCAGACCGAATCATGGAAAGGAAAATGAAGAGAAATTAAAACCTGTTTAACAGTGAGAGGTTGTTGCTTTCTGAGAAGGTTAAGGACATCTTCAACTCTTTGTTTCTCTTTTGAAACATTCTGCTCTTTCTTTCCCATTCTCAAGATGTTCAATCTTAACTAAATATTTTTTATCCAAAAAAAGATAAGAAGAAGAAAAAGACTAGTGAGTATTGTTTTTATATATGTGTGTTAACTGGAGGGAGAAAGCAAGTTTCTATTGTAGTAAGTTTAGGTATGGAGAAAATTGAGACCGATAGAGAACCCGTATTTATAGGCTCCTATTGTGGACGTTGATTTTAAATAAGGGAAAATAACACTGTATGACCATTTGGATAAAATTATTATCCGGATTAGCCCCTTTTTTATTCGTTACACGCGTTAGCCGGTGGTCTACAGGCTACGCCGGCGCCAGATCTCGCTATAGTCGATCATCTCCTTCATCCCAGGTCGCCGATTTGCTACGCTGGCGCTGGATCTCCACCGAACCTCGATTGGAGAGGTCATCTAGATCTCCTCACTGGAACCGCCGGTGACTGGAAGTTGGATCAGCGGCAGCGATGGAGAAGCAGTACCGTCGCCGATGACTCTGCACTTCTGCTTCTTGCCATCGTCGTTGCCGGTGGTTCGCCATCGCCGACGCCAGATCTAGGGTTCCGATAAGTGTTTAAACACCTCATATACACTATTATACACTTGTATACACTATTATACAGTTTAGAAGTGTGTATAAATACCATTTATACATTATGTATAAACTTGTATAAGTTTGTATACTATTGTATACTAATCTTATACATTATTATACACTTTTATACAAGGTATATACATTGTCTACAGTAGGTGTATAAAGTTGCATATTATTGTATAAAGGTGAATATTCAAGTTGGGTCATGAAATGTTGGGTTGTAGGTTTGTAATTTAAAATATGGGCTATGAATATGTAATTTTGACCCATAAATTGTTTATAAGTGAAATTTTCCCTTTAAATAAAGCAAAAGCATAGGTATACACCTACTTTGACGTATATTCAAATACAAAATGAAGTGATGAGCAGCGTTTTAAAAGGCTTTTTTTGGGACTCGCCTTGAGTGTCATATGTGAGGCTTAGTTTCGTAAGAATTGCAACTTAAACATCTGATTGTGGGCTCTAACTACGTCTAATGCTCAACACTCGAGGCGCGCCTAACAGTTCTTGCGTAACTTCATGTGTCAAATTTTCTAATTAGCATCATTGACCCTCAAAATTCATTAACAAATGAATGGTAAGTTTTATTCATCTATAGAAACATAAAATTTGATGTAACTCAAATAACGAGCTATAATATTGCATATTTGCTAATTGAAAACTTCATGACGATAAATATCATATTCACAAATTTCTTCTGAAAATTGATAGCCGAGATATGTATCATCACTTGTTATTGGTAATCCTCTCTTAGACTCTTATTTATGTCTCTCAAAATTATTAGACATTTATGATTTTGCTATTTAATTTATTCATATAATGTATTATGCATTTTCCCTCTCTCCCAAAAAAATGACGACATAGGACGGCGAAAGTGTGAAACAGATATTGATATTTAAGTTTATTAAATTTAAGACTGCATCTTTAAAAACATATAAAAATTACAATTTAAATAGAAACTTAAAAAATTGTTGAATTCTTTTTTCACTCGTTAAGTAACGATGGTGTCATATAAGAGTACCGATAGAATAAAGTGTTCCGTTTTATATTACATGCCACTTTTCCTTTAAAAATAAATATTACTTAAGAGGATCATTTGACTAAAGTATCTTTGTTTATTTTTTTAATTTTAATTTAATATTATTTCTTGCTTTCGCCACATTTACTATCGTAAGGCTAAAATTGAAAGAAGAAAAATCCATTCTTTAGAATAATCTTTAATAAACGTAACAAGAAAAATGGAATGGAGGAAGTAATAAAAAGAAATTGCCATCTCAAATAATTAAGTAATTAGCCGCTTGTTCAATTTCGAAATGATGAAGTCAAAATTAATCTGATAAACTATTTGTCTATCTCATGCAAGGAGAAGTATGAATCATGATTCATGATTTACAATTCTAAGATGGATTTATCCTTATTTTTCGTCTACCTAATAAGCAGACAACTAATATTCAAAATTTGAATATCATTCTCCCACCCTTCTCCCTTCATAGTTGTTGCTCAATTACCCCCTGCATTCTGATCATCACTATATGTCTATATCATAGTCTAAATTGATTTTGTCCATTCAAAGTAACACTAGAACTTGCAATTTGGAGTTAAGTTGGGGTAATGGTACGAATTGGCAACTGCAAAATAGAGAAAATGTAAATATTCAAACTACAAATTTGCTCCTCACCTTTTGAAAGGGAAATAAAAAGTAACAGCTAATCATTACATCCGAAAAGTTTTATATGGTCATCAGTTAAAATAAGCTTTATTAGTTTAATATTGCTTAGTTATCCCGACTGTCATGCATTTATAAGAAAACTTCCAAAACAAGAAAAGGGAAAATAACAAAAGTAAAGATAAAATTGACATGGCCTGTTAACGTTGTAAAAGCAAAGTCGAAACGTTCAAAGGACCAAAACTCAATCATGCTGGGTTAGACTTTTTGGAGAGAAAACTGAGAAAACACACCCACCAATTTGGTGTAAAAATTTGAAGATAAAGGCAACCGTTGAAAAAAGGACTAAACTAACACATGCCAATTGTCTCTAGAAAACGTCCCCCTTGTAGTTGTATGCAGGTGATTGGTTGACCCATTCAAATCATAGTAACCACTTCATTCGTTACATTTTATATGATGATATTTGATTTAACATAATAAATTTATAAAAAAAGAAAAATTATTACAGGCCAAAAGTATTCTTAGGTCGGTGTTTAGAAGGATATCTCCCCGAGTAGTATATTGTACCGTACGAACTTATATTGAAGGCCTTCCTGCACAAGTATGTTGTCATACGTAAGGTTATTTATAATGCATGAAATGTTTAAGATTTCTATATATTTATTTAAGTTGTATATGCATGTTTTCCCTCAAAAGACTTTGTTCCAACTTTTTGAGGCAGACTATATATGAGACTCAGTTTTATACTCAGTTCATCTCTTTTATGTTCTACACATACATATATTGCCCCCTAATCACACGACTTGAGCACCACTCTACTCCTCTCATGATTATCGACGGTGGCATATTTTGATTCTTAGTATTTATCGTATTGCCTCCTGTTTCTTTTGTTGTATTTGTACTCAGCTTCGTGACTTTTTCTTCTTGGAAAGATGTACATATTCTTAGATGTATATATATATGACGCCTCTTGATGAAGACTATTTTGATATGTTGATGCCTCCGGGCCTCTTTTCTTTATGAGTTGCTTTATGTTTGTTAATACATGACAATGTGTGACCACTCGTGTTGCATTTGCATGTGTATACCGTACGAATTTTGCTGAAACTCCGTGATGTGTTCTATGTTTATTTCTATACGATGAGGTTCAAGAATTCACTTAGCAAATGCCAAAGCTTGTTGGGTGCCAATCACACACACCCTTCCTATTTTGGGTTCTGACAAAATCAATTTTGGAAATAACCAAGACTAAACATCGTCTATCATGTTTACAATTAGATAACCATCAAACAGCTATAAGCCTATAACCAACACAAAGTTCTCGTTGGAAAAGCCCCCTTAAGATTCATTGATACAACGGCTCTTAGATATGAGATTACAGTACAGAATTATGAGATTAATGTCATCCAATTACTAATTAGCAAGCAAACTATACCTGATATTACTGTCTGTGGATTTTCTCTCGTCTCTGTTCTTTGGTTTGGTTGGTGAAGGAGGGGGTGGGGAGAGCCAAATAAGTTCAGGCTGCCATATCGTTAGATGGCCTAAATAACCCTTTAGGAACAAGAAACCAATAATGAAATTAAAAATAAAAACAGAAGCAAACACATAAATATGAGAAGACAAAGCAGAAACTTTTACAATAGGCAGCTTTCCTTGATCTGAGAGAGCAGTTCTATAGATGCCTGATCCTAAACAACAAATGGCATCTAGGAAGAGAAATGACTTCACTAGTTCATTATGGTCACAAAAATTTGGAGAAATTGATGTATTTGCACAAGAATCAACTTGATGTATGAAGTGAACGGCAGCAAGTGCTTTGATATCCGATTGCAGAGATCTTATGCTGAAAGAACAGCAAAATTATCAGGAACCAAAGAATGAGACCAGTTATCTCAATAAATCTCCACAAAGTGTCCAGTAGAAACAGCTAATTTAGTTGGATACTTTAACCAGTGCTTCTACAGAACACATAAATCTTGATTTACTAATGAGATTAAAAAAGGTTCCAGAACACACACGGAATATTTCAGTCATTTAGGCTCCATCCATATCATACTCACCTATAGGACTTTTTAGTCAATAGAGCAAATGATACAATTGAGATATAGGCAAGATTGATGCTCCAAACAGGAGCACATTAAGAACAGGGAACCTCAATATTGGTACATCTGCAGGTTTTATGCAAATGGGGAAACTTACAGCACAAATTAAGCAGAGGAAGAGACGCGCTCACAAACACCAGGCAGCCATCCTTTGAAAAATTCCACGTCATCCATCGCTGCAGGAGATAAGGCGCCAAGGGGTGTAACAGTAATCTGTAATTAAGTGTAAGTAACATGTTAATGATGAGTCATTAGCGAGAGTCGCGAAATAACTTCCATCGAATAAATGACTTATACATACATATCCTTGTCGAAGGAAAGAGTAATCATTATCCCCATCATCCAGTTCTGATCCCTTGGCCTGGGAAAGAATAGACACACAATAAATTTAGTAACTGTAGACAGACCCTATAACAAAAAAAGTAATCTATACAAAGACAATTACAACGAAGGAATCCAGAACCATCTGAAAATGCTTTGTCCTAGAGTAAATAAGTTGAAATGTAATTTTCCTGTCACTTGTGCAAATACGCACTGTTGCAATTGTTATTGCAAAAGAAGAATAAACAACAGAGAACTCGATCAGACAGCCATCTCACTGGAATGGGAAGTAAAGCTGAATGGAAATTAAATGAGACACAGGAACCTATGACTATTTACACCAAAAAGTTCCTAAAACATACAAACATCAAAGCTAAACTTTCCTTATACAAATGTATTAGGTATATTAGCAACCCATTCTGTTCATCAAAAGGAATTTTCCTTCTTGACCTCTTGTTCAGAGAGAGACATATAAAAGGCACGTATAATCTACACTGCACCTGATTCAATTAAAGGAACGAAGAAAATTGCTCAAACCTCTCACCCCTTTCCCTCCGAAAACAAATGGAACTAAAAAAGAACTAAACATAGAGAATATGCTGAAAAATCACATGGAGGGTAAGATGTCCAACATTGTGAATCAGACCAGAAAAGGGTACTCTGTAGCATGAGCAGGAAAAATGATCTGAAAAGGCAACAATTGGAGCAGAGGAAGAAATGCATTCCTGTGAGAGCATAATCAAAACTTTAGCAAGTACTAGATAGAGAGAGATACTTACTTCTCTCTTGAACAATAGTTGTTCTTGTTGCGTGCTTAAGTTGCTCTCTTCCACATATGTTTCTTTACTTGCTGATGAATCCATTGTCATTGTGGATAACATTCTTCCTCCTTGTGCTTCCGAAAAAACTTGCTTCCACCCCTGTTTGTAAATAGTCTTGCCTTGCTTGGTCAGGCGATACCCCTATCAATATAACAATCAATATCTTTTTGTAGTCAATAGCATATCTACTTTGGCAACAATAACGACAAAATTAACTCCAACCATCTTAGGATTGCTAGATCAGGCAGACTAGCATATTTCCATCATCGAACCTTCACTAGCAACCAGAAGCTTAAATGGCTTCAACACAGACATATATTAAGCTTTCCCAGTCATTCTATACATGAATATTTTCTTGTTAAATAAAAAAATAGATGAAAATAAAAAGATCTTTTTTGGTAAGGTAAATCAAAAGATCTTTTATAGTCCTTATACTCTCCTTTCACCATTTTGAAATAATCTCCTGTTTCATCTTTCCAAACTTCATGTTAATGTTACAAAAGCTATTGTTCAGTTTACCTTGGAATGGGCAACATCGGTTGGTACATCTATGTTAAGAAAGCAATTCTGAGGATAAATTTTATTCTTGATCTCAGCCAATATAGCTGTAATGATTGGCATGCAAGCTTCAGCTGCCAATACGAAATCATCGACCTTGCTTTTTCCACCAACCCTGGAGTTGACAAACCACATTGAAGAAGGCAGAATAAAAAAATAACTTGTCTTCACGTTAACGTGAAGACGGGATAATGTGGTGTACTATACCAGTCATATGACACTGAGACCGAAGGAACACCATTGAAGAAAGCCTCTCGTGCACCAGCCACTGTGCCTGAGTAGACACTGCATTACCAACAATAAATCCATTAGTTTTAGCAGCCACTTGTTTTAGTATAATACAAAAGACCAGGTCTGCTGACTTTTATTAGGAGCACATTGGGAACTTAATTAACATTTGGAAAGCTAGAAACCAAGAATTGGCAAGGAAGGTCTTGTCAAGCATTTGCTGTTGGGTCCATCCCCTTATTTTGAGGAAGAAAACACCTCCCTTATTTTAGGGAAGAAAACACTTCCCTTGTTTTGAGGAAGAAAACATCTTCCTTGTCTTTGGAAAATTGTCAAGTGCTTGCTTGAGTCACTAATGACATCAATAGGTTCATCTCATACCTATAAATAGGGAAGCTTTCTCATTTGTTAGACACACCAAAAATTGAAGAAGACAACACATCCCATAGAGAGAAAAAAATCTAAGAGAAATACTCTTAGTGAAAGGCTTAAGTAAGAGAAGTCTTTGAGAGAATTTTTAGTAAAAATTCTTGAGTGTAATTGGGATTAGGGTTGTGAGGTTAAGTGTTGTAAACACTTGTAATATTTCTTCTTTAATAAGATCTGCAGCAGCAACGTGGACGTAGCTCTCACATTGAGGGTGAACCACTATAAATTTGTGTGTGCTATTTATTCTTTGCTTACATCACGACTTAAGTAGGTTCTGTCTAAGGAGGTTGGTATTTAAGTGGTCCAGCTGTGACCCTCCAATCTTTCCTGGGAACCTGCTTACAAAGGTCGGATTTGGGATTCAAATCCTAACAACTGGTATCAGAGCAACAGGTTGTGTTGTGATTTAGAAACGATGGGAGGCGAAGATGGTACGACGCACGGCATCGGTAAATTCGATGGTACAGATTTTGCGTTCTAGAGAATGCAAATTGAAGATTATTTATATGGCAGAAAGTTTCATGAACCTCTGAGTCCGAAACCAGAGGAGATGAAGCAAGTAGATTGGGATCTCCTCGACAGACAAGTTCTGGGAGTCATTCGGCTAACGCTGTCGAAGAACGTTGCTCACAACGTGGCAAAGGAGAAGACCACCGCAGATATGATGAAGGTATTGTCTGACATGTATGAGAAACCTTCGGCAAATAATAAGGTATTTCTCATGAAGAAACTATTTCATCTAAAGATGATGAAAAATGCTCATGTTGCTGCACACATAAATGAATTCAATACCATTGTAAATCAATTGTCATCGGTAAAAATTGATTTCGATGATGAAGTACAAGCTCTAATTTTGTTGGCATCCCTACCAAATAGCTGGGAGCCAATGAGAGCAGCGGTTAGTAATTCTGTCAGCAGTGACAAACTAAAGTTCAACGATGTTAGGGATCGTATCTTTGTTGAGGAGGTGCGCAGGACAGATTCTGGAGAGGCATCACGAGTTCTGCTTTTAATGTTGAAAACAGAAGCAGAAATTATGACAGAAACTACAACCGAAATAGGGGCAGATCGAAGTCAAGGAATGGCAGGGGTCAATCCAGACCAGGACGAACACTTGAGTGTTGGAACTGTGGAAAACCAGGTCACCTCAAGAAGAACTGCAGGGCGCCAAAGAAGGAGGACAACAAGGGGGCTGGAATCAACGCTGCTATGGAAGACATTGGCGATGCGTTGTTGCTATCGGTTGACAGCCCGATAGACTCTTGGGTGCTTGACTCAGGAGCGTCCTTTCATACCACCTCACATCATGATATAATGACAAACTACGTGGCTGGGTATCTCGGCAAAGTTTATTTAGCCGATGGAGAGCCGCTAGACGTTGTTGGCACGGGAGACATTAATTTGAAGATGTCAAATGGATCCTCGTGGAAGATTACAAAAGTTAGACATGTTCCAAAGCTGATGCGAAACCTGATCTCAGTAGGTCAGCTTGATGATGAGGGATATGATCTCAAATTTGGTAATGGGTCTTGGAAGGTGGCGAAAGGTGCTATGGTAGTTGGCCGAGGAAAGAAGATTGGCACTCTCTACATGACGACTAGCTGTCGTGATACTGTTGTTGTGGTTGACAACACAAAGAAGACAGATTTGTGGCATTGTTGGCTGGGACATATCAGCCAAAAGGGGATGAAGCTGTTAGTGACAAATGGCCTAATTCCGGAGCTGAAGACGGTGGACCTTCATACGTGTGAGAGCTGCATTCTCGGAAAACAAAAGCGAGTAAGCTTCTCAAATGCAGGCAGGGAGTTGAAGGTTGAGAAGCTGGAATTGGTGCACACAGAAGTGTAGGGACCTACCACTATCCCCTCTCTTGGAGGATCACACTACTACGTGACCTTCATTGATGATTCAACCAGGAAGGTGTGGGTTTACTTTATGAAAAATAAATCCGATGTGTTTAGTGTATTCAAAAGATGGAAAGCCATGGTTGAGAATGAAACAAACCTCAAGTTGAAGTGAATGAGGTCCGACAACGGCGGAGAATACACTGATGGTGATTTCAAACGGTACTGTGCCGATAATGGGATCAAGATGATGAAGACTATTCCTGGAACGCCGCAACAAAATGGAATAGCCGAAAGAATGAACCGAACGTTGAACGAGCGTGCTCGGAGTATGAGAATACACTCTGAACTGCCCAAGACATTCTGGGCAGATGCAGTCAATACCGCGGCCTTCTTAATTAACCGAGGACCGTCAGTTCCCTTGGATTTCAGAATTCCAGAAGAAGTCTGGAGTGGCAAGAAGGTAAATTTTTCATTTCTGAAAGTGTTCGGCTGCTTATCATATGTTCATAATAATGATACGGCTAGAAGCAAGCTTGATCCAAAATCAAAGAAGTGTTACTTTATTGGCTATGGTGACACCGAGCTTGGTTACCGATTTTGGGATGAACAAAATCGGAAGATCATCCGAAGCAGGAATGTTGTCTTCAACGAAGAGGTACTGTACAAAGACAAGTTGCAAAAAAATTCAGAATGTCAGGACAAGGAATCGGAAATAGTCGATTTGAGGGACTTCCCGACACCTGAGCCGCAGCCAGGTACAGCCGAGGCAGAGGAACAAACAATCCGAGAAGGTGCTGATGAAAGTGCCGATTCTGAAACAAATAAGCAAACGCCAATCACAGAACTACGTAGATCATCCAGGATCAGGAAGCCGATTCACAGGTACTCTCCATCCCTCAACTACATTCTACTCACTGATAGAGGGGAGCCGAAATGTTATGAAGAAGCAATGCAAGTCGATGAATCGACCAAGTGGGAGCTGGCAATGAAAGATGAGATGGATTCACTATCGGAAAATCATACATGGAAATTAGCCGAGTTGCCAAAGGATAAGAGGGCATTGCAAAACAAATGGGTTTATCGGATAAAGGAAGAACCCAATGGAAGCAAGCGTCATAAAGCAAGGCTGGTTGCAAAGGGATTTCAACATAAAGAAGGCATCGACTATACGGAGATCTTCTCTCCCGTAGTCAAGATGGTGACTATCGGAACTGTTCTTGGACTGGTAGCAAAGGAAAATCTACATCTGCAACAGATGGACGTGAAAACTGCATTTCTTCACGGTGATCTAGACGAGGAAATCTACATGCGACAGCCGGAGGGATTCAAAGTCAAAGGAAAGGAGAATCTGGTGTGCAAACTTCAAAAGAGTCTGTACGGACTAAAACAGGCTCCAAGACAGTGGTATTTAAAGTTGACAGCTTTATGAAGAAAGCTGATTTTTCAAGGTGCGAGGCAGATCACTGTTGTTACTTTAAGAAATTTGAAGACTCGTACATGATACTGCTACTCTATGTCGACGACATGCTAATCGTAGGAGCAAACCTACAGGAGATTGATCGGTTGAAAAAAGGGTTATCGGAAGAGTTTGCAATGAAGGATTTGGGAGCTGCAAAGCAAATCCTTGGGATGAGAATCGATCGAAGCAAGGAGGGCATCAAACTCTCACAAGAAGAATATGTGAGGAAAGTTATCAAAAGGTTCAACATGCATGATGCCAAGCCAGTCAGCACTCCCTTAGCTGGACACTTTCGGTTGTCAAAGGATCAGTCGCCGACAACCGAGGATGAGAAGAAGCAGATGGACAAGATACCTTATGCATCTGCAATCGGTAGTCTTATGTATGCAATGATATGTACAAGGCCAGACATTGCACATGCAGTGGGAGTTGTCAGCCGATTTATGAGCAATCCGGGAAAGCAACACTGAGAGGCTGTGAAGTGGATATTCAGATATCTGAAAGGCAGCTCGAGTTCAGCTCTGTATTTCCGAAAATCAAAAACAGGATTGCAAGGGTATGTTGATGCTGACAACGGTGGTGATGTTGATAGCAGAAAGAGCACATCCGGGTATGTTTACACCTTCGGAGGTACTACAATCTCTTGGGTTTCCAAGTTGCAAAAGATAGTAGCTCTCTCTAGTTGTGAGGCTGAGTACGTTGCTGTGACGGAGGCCACAAAGGAAATGATGTGGCTACAATCTTTTCTGCGGGAATTGGATCAGGACCACGAGAGAAGTGTGCTATATTGTGATAGCCAAAGTGCCATTCATTTGGCAAAGAACCCGGTCTACCATGCTCGAACAAAGCACATACAACTCCGGTACCATTTCATTAGATCAGCTTTGGAAGATGGAGCGCTAGTGCTTGAGAAGATCGCAGGGAGTCAGAATCCAGCAGACATGCTGACAAAGGCAGTGACGATAGACAAACTGAAGCTATGCTCAGCTTCAGTTGGCCTGCACGAAGTATGAAACTAGGAAAGAGCTGCTGCATCGATCAAAGTGTGAAGACAAATTAAAATTAGTCTTCAAGTGGGAGATTTGTTGGGTCCATCCCCTTATTTTTAGGAAGAAAACACCTCCCTTATTTTAGGGAAGAAAACACTTCCCTTGTTTTGAGGAAGAAAACATCTTCCTTGTCTTTGGAAAATTGTCAAGTGCTTGCTTGAGTCACTAATGACATCAATAGGTTCATCTCATACCTATAAATAGGGAAGCTTTCTCATTTGCTAGACACACCAAAAATTGAAGAAGACAACACATCCCATAGAGAGAAAAAAATCTAAGAGAAATACTCTTAGTGAAAGGCTTAAGTAAGAGAAGTCTTTGAGAGAATTTTTAGTAAAAATTCTTGAGTGTAATTGGGATTGGGGTTGTGAGGTTGAGTGTTGTAAACACTTGTAATATTTCTTCTTTAATAAGATCTGCAGCAGCAACGTGGACGTAGCTCTCACATTGAGGGTGAACCACTATAAATCTGTGTGTGCTATTTATTCTTCGCTTACATCACGACTTAAGTAGGTTCTGTCTAAGGAGGTTGGTATTTAAGTGATCCAGCTGTGACCCTCCAATCTTTCCTGGGAACCTGCTTACAAAGGTCGGATTTGGGATTCAAATCCTAACATTTGCAACCCATATCACCAAGTATTGTTGGTAATGTGCTTTATGGTTTCATGGATCCATGGGGGAGGTGCATGATTTGAAATATGAAAACTTGGTTCAAAGAAAGATGGTTTAAATAGTAATAAAAGTTGAATAAAAAATACTGTAAATCAGAACAAGAGGTAATAATTGTCCACTTCATGCAGAAGGATCTAAAGGCTAGACACAGAAGTTTACTAACATGTGATAACCGCAATTGCTACCCTTATTTATTCCGCTGACAACCTGCAAGCATAAATGACATGAGTATACATAGTGATAATGCGATGCTGTACATTAGGCTGTTAGCACACATGTATCCTGTATGAAAAGCTCCAGTGCAAAATTATTTGAACATCTACAGCTTGGCACTATGACATTAAGTATGAGAAAGAGGTCCAACAGAAAACCCTAACGACAAATGAATTGTTAGCCAGCTATAAGAAGTATCAGAAAGAGGTCTATATAGCTAAAAGAGCACCAAATGACGTACACAAATTCTGATCTCCCACTGTTTTTTTCACTGGACCATTCCTCCTGATAGATTGAAGGAGTATCATCCCAGTAGGGAGCTAGCTCACACATATTAGATGCATCATTGTATGTTTGGTAGTTTTCTTTGATCTTTTCATGGTTCACCTTTATTTACAAAAGTATTTGCATTCCATTTCCCTTTTTACTTTTGTCTCTAAGGAAAACTCACTAGTAAAATCATAATTGCAGGAAAAATTAGTATTTCCTCTTGTTTAGCTGGAAAGCAATGAGACTTATTGTGAATCTTTTGAGAAATTAGGATAGTAAATGAGGAAAAGAAGTTTAAGTAGCCAGTTTTTCTTTTAAACAAATATAGTTTATCTATTTACCAAAACACACACACAATGACAAATAGTTTGAGCAGCAAGTGTTGAACCCAAATAGTAAGGATGGATTCAATTAAAAGTTAAATCCTTCAACCTTGTGAACCCAACAAAAGCAGATACAATGAACTTGCAACATTTCAGTTGTCATTACAGGGAACAAGGAAGCAAGAATTTTTTATGTTTAAAAAGTACTTTTTCATTTAAATGTAACGTTAAGCTAAATGAACTTTTTCTGTTAAAATAGAAACTTCCTATCAACATATTTATGTGATGACTGAAGCTGAGTGCTACATGACTACATCATAGGGAGGCAGAATAACTTGTCAAGTATTAGTATCAAATGTTACCAGATCAGGTACAGAGGGGAAGAGCACTTTGGAGAGCCCGATGGAAGTGGAGTCTGCTGGGGTTCCTGCCAAAAGAAAAAACAAAAAGAGAGAGAGGGAAAGAGAGTTATGAAAACTAGTTATGAAGTATCCCGAAACAAGTTGTACTGAGCAAGAAGTATAATTCTGAATAATCAGCAATTTTATTCGAAACCAGAAAGACGTCAATTTCCTCCCGCTAACACCAGTTGGAAAGAAAAGATGCCAGTCCCCCATGTTTAGTCCAGTAAGTTAAAGATCAGTACAAAAAAGAATGCTTCTCATTTTTTCTCCTATTGGTAGACCAAAACAAGAGAATTGTCAGCATTAACTGAACAAACTAACTGGGAAATCAGAAGCAATCTCACAAAGTTGCGGATGACAACATGTTAATATAGTATGGCTTTGAAAGAAAGTGAATCATGAGTACCAGATCTTTCTATCCAATGGTTCAAATTCACAACAAAACGGCATAAAATGATCTATTGTCTTGAAGCATTGTGATAACCCATCAAACAACCATTTAATAGTCAATGTTCAACAATCACTAGAAGACAGGATAAAGAGGAGATAAAGCCTTAACTAAGCTAATTCTAGAAACATGAACCATGAACCTAGAAAAACTAAAGTTGTACCCTATATTTATGACTCTACCAGATTATGACAATTAACTTGTTTAAGAGCCTGACAAACCAGAAACCGCAAAAGCTGTCGCTCCACTGATGTCCACCTTCTTGACGGAAAGAGGATGTTGCCATGAGATACTGTGGCTAACAGCTGACTTTTCACTGGGAAAACGGGGATAAGAATGTAATAAATATCATTTTGGATCCAAATAGAGATTTATAGGGACAAGAGATTTAGTCTTAGACGTCAACAAATTACCAGAGAGAATAAAGGGTGCACAGTGAAGTAAATTAAAAGAGAATGAGCGCCCAGAACTTTGATGCATATCAGATCTTTAAACACAATCATGACTTCATACCAAGAGTTGTGGTAGCGAATATCAAATAAATTAACAGTCACAAAATGTTCTAGTCGATCATTATGATTGTAAGCAATTATTAATGAAAGAATTTACATAGGCACTTGGGCAGAATTTAGACAGACATGTTATAGACATTGAGACAGGATGCATTCGATACAGAAGTTGCTTCTTCAAGTAATCACATAACATGTCTTTTACTCAAAAAGGGCAGCCCAGTGCACCAAAACTAACAAGGCAAACTACCTCCAGCTGACCCTTTAGATGAAATGGCTAGTTAGGATCTTCCCAATCAAAGTAACCTAAATGTTACATTCGATACATATTTCTGAAATGGTAAAGGTATTATTAGTAAAGGTACCAAGACGGTACAGAAGTACAGGGCTCTAGAAAGACCAAAAGATATTACATCAGTTATGCAACTACTTCCTCTTATCTTCACGGAGAGAACATCTAAATCAAGCTTAAAGTCTTTGTCACCACAATAGTATCAGATTCCATCCCATCTGAATAAATAAACAAAAGAAAATGAAAAGAAACAAACAGATCTATTTGCACTTTATTCTTTATTGATAATTGTGGGAACACCAATACACCATTACTACTAGTACGGCATACATATAAGCAAACATTGGTCGTTTGGTTGTTGGTTAGCAAGTGAATTATTCATGTATTAAAACCAGCATAACTAGTATAATGTTTGGTAGCATTTTAGATGCTATGTATAAAATTTAGCACACCAAGTACGGTGTTTGGTTACCAATTTACATTCCCTCATAACTAACACATGTATAAGTTATGAGGGAATCACTATATTATTTTATACAGGGTAGAAGATGGAATAACTAATACATGCTTTGTCGGTCGAGCTCATCGCACGGACTTGCCTAGTGCGGTTTACCTCTCCTGTGTGGTTTGCAGGCTATTACACTGGAGAGGGATTTAGCATGTGCGCAGCCGAAGGGTAGCGGCTACGGGTTCCCTTGTCATAAAAAAAAATCAATAACTAATACATGAATAACTCCAAAAAAATAATTAAACCCTACATAACTAATCCCTACATTACTAATACCTGCATAACTCTAACCAGCAACCAAATGACCCCTTATTTGTCAGAGCCCATTTTATGAATCCAACTTTACATGGTTTGCTTTTCTTTGAGCCAGGGTCTATCAGATCTGCATACACTCTACCCTCCTCAGACCCCAAGAGAATTATACTGGGTATGTTATTATTGTAGTAATATACAAACCATCTTAGGTACAAATTCAACTACAATACATGTAGACAGTGATAATTACTGTATATTTTAAAGAATAAATGAGAGAGAGAGAGAGAGAAACGTACGAATCGGGAGCACAAACAAGGACATTGAAGAGATTGGAGGAGACAAGAACTTGAACGAGAGATCTCAAGCCCGGAGCATCAATTCCATCGTCATTTGTGATCATCACTGACGGTTTATTATACTCACTCCTATTCTCCATTTTGGTCCCAACGTGGAATTGATTTGCGCTGTAGTTTGAGTTAGACTTTAACTGAAAATGACAACCATCAAAACTGTTCAATGTAATATACAGACAAGTAATCGTAGCAACAGAATGCAAAAAGAAAAAAAAGATTTGAAGTCTTTTTCATGTTTACCTCACTATACCACCTACGAGCCACTAGCGAAAAAGACAGATTGATGGATATCCTACGTATTAATCGGAATATTCTCGCTTTTGTACTCCCTCCGAATCCAATAGAATATCCACTTAATTATTTGCAAACCCTTAACAAAATACTAAATTTTTATCCCCGATTTGGATGGTGGTTTCCGTGATTCATTAATGTATGTATTTCTATGAAACATGTTTGTTTTCATTGTTCTTAAAATGATGTGATATGGTGTTGTAAACTCGTGGTTCATCCACGGTTATATAACCATGAAAAGTCTCAATTTTTATAATCACAGACTTGATAGTTTTTTCATGGTTACATATTTTATTTTCCCATTATACCATTACTTATTTTTTTAAATTCCGATTTTATCTTTTACTTTAGTTTTATTAATATATATATATAAACTAGATTTTTAATTTTGCCTCCAACTTCTTAAGCCTGTTCTGCCTCGAAATCCTTCAAGCTTTGTGTTTCTTCTATTATTAATAATCATGAAGAGGAAGATCAAGATTATCCCTCTTCGCTGGCAACAATGAGAAGAAGAAAGAATGAAGACTCACTGTTAGAGCAGTAAAAAATCAGCAGCACACGCATGGATCAAACAGAGAGAAATGAAAGCTTTTTTTGAAGCGTTAAAGCTTTATCTAGCGCACGCAAGTTTTTTTTCTGTTTATAAAGTAATTCACACAAGTTTTTTTTTCTTTTTATAAAGTAATTTGAAAAAAAACACTTATATTCGAGGTTATAGAGTCAAAGAAACAGAAAAAGAGATGAAAGCAGTTATTTATTGTCTTTTAATTGGGATTATCTTAGTAATTGTTGATATTTTTAATAGTTATATGAGTTAAGGATATTTTAGTAAACTTACATGTTATTATACAGTATCATACAGTCAGACTAAATAATAAAAAAATTATTAAACCACCAGAAACGATACAGTGTATCCAAACATTGTGTCCATTAATATAGTACAGTACAATACCATACTGTACTTTAATGAATCACGAGAAACAACCATCCAAACAAGGGTAGGTAAAAATAGGTAATTTGACTAAACTAACCTTAATTAAATAGATCTTGAGATTTGGTTACTTAACATCTGAAAAAATAAAGTTAATTCTTTCTTGATTTGATAAATGAAAACTCTTTTTAAACTAAAAAATAAAAGTTAAATGGACACTCTTTTTTGAATGGGAGGGAGCATCTTGTAATTGCATGATTGGGCGCTCTACTTTTTCTAATGGATTGATCAAATGGCTTAATGCTGAGGTGGTCTCCGACTTTGCTTTCCTAACTTTTGCTTCTTTTATTTTAAATTTTTGGATGTATGTTGTGAGATTCAATTAAATTAGTTTTGCATTGAGAAATTTTACTTTGGAGAATAACTGGGTTTCCAATTAGGAAAGAAAAATATTGATCATCTATCTCACTTTTCCTTTAATGATCTAACTTTTGCTTTTTTTATTTTTTTTAGCAGGATATATTCTCGAGGGATGAGCCCGTTTGGATAGGCTTATGGCTTTTGACTTATAAGCCAAAAGTCATAAGTTAAGAATTTTAGCTTATTTTTGTTATTTTGATTTAAAAGCAAATGCTTAAAAACACTTTTTATTTTACCCCAACGCTCCAAACGTGATGTAATCCAATTGCTTCAAGGAAATTTCGAAAGCCTTCCGGGGATTCCAAATGTGAATGATTGCATGGGAGAATGAGTGGAGAAAGAGGAGCATCAAGATGGCCAAATGAGTGAAGAAGATAGTTGTGCGTGCAAAGAGGGGCTATTACTTAAATGCAAAGCCATCATTTCACAAAGGAAAACCAACCAAACAAGGCCCTTACTTAAGATTAATTGTAATAGCTAGATGTCTTCCTTATTTTTCTAGTATAAATAGTAGACTAAACATTGCATGAGACTTAGACTATTTTGATACTCTTTTGAGAGTTTGAGGGCTTGTTGAAGCCATTGATTGTGCTTGTCACATTGTTGAGAGGATTGGTTGCTTGGGACATTAGTTCTCTTAAGGTCATCCTAAGGGATTAGGTGTTTAATAATGTGTAATTAGGAGGTCTTAGTTAATTAAGAACTTTGGTTGCCTAATTGTGCCTATTTTTGTGTCAATCTATCTATCCTTTTACTTTTCTTCTTAATTTCTCGTTTTCACGTATCCGTTATTGTATCAAAATGTGCTTAAAAGCTATTTTGACTTAAAAGCACCTAAAATAAGTCAATCCAAACAGGTTCATAATCTAACTTTTGCTTTAATAATGGCGTTTTTGGGCATGTCTAATTTTAATAAAAAGTGAAAAAAGTAACTTTTCGAATGATGTCTTGAATAAAGTTCTAGTGCTTATTTAGCCAGACATTATAAAGCGATCTCACTAATACGTGAACTATTCCACCAGAGAGTGCACAAGCTATTTCTTTTTGTGAATGGAATTGGAGAGAATAACTTGTATTATTAGTCAAAGAATACAATGGTATAAATACATGAAAAAGATAAGCCAACTATGGTAACTAAATATTTAAATCCCTATAAATCTGCTAAATCCCTAAAAATCTGCTATGCTATCATCTATATTCACTATAATGATTGTAATGATTCGGTAACACTCCCCATCAAGCTGGAGCATAGATATTGATCATGCCCAGCTTGCTACAAAGGTAATCAACTTGAGTTCCATTCAACGCTTTTGTGATCAAATCAGCTAGTTGCTCTCCTGTCTTCACGTAGCTAGTGGAAATCACGTTTTCCTGAATCTTCTCACGAATAAAATGACAGTCAACCTCAATATATTTAGTTCTTTCATGATACACCAGATTTGAGGCAATATGAAGAGCAGCTTGATTATCACACCAGAGTTTTGCTGGTGTATGACGCTTCAACCCAATTTTAGTTAAAAGATGAAGTATCCACATAATTTCACACGTGGACTGAGACATAGCTTTGTATTCGGATTCTGCACTGGATCGAGATACAACACTTTGCTTCTTACTTCTCCATGATACTAGATTTCCTCCAACAAATACACAATAGCCTGTAGTAGATCTCCTGTCAATTTTGAATCCAACATAATCTGCATATGCAAAACACTCAATACGAGTATGATCATGATTGCTATACAATATTCCAAGTCTCGGAGCTCCTTTCAAGTAACATAGAATCTGTTCCAAAGCTTCCCAATGTTTGACCGTAGGTGCGGACATGAACTGACTAACTACACTATCGCAAAGGCAATATTCGGACGAGTCACAGTAAGGTAGTTTAACTTCCAACCAATTTTCTATATCTCTCCGGATCATAAAAAGGATAACCATCATCTTTCATAAGACCGGGAACCATTGGAGTACTGCCGGGTTTGGCTGCCAACTTTTCCGTGTCTGCAAGCAGGTCAAGAATATACTTCCTCTAAGTTAGAAATATTCCCTTCTTGCTTCTAGCGACTTCCACTCCGAAGAAGTATTTCAATTGTCCCAAGTCTTTCGTGTTAAACTTAGTGTGCAAGAAAGACTTGAGAGAAGAGATTCCTGCATAATCGCTTCCTATAATAACAATATCATCAACATATTCAACAAGAAGAATAGTTCCAGCTGATGATTGCCTGTAGAAGACTGAATGATCACATATGCTCTTTTTCAGTCCAAACTCCTAAACTACCTCACTAAATTTTCCAAACCAAGCCTGGGGACTCTGCTTCAAGCCATATAAGGACTTCCTCAAATGACAGACCTTTCCATACTCCCCCTGAGCAACAAAACCTGGTGGTTGTTCCATATAAACCTCTTCATGGATATTACCATAAAGGAATGCATTCTTGATATCCAACTGATGCAAAGGCCGATTCTCCGAAGAAGCTAGAGAAATGAACAAGCGAGCAGAATTGAGTTTGGCAACCGGGAGAAGGTGTCTGAATAATCCACCCCATAAGTTTGAGCATACCCTTTAGCCACAAGTCTATCCTTAAGTCTCGCCAAAGAGCCATCTGGGTTAACTTCACCGCAAAGACCTATTTGCAACCTACTGCTTTCTTTCCACTAAGTAAATCTACTAAATCCCAAGAGTGATTTTCCTCTAAGGCATGTATTTCCTCAAGCATTGTTTTAGACCATCCAAGATGATTCAAGTTTCTTTCACTATTTTGGATACAGTAATGGAGTCTAGAGACGCAATCAAAGATCTAGACTTTGGAGATAAGTGGTCATAAGAAACAAATTAACAATAGAATATTTGGATTTTCAAGTACGCATACCTTTGCGAAGAGTAATAGGAAGGTCAAGATTTTCCAAAGGATCTGATGATGAAGAAACGGGTGCAGGGTATGTATCATTACTCTCCCGCCTCCTAGATTAAATCTGAACAACTGGTGGTCTTGTAGGTGGTTCTGATGCGGCAGGTGCAATAGTTGATTGGTGATCAGCTGAACTGGTTGATGTATGAGAAACAACCATCATCTGATCTTTCTGGCACAACCCTAGTGACCTAGCAGACTAACCATTCATCTTCCTCCCCCTGACTTGTAGAAATGGGAGGTGCATAGAAGAATGGTGTAGTTTCCAAAAATGCAACATCGGTTGACACCAGATATTTTCCAAGTTCAGTAGAATAACAACAATATCCTTTCTGAAGGCGAGAATAGCCCAGAAAAACACACTTCAATGCCTCAGGATCCAACTTGGTAATGGATGGCCGAACATTGCGAACATAACATGTGCTTCCAAACACCTTAGGTTTTATCGGAAGTAGTGACTTGTTTGGAAAAGAACATTTTAAGGCATATTACCACCAAACACAGTGGAAGGCATGCGATTAATCAGAAAACAAGCCGTAAAAACCGCATCTGCTCCAAACTGTTTAGGAACTTTTATTTGAAACAGAAGTTCCCGAGCTGTCTCAAGTAGATACCCATTCTTCCTCTCAACAACTCCATTTTGAGAGGGTGTATGCATGAAGACTGGTGGAGAATACCGTGTTGTCTCATGTATGACTGAAACACTTCTGACATACATATATTCTTAAGCGTTGTCACTTCTTAGAATACGTACCGAAACACTAAATTGAGTTTTAACTTCAGCACAGAAAGCACAAAAGTGAGTAAACACTTCAGAGCGACTCTTCATAAAATAAATTCAAGTTATCCGAGAGAAATCATCCAAAAAAGGGACGAAATTCTTATGCCCGGTTTTGGAGACGACCGGACATGGTCCCCAAACATCGGAGTGAACTAACTCAAAAGCTGACTCAGCCCACTTATTAGCCCGTGGACCTATTGAGCTGCGATGGTGTTTTGCAAATCGACAAGACTCACATTCCAATGAAGGAATATTCTGAAATTGAGGACAAAGCTTCTTCAATAGAGGTAGGAAGGGATGTCCCAATTGACAATGTGCTTCAAAATGAGACATGAAACCGGAGCAAGCAACAGATTGAGACTCTCATTCACTGAGGATGTATAAACCGTTAGATACATGTCCTTTACTAATAACCTCATTCGTCGCAAGATCACGAAACACTCAATAATCGGGAAATAATGATACATAACAGTTGAGATCTCTAGTAAGTTTACTCACAGAAATCAAATTAAAGGCCAACTTCGGTAGACTTAATACATATGACAAGGTGATACGAGATTTTGGTTTAACAATCCCAGATCCAACAATACTACAGGTTGACCCATTAGCTACAGTCACGGAAGAAGGTACTTTATATGATCGAAAGTTGGAAAAATCTTAGGATTACCTGTCATGTGATCTATGGCACCTAAATCAATTATCCATTTACTTGTAGAGGAGATTAAACATGTTTTACCCATCTCAACACGTGTACTAACCGGATTGGGTGTTTTTAGTGATGTCTGATACTGAATATATTTTGCAAACTCATTTGCTGAAATAATAATTGTTCTGTTTCCTCCTCCCTTATTGTTTACAGTCATTTTCCCGAACTCACTATAGATAAAATTAATAGAGGAACCACCAAAGCTTTGCACCAAAAGAGTTATCCCAACAGTTATATTCACACGAACAAGTCAAATAAAATCAGTCAACTCAAAGCAGTAGAACGAACCCAAAATAAGTTGAACTAACGAAATTTCACACACACTGGAATCCTCCAAACAATTATGAGACCCAAAACATATAAGATATCCCACACCAATTAAGATATCCCAAATAAAGTCTAACACCCAAACAAAATCTGTAAAGATAACCCCAAATCAGTAAGCAATAGAAGTTCAAAGAAGTTTGACCCAAGACAACTTCTTACTAATTAAACAATTAACCAGATCAAAAAAATATACCCAATGACTTAGGCAAGACAATACCAGGAATTAGGAACCAAAAGCACGAAGAAATCAGAGAACCAAAATAGAAGAAAAAGAGATAGTCGGACCAAATAATCGAAAGCCACCAGTGATTATATCTGAACTTCGAAGTCCCAACACTGGTGAATAGAAAATCTGTCAACAATGGTAGCGGTAGAGACTAGAAAAACCGGCCACGAAGAACTGAAATTCAAAGTCCCAACACCAGAGATAAATTGCAAACCCATCAAGAGGTAAAGACCAGATGAATTAACCACGAAGGAATCAATATATCCTTCGGCAATCACCAACAAAGAAACAACCAACCAAAGTCGACTCCAGGATTTATTTATGCTCTTGATACCATGTGAATGGAATTGGAGAGAATAACTTAGATTATTACTCAAAAATTACAATGGTATTAATACATGAAGAGGATAAGCTAACTATGGTAACTAAATATTTAAATCCCTATAAATATGCTAAATCCCTACAAATCTGCTATGCTATCATCTATAATCATTATAATGATTGTAATGATTTTGTAACACTTTTCTTAATTCAAGACATTTAACTTTTAACAATTGTTGTATGTAGTAACGAATCCAA
This sequence comes from Lycium barbarum, assembly GCF_019175385.1. Classification (NCBI taxonomy): domain Eukaryota; kingdom Viridiplantae; phylum Streptophyta; class Magnoliopsida; order Solanales; family Solanaceae; genus Lycium; species Lycium barbarum. The sequence continues at coordinate 146,581,236 of NC_083337.1, forward strand.
AAGTTTGTGCACTATAAAGGAGACAAAAGAACAATCTGTAGTATAAAAAGTTACTTATAAGTGCACATGAAATAAGTGTGATTAAGAAAATATATATTTTATAAGTTAAAGAAAAATCTACTTCTAAGGAAAATAAATTCTATGGAAATGACACAACGCAATCTGCATACATCCTGTGATTTCTGTCTTCTTTTTTCATTTACATTAAAAGGTCCTTAATTGTAGTACCTTTGTTTTTTGTTTCGGCTATCTTTCTTGGACATTATTAACTTGAGTGTAAAAATGGACTCAATTTGCTTGTATGATACTGCTAATAAAATTAGCTTTTCTTTTTCTTGTATGCTTGGACCATCTGGCCAAATTCAGTTGATTTTCCGACAATCTTAATAGGACCACAATCAAATAATTAAAATTGATCAAGAATGGAATAATTACACTATATGTTAATTAGGATAACAATGCTATTAATATTGACCCACCTTTTTAAATCTTACAGAAAATGACACACGTTTATCCTCTCGCTCGCTCTCTCTCTCTCTCTACCTCTTTTTCCTTCGTCTCCTCTCTCTCTCTCTCTCTCTCTCTCTCTCTCTCTCTCTCTCTCTCTCTCTCTCTCTCTCTCTGATGTGTTCTTCTTGCCGGTGAACCACCGATCATGTATTTGAACTGGATGCTAACGAAATCCCAAGGTTGATGAGCGAATGGAGATTTTTGATATTCTGTGAATGAACTGAGGGAATATAATGATACTCTGTAGTGACGAACTAGCATAGAAGTGTAGTCGCGGAATAAAAGGATTGCAATAGATCTGATTGGTAAAACTGCTGCTCGGATCATACAGCTTGTTTCGATGCACACGTCGAGTTCCATCTTGGACTCCATCGGAAATTGGTCGCCGGAGAAGGGGGAAAAGTGGAGGAAGTGGAGATTGGCAGCTCTGGTGAAGCGGTTGTAGATCAGATGTTAAGCATAGGATGGGTTTAGTTTCCGGTCCAGAGCATAGAATGGTATTTGATGAGTTGTCGATGGTGGGGAAGTCGTCGGAGGTGGTTGAGTTGGCGGCGGAGAAACCGATAGGTGCAGGGGTATTGGGTGTTGGTGGTGCTGGACTAGAGGTAGGTGACATGGCCGGAGATTGACAATGTTTGTATAATTGTGTATAAATATGTATAACTGAGTGTTTTCATGTATGTTTTCCCTTAAAATGGTAACAATTAAATTTGTACGTGGTTTAAAGGATATGTGGTTTGATTTATGAGTTATATAAAGAAATACGTGATAATAAGCAATATATTAGTGAATAAGAAAGAAAGTAGCTTAAGAAATCAGGATGTTCGTCTTTGTGAATTTGGTTCGATTTGGAAAGAAATGCCTCTATCCCGAGACAAACTAATAGGAAGCTTCAATATATAATTTTCAGATTACAAGTATGAGTGTGTATGAAAAACTAGCCCTAAAATGAAGGAGATATTTATAGCAAACAGTAGATCCTTTGCACGACCCTAAAAAGGCCCTTTAAGAAAGTCCTAAAATCCACAAAAACGGCAGTCCGTACGGATGTCAGAGATTCAGTATGGATGTCAGCGCAAATTATAGCGCGATTGGTGGCGTGTGACCTGGCTGGTAATGGATCCTTCGAACTTATGTCGAGTGTCTCTCCCTCGGGCTTGGAGTCCTTCCGCCTAGAGACATTTACCTCAATTTCTGACATTTAGTTGGATAAGTTCACAACTCCTTGGTCCTCGACCCTTTTGATCTTATCTGAGGCTAATGATCTCGTTCTACTTCGACCTCATATCGGATGACCTCGACATTTACCTCGATTTTTACCGTATACAAATCATCCCCACACTTCTTGGATTAAAGCTTGCCGAAGTGACGGGAAGTGGAACAAAAACCTCGGTGACTTCCTTAGAAAGCTTCCCCTCGGAAACAAGCGAGAAATGAGACGTCATATCAGGTCATGTCCCTCTGACTTCGAACACATGTCTTCCCTTGGTTGGACGCCCTTCAAATAGTAACCGCCTCAAAATTTATTATCTCCTTTCTATAAAAGGTCTATCATATTCACTTTTCACTCTTTACCTTTCACCACTTGATTGTTTTACTCTCAGAATTTCTTGCTCTGTTCTTGCTTCTCTTTAGATTTTCTTTCAAAAATTCTGAATCTTCGAGATTTTCCAAGAAATTTTACCCGAGATTCCTTAGTCTTCTTAGTTTCCTTTATACGTTGGTCTTCAAGACTTTATAACTTCCTACTCTTACCTTCAAAACTTTATAACTTCATACACTAATCTTCAAAGCTTCGAAATGGCAACAAACACCCGCTCTACTTCAAACGATGTTCTCTCCGTTTCTTCTCCATCTTCGAATATCGTGGTCGTGGCCAGTCCCGAGGCCGTCGGTCAAGACAGTTCCTTCAAACCCCAGGCTAAGGACACAATACCTTCGAGCTATCATTGTTGACACCTAATTTTGGCTCGACGTGCTTAAAATTAACGTTTTAGGGGGCCCTGATTCGTTAAAGAGCGCAAAATACATTTTTTACACATTTTTACATTTTTTGACAATTTATTGATGATTATCCATATTTTAGGAATTTCATCAATTTGTTGTCATTTTCCAAGAATCATTATTTTGCACATGTACAGCGTAATACTATCATTTTTGTGCAATTAATAATTGTTTCTTAATTTTATAACAATACATTTTCATATCTTACATATTAATATTTAAATTTTATACTTACGTTATTATTTATACATATATTAATTAACTATATTTTAGTACAGTCCGACAGTGCAGAGAAAATCGGTGCAATTAATTCTTAAACACAGAGCAAGAATTCGATCAAGCCAAGGTCTCGTCACCTTTTTAAAAGTTGACATTTGAGGTGATAGGTTGGGTTCTTGATCCATTGGTTAGTGCATTTTTACACACGGGTTAAAAGGGGTAAGGGGACAAGGGGGAGAGTTCTTTTATTTTTTGGACAAAAGGAGGTATTTGTTTACATTATAAGAAGGGGGGGGGGGGGGGGGGGGGGGTTTGATTTAATTATCTTCTACACACACCACACACTTAATTTTTTAGATTTTAACTCCTCCTTCTTAAAAAAAAAAAAAAACTAAACGTTTTCTCTCTCTCTCTCCTCCACTTCTCTTTCAGTCCCCGACCACCACGAAACCACCACAACCCCCAAAAACACCAACGAACAACCACACCCCCACTGCCCAGCTCCGACGAACCCACGACGCAGGAGAAATCGACGAACCACCACATCACCGCCACTAGCCTCCACCTCGAAACCATCCTCTCCCCCCTCTTCTTCCCGCACTGCTTCATCACCATTAACGACCCAAACCAGCGCCACCACCCCGCTCCGACAAGCACAGCGGATAACTCTGCCAGCAACCAAAAAATCACCACAACGCCAGCCTTCCCCATTTGCTTTTCCCCACACCGCCGATCTGACCGAAAAATGCAACTCCGGCGTGTTTATTTTGCTCAGATGACTGGTCTTATTTTTCACTATTTTGCTTATATATCATCGTGCTTTGACTTAGTTCACGTTCTCCGATGAGCAACGATTAAGTTGCTCACTGTTTTGTTCTCATTTTAGGTATCGTTTCACCATTTCTCGTACTAATTGCGACTGTTTTGATATTGTTGGGCTGTTTCTGTATGACGTCGTGACACTTTCCTAGAGACCCTTATTATATTGTTCTTATTTGTGCTGGTTGACACCGTTTGTGGATTGATTTTTTGAGTCGCGTGGAACCTTTCTGACGAACATAGTCCGTCTTTGTTAGCTACTATTGCTGCACTAATTTTTGGATGCATTTTATATTTATGTTACTAATTTCATGTTGGTTTGTGCTCCAAAAATATTACTCCGGTTGCTATGATGAATATTGGACTGTTTTTACATTTTTTAGTTCACTAATATCTTGCTCTTTGCTCTGTATTTAAAATATATATATATATATATATATATATATATATATATATATATATATATATATATTGCTACTGTGTTGCTCGGTTAAGTTTATTTTCGTTTGGTTGCTATCCCTCTACTAGTTGAACTGTTTTGTCCTCTTTAAATTTGATAAAGAACCACTACCACACCAATGGCCGATGAAGAAATTTCCGTCGATTTCCAAGGCCTCCCATGTACAAAAGACGGGTTTTTTATTTTAAGTTTATTCATTATTTCTTTAATTTATTCGATAGTTATTTATTCTCTTACTAACACTTTTACTAAGTGTTTCTACAGGTACCCGGAGATACATCCCGAAGAAGACACTCGGAAGGAACCCGAAGACTGAATCGAATCACTGTTTGTATTTACTTTCCGCATTTTTTATAACTGCACAAAACATAAACTCATAGTATAGTGGAAACTTTATTTTTGGAATGATGGGTTGATATATTTATTTACTTGTCGCCTTGTTTGTTAAACTTAAAATTGTCATTCGCTTTAGGCAAGACTTAGGCCGTCAATACTTTCATAACTAGATTAATTGACTTGGTATAAATACTTTGTTAAATAAATTCACACTTTTGACGATTAGGTAAAAATACTAGTCCATCCTTTATTTTATATTCTTTATACACTCTTAATACAACTTACATTTTATATTGTTTCGTGTACACTAATACATATTTTAATTAAATTAAATCCACATTTTGGCGCTAGGCAAATATTAAGTCGTCCATTTACAAATCTTTTATTATTTAGAAGCATTACACATTTTTCACTCATTTTTTATCCACAATTTTTTATACTTATTTTTTACCAATATTTTTTATAATTATTTTGTTCCTTATTCTTTTGATAGGATATTCATTAAACAAACACTCTTTTTAACTAAACGGTAGAAACAAGTCAAATAAACTTCACTTTTCTGAATAATTTCGTTATATAAAATCTTTACACCAAAGAATATTCGTAAATTATTTTTACATTCTTTATGCACTAATATACCTAGTTATACAATTCTTTATACATTTTAGGTTTGACGTACACTCTTTTACACTTGAAATATGTTCTTTATATGTTTAATATACATACATTCTTTTAATATACATAGACGCACATTACATAGACGCACATTCTTTATATCCTTGATATATTTATTTTTACATAGTCTTACATTTTTTTTTTATACTCTTAATATAGTTACACATTCTTTACACTAACATATATACACTCTTTGTACTAACAGATATACTTTTATACTTATGAGGTACATTCTCTTTATACTCTTTTATATATATTCTTTTTTACTATACATTCTTTATGAATACTTGATATAAATACATTTTTTATACACTGTATATACTTAGTATATTATCACCTAGTGTAGTTTTTCATAAAGTCATAACATTTCGAAAACATGTAATAATAATGATAAACAGATAGATAATCCCCCTCTAGTGTTCAATTAAACTAAGTCTAAGGACTGTCTTCGGGTAGGCTCTGAGGGATGCTTAATACCTTCCCCTCGGGGTAAATAAAACCCTTATCTAGAATCTCATAGGTTTCGTGGACTAAAATAGAGTAGACAAACAAATATATATAGGTTTCCTGATTTCCCTTAAAAATTAGGTGGCGACTCTAACCCTTTTAAAATCAGTTAGAAAACTGTGAAGTTGCAAACTATCTTGGACCCGTTCAAAATAGGGCGTAACAATCATTTTGATAACGAGTTTGTTGTCGAGACGATCGTAAAAAAAAGCCTACAGAGGTTACGACGTCAGGCGTTACCCTACGTCGATAAAACGACAGACCTCCCTAGAGTCCGAACTGACTGTGGTTGGGACAACCCCCTCTAGAGGTCATTATCCTCGGTGATGATGATAAAGTCACCGACTTCAAGGAGGGGTATTCAAATGTCTACACTTACCCTTTTACCTTTAAGTTCGACCCTCCGATAGACCATGTCATCCTCGATATGTGCCGGACTATAATCTGTGCCTTGCGCAAATTGGTCCAAATGTTTGGAGGATCGTGATTTGCCTCCGCTTCTGGCAAACAATGTGAAAGCGGAATTCACTCTGCACCATTTGATCTGACTATATTGCCCGAGGGTTTTTTGTGGCGGAGTAATTATGCTCTCCAAATATGGGAAGAACCCCATACTTTCCAGCATCGACGAGAATAGAGATCGAGGTTGGTATGAGTGTTTTGTTTGGGTTAGAACCGCAGATATCATAACAGCGGCGTTCATGCCTTCCTCGAGCAGTGGAATGACAAACGTAAGTTTCTCAGAGCTCATTTTTGTTTTCGTACGCTTTCGACCGTTCCTCTAACTATTTAGATATGCCAACCGTTGCTTGGGTTCTGGATGCAATACCTCGTTTCCACAATTGGGTGGAGAGCATTATAAATCAACACCCGCACCAGCAGCGGACATGGAAAGATATAGGTGGGTGGTACAAAACCATGGTAAGAATTTTTCTCTCTTCCTCTGCTTCGCGTTCTTCCTTATATTCATCTTCCCTCCAAACTGATAGTATTCATTTTCAGGTTTGGCAAAGGGTTCCTCAATCCCTAGGCCCCAACCAGAAGATGCTTCCGTTGCACTGGAGCCTAAGTTAGACCCTACAATCTCTGCTCGGGTCATTGACGAGGCAAAAAAAAAAAGGAAATCCCAATCATCCAAACCACCAAAACCATTGTAACGACCCGTTTGGTCGTTTTGGCGTTTTGGAGTCTTTTCCCCAAATTATCCTTTCTATAGCTTGGAAATGATATTCTTGACTTGCGGGGATAGGTGGTATGGTTATATAATTGACGGGTAAATTTTAGAATTTATTTATTTAATGTGTGAATAGTTTATTCATATAAATTTTATTTGCACTTATATAAGGTATAAGTTGATGAATAATGTAATTTACTAAGTGGGTCAATTTTTACCTTATATATATTGGTTGAGTAAAAAGATTATTTTGGACAATCATTTTAGTTGGTCGTTAATGGGTCACGCCCATAATTAATTTAATATCCTATGTTACATGGCCCATGTATAATATTAAGAAAGGGTTTAAGTGGGTAGGGTTTCCACATGTTTAAGAGAAAATTAGATATTTCAAACGAGTGGCTTGACAGAAAGTTGCGGCTTCGAGAGGGAATTGTTGAAGTGCTTCAGGTAATAGTTAACCTCCTTATATGGGTATACTGATTGCTAATTTTCAGCATTATTTGAGTTAGTTTTCATAGTATTATAATTATTATTATTATGAGGGGGTGAGATGAAGTTAAGTCTCAAAGAGACCATTTTTACGTGTGCAGTTATAGAGCTTTTCGAATTTTGGTGAGATTAGTGGGTAGCATAATGATGACTCAATGATTAGAGGCTAATAAGATGTAATGATAGGTAATTATTAGGTAACATTGATAGAGTGAGGTAATTGTTAATGGTTCCCATGTATTCGTTAGTGGAGGTTGTTGTTTGTATTTTAGCCTCTGGTTTTAATCCATTGACGCCAAAATCTTAAATCAAAGAATCCTAATGGTCTTAGGATAACTGTAAACACTATAGAGCATAGACAAAAACATTCTTGACCTTTTCCCATTTGAGCCAGTAGCTGCACTCGACCTTACATCCTCTCTATGGACTAGCGAAATTTCTCTTAAAATTATGAATTGCAGCTTTAATTTTTAATTATATTAGGTATGAAATTGATTATTTGGATATTGGATTATATGCACACCTTCAAATACATGATATTTGAGAAGTGGAAGCTAGATTTTGATCCTAAGTTAAGATTTCGAGGTAATTGAAAGTTTTAAGCCTAGTCTTAAGAAAAGGGAATTTATAATTTGGGAGTCCATTTAGGGATGAAATTGACAAATTTTCTGGATATATGACCCTTATGTGATGGGGGAAATAATTTTTAAATAAAATTCCAATTTTGTCCTTGTGGGCTCGAGATCACTTTTCGGGGCAAGTTTTTGGGTTCCGAATATAAGTACAGCAAAATGAGTGTCCTTATATTTGTATTCTAATGTACATCACATATTTGATAGACTTTCATCATTCGAAAGCGCTCCGGAAAGGAAAGGTGTTGGCTTGAAGGTTTGTGGCTCTTGTTCGGCTTCGAGGTAGGTTACGACTTACTTTATGTCTAGACTCTGGTTAGCGAAACGTATGTAGATAGTAGTGATTGGCGGGGAAAGCATGATAGGCCTTCGGGCATGGTGTGGAGGTGAATTCCATCTAGGCTGGTATTGTCCGCTGTTATGCGGGCTTGTCGCCATCATTGTGATATTGTTACGTGGGATTGTTTCCATGGTTGTGATTTCATGTGTTACACCCCATTTTAACCGGGTTAGAGCGGAGTATAACATATTGGAGATTCCTAAATTGTTTTGTTTTAAGGAGTCGCCACCTAATTGATTTTGAGGTGAATTAGGGCACCTAATTATTAACTAAGGTAAAGCTAACTAAACCTCCATTAATAGTCTACTTAATCAGTGTGATTCAAGGTAAGGGTTCTATATTATCCTAAAGGGAAGGGATTAGGCATCCTTTAGAATCCGTTAACTACGGTTATCCGGCCAAACTTAGGTTAACTAATTAAAGTGAAAAATGCAAATATAGTGCTTAAACTTTAAGAAAAACGGCTTGCAAATGCTGCTGGGGTTTTAAAAGAAAATATACTAATACTTTGAAATAAGACTTATAAATATTATTGAGCTTTAAATGAAAATATAATAATGTTATTTAGCAAATATAATAATTTATATAAGGGGGAAACTTTAAATGCTATTTAAAATAGAACTTATAAAAAGTTGATAAGGCTCTGAATAAAAATGCTATTTAGAATGAAATTTATAGAAAATATAATAATTTGCATAAAAGGAAAACTTCAAATGCATTTAAAATAAACTTATAAATGTTGCAAAGATTTTAATGCTATTTAAAATAAAATTTGCACAAAATATATATAAACAGAAGAAAATGCGGATTTATGCAGTGTTTTAATAAATATTTGAAACAACTCGAATGGTGAAATATTAATTGATTCTTTAGCAGTTCGCAAGTGTAAAAAAACGAAACAGCTAATGTGGATTTTCGTATCCTTTTGCTATTTCAACTAACCGTGATTCAAATTTAAAGAGTTATTTATAAAATATATTTGAATTCATATTTGCGTATTAGTGACGTGTTGAAATGTATATGATAGTAAGAATAAAATATTACTCCCTTTATTTAAAATATAAATAGTCATGCCGTCAATTGTCCCAAATAAAATAAATATTAGGCGTTATAAATAATTTTAACATGAAAAAAAAAAAAAAAAAAAAGAAGAGAATAAGCTTATGGAATTAATTGTTAGTTTTTCCTTAAACTAACTACCCATTACTAAAGCTAAACCTACTAATTCATTAGGATTTATCTAACTAACGAAATAATGAAATAAAAGGGTTAGTGGCATAATACAAATTAAATTCACAAAATAAATAAGGGGGAAGATAATTAAAACAAATGGGCTCAGCCCCATTTTAAGATGGCCTGCTATGGGTATTGCTGTTGGGCTGCGGCCCAGCGGAGATTTTATGCATTGCTGCGGATGGGCTGGACATGGAAGATGACCCGAGGAGATTATGTTGGGCCTTTAGCCCAACACCAAGCGCGAAAGAAAAACGAGTCTTTGGCGGGTGCAGCGATGGTCATGCATAAAACGAAAGAAAATGGATTAGTATACGATCAACGAATAAGGTTAAGCACGTAAGAATATAAATTTAAACCCAACCAACGGATTACATATACACTATGTATATTTGAGTATATTTCTTGTAACAAGAGAGGGTTATAAGTGTTACACAGCAGAGTTGAAAGAAGCAGGGACTACTGATAATATGACTATATGGGTGAAACAAAATCAACACAAGAAAGAGAGCAACTCAGGACCATTAATGGTCAGGATATTTACACAGAATTAAGGGCCATACCAGACTGTCCTTAGGAAGATCTGATAAGCTGAGACAGTTGGCATCAAAATTATTTTAAGCAAGATAATGTAGCAGATTTTGCACATGGGGTTAACAGTAATTGATCACATTAGAAGCTCAATCTAAATAGGATTACACATAGACAAGAGTGCAAGCATAATATTGGCTTAGGCAAATTGTCATTTTGAGATCAGTAATCAATCAAACAGAATAAGCAAACTCAAGTGATTTAGAAAGACCCAGCACAAACAAAGACAGGCATTACGCTGAACCACAACAAATCATCAAACATTCATTCAAATGAAAACTCAGACGAGCCGGGCCAAGTAGAGGGCTTAACAGAGAAGTTTGTAATCAGCAGGAACGTGCTATGTGGTCACAGGTTCATCAAAGTCACAGAGATAATGCAAAGACCAAACAAAGGGATATGTGGTTTATTTATTCCAGACAGTTACTAGACCTCAAAATCAAAGGTAATGTGCAAGGTTAATGGTATTCAGACAGTTGAAAACTTAAAACAAAGCTAACAAGGGCAAACTTAATTCATATACTTCAAACTAAATAAGCACATGGCAGCTCCCCTAACATAATGCTAGTATAGGTTCAAGAAGGGAAGCAAATTCTCGACAATCTCTTTTATGACACATCAGGTTCAAGTCAAGAGCAAAAATTTATGTTAATCTTTGCTAAGCTTATTATCTATTTAACTGAACATCTACCCCAAGCTAACCATGTAGAAAACTGACTAATGCAGTAGCATATTAAACTGTCACATATCTGGATCACATAAATTCTCAAAGCGTGAATCTCAGCCTAACAGAGCAAATCTAGCTAACAGGGAAGAAATTAGAACCAAGGGCACAATAGAGACTACCCTAGGGACATGTCAAAAAAGATAAATGTCAAGTAGCTTAGGCAAAACGCACACGGGCAACTTCATTTTTTCAAGATCAGCAGGCAAATGCAAGACAATAACATGCTAGTACATTGAGATTCTCAGTTTTTTTTTAAAAGCTATAAGGCAGCAATAAGCTTGACCCTCAAGATGATATAAATAGCTTGTGAATGACTTGAAATACTTAGCACTTAATCATTTGGCCAAACAGAATCCATACTACCAATAATACTCTGAGAATATACTAGAAAATGTTCGCCTAATCCCAATTATCCGATATTCAAATGAACATACATCAACATCTGCCTTTACCCAACTTAACTCATCCCTGATCTTGCTAAATGTGCTTTCAAATGCATATTACAATTACCATCATACCTATGTAAATAACTACAAAACACATTTAAGAATACGAACCCCTAAAACAGAGAAGGTAATGGCCATACACACGGCCTAGAAAAGCGGCTAATGACATGCTAACATTACTCAAACGACACAGTAAGGGCCAAATTATCTGCTAAAGGGTAAAACATACTAACTTAAACTAAACAAAACTGAACCAAATTGGTCTAAACACAACTGAAACAATATCTATCCACGCTATCACACTACCTCACTACAAAACGTGTAAAAGCATATAAGACACTTGACTCATAACAGAAAATGCTTGATTCATGGATAAATAAATAAATAAATAAAAGGGTTGGTTGCTGACCTTCTTCGGGTGCAGCGAAGTGAGGCGAAGGTTTCGATATCTACCTCGAAGACTACTAAATCAGAGCTTGCGATACTCGAATTCACAGCAACAAACAGGGCAAACGAAAAAACAGGAAACAAATATTCCCATATTTTGACTCGATATTTTGGATTATCACCACTACTACAAGCTCAATATTTTGGGGATTTTGTGCGGCTGAAAACTTGCTTTGGGGAATTTCATGAATCGAAAAAGAACTTCGTTCTTGGGGGGGTTTTCTCCATCCAAAAAATCCTCTTCCTTTCCGGGGGGTCTCCTTTGATCGAAAAAAAAAACCTTTCTTTATAATTGCTTGAAGGGCGAGAGAGGGAAGAGCGTGGGGAACAGGAAGGTGTGGGGAACAGGGGTGTCGGAGAATGGCAGAAGCGTGGGGTAACGTGGGGATGACGATGAAAGAAAGGAGTGGGGGACAAGACGAAGTGGTGGTGACAGAGGGCATGGTGGGAGTCGCAGTGGTGTCACGTGGGTGAAGGGGTGGAAGGGAGAAGAGGGGATGACGGTGAAAGAAAGGAGTGGGGAACAGGAAAGTGTGGGGTGTCAGACGCGGTGGTGGTGACAGAGGGAGGTGGTGGCGACAGAGGGAGGTGGTGGCGACGGGGAAAAAGAGAAGGGGAGGTGCGGCGGAGGAGGGTTTGGGAAAGGGAAGAGGAGGCGGAGAGAAAAGAAGATGAAGAAATGAAGGGTAGGTTTCCCTTATTTTGAAAATGGTGCGGGTCGGACCCAGTCCATATTTATGGACTGGGTCAATTTTTAGACTGAGTAATAAAAGGATGGGCTAGTGAATTAAAACATAGACTGATCTAAAAATTGAGATAAAAGATATGGGCTAGCCCAAAAATATTAGGAGTTAATCGGACTTTGATTTGGAGTCCGATAAATTAACAATACGGACTGAGTGCACGAAATAGTTTGGCTTCTAAATTTAAATAAAAGGCCTGTTTAAACAACTTGTGTTAGAATATTGCTCAATATGAAATATGCAATCCTTAATGCTCAGATAAAAAAATGGCGTTGCAATAGCCGTGCAATAATATTTCGAAAAATCCGCAATAAAATAAACATTATTATTTAATTATGCAAATATACATGCGATGCGTGTGCCTGAGCTGGTAAAATGCCAAAATGATAAAAATTGTGAATTATAATAATAGTAATAAATAATAGTAATAATAATAATAATAATAATAATAAAATGATGGCTAGTGACTGTAATAGAAAAAATGAACGCCGGTATTGATAAGAGGCTAGTAATTATAGTAAAATACAATATATATTTTTTAATTTTTCCAAAATATTAGAAGCGTAAATAGGTATTTCGGAGGAGAGGCGGGACAAAATTGGGTGTCAACAACTTGTCCCTCTTTGCCCGGTAATGATGAAAAGAGTTGTCGGGCAAAGACGTTGACTTAGTAGCCTATTTTGTCCCGGCTAAAGGATTACGGAGGACTAAGGGTAAAGAAAACTTACGGCCGAACTCTGGTCTTTGAATCGCCTATATATCTCGGGTTGCACGAGAATCAGGCCGCGTGTAGTTCTGGGATGGCTACGACACTTATGGCTAGCAAGTCACGATTTGGCGCGAATCTTTGCAAAATATTGTCCCAGTATCGAATTATGATGACACTGGGTATTGGGATAGAATTATGTCGAATTATATGTCGAATTGAGTGTGCTGGAACGCGAATGGAAAATTTGAAATTGGAGCCGAGTGTTCGAGGTAGATCTTTGACCCTCGTCGGGAAGTCTGCTTATCCTTCCCGACGTATTGCCCCAGTTCGCTGCCGAAGAAATAGTTCCACGTTGTGCTAAAACTCCTGCGAAACTTTAAACTAGATAAAAATAGTCAGTAAAATAAATATTGAAGTAAAGCGATGCAAGTGCGGTGAAATGTGGCTGCGAGCGCACGCAGGGCATTTGAAAATAATAATAAGACAGGGCAGGTGCGGTGCGATGTCTTATGCAGAAATTTTTCAAAGGGCGATGCGCAGCCTTATGCGGAAACTACAAAGGGCGGTGCGCAGCCTATGCAACATGAAAGGCGGTGCACAGCCTTATGCAGAAAATTTAAAGGGCGGTGCATGGCCCAAGCAATATATGAGAGCGATGCAAAGGGCAGCCTTAAGCGAAAAATTTAAAGGGCGGTGCATGGCCCAGGCAACACATGAAAATGATGCAAAGGGCGGTGCATGGCCCAGGCAACACATGAAAATGATGCAAAGGGCGGTGCGTAGCCCATGCATCATATGAAAGGCGGTCGAGCCCAAAAATGTCCTATTATAGGCGAACGAGCCTAAAATGTCCTATTAAAGGGTGGAGGAACCCGATATCCTATTTTAGGGTGGAAGAACCCGATATCCTATTTTAGGGTGGAAAAACCCGATATCCTATTTTAGGGTGGAAGAACCCAAGCATCCTATTTTAGGGTGGAAGAACCCGATATCCTATTTTAGGGTGGAAGAAGCCGATATCCTATTTTAGGGTGGAAGAACCCGAAATCCTATTTTAGGGTGGAAGAACCCGATATCCTATTTTAGGGTGGAAGAACCCGAGTATCCTATTTTAGGGTGGAAGAACCCAATATCCTATTTTAGGGTGGAAGAACCCAAGCATCCTATTTTAGGGTGGAAGAACCCAATATCCTATTTTAGGGTGGAAGAACCCGATATCCTATTTTAGGGTGGAAGAACCCGATATCCTATTTTAGGGTGGAAGAACCCCAGTATCCTATTTTAGGGTGGAAGAACCCAATATCCTATTTTAGGGTGGAAGAACCCAAGTATCCTATTTTAGGGTGGAAGAACCCAATATCCTATTTTAGGGTGGAAGAACCCAATATCCTATTTTAGGGTGGAAGAACCCGATATCCTATTTTAGGGTGGAAAAACCCGATATCCTATTTTAGGGTGGAAGAACCCAAGCATCCTATTTTAGGGTGGAAGAACCCGAATGCTGTGCGTTTGCGAACAATGATGTTGTGCCTTTGCGGGACATTTGAAAGTAATAATGCAATGCAATGCAGGTGCGGTGCTTTTGCAGTGCGGGACATTTAAAAGCAGTAGTGCGTATGCAGTGCGGGAAATTTAAAGCAATAGTGCATATGCAGTGCGTGGTATTTAAAATAGTAGTGCCTGCAGTGCGGGGAGTTTAAAGCAATAGTGCATATGCAGTGCGTGGTATTAAAAAATAATAGTACATGCAGTGCGGTATTAAAAATAATAGTGCATGCAGTGCGGTATTAAAAATAATAGTGCATGCAGTGCGGGGAATTTAAAGCAACAGTGCGTGGTATTTAAAATAGTAGTGCATGCAGTGCGGGGCATTTAAAGCAATAATATTTGTGCGTGTTATAGGAGGATTCCAAACCGCTCGCTGCGCAGTCCCCGCAAAGCTGTAAGCATACTTCAGCTTCCGCAACTGGAAGCCTTGGTGATATTTCACCTTGCTAAAATGTTTCCATGAATAAAATTCCTGCGCTCAAAGAAAATTATGAGTTTCGAAATTTGTGTTGATTTTGAATCATCCTTGAATCACCCTTTGCTTCATGAATTTCGTAAGGTTTTCTTGATGCTAATATTCGTATGCCGTGCATTATCGTTGAGGAGTAGCTAAAAATCGGTTCTGCGTTACTCAAAGGAAATTTGTTAGTATAAAAGAAAGTGGTTGCCTTGCGTTGAACATTGAAGCTTTGGCTTTGAATCTGTGCTTTTCGTTGCTATGCCATTGCAGAAATCTGATTATGTGAATATGGCTTGGGATAAGCCGTCTGCAAAATTTCTCCAGTTCGACTTGGGGGGGAAATTGGAGTTTTTTATTTATTGTGACCGAACCCAACGTGGGCGCCTACGTATCCTGCTACTAACAGGAATCAGGTCGACCGTAGTTCATTTAAAAAGTCTAGAAAAGATTACAAGATAGCGGCTATTCCTAAAGATGGGCATGTGGAGGATGATATTCTCGAGTGTCGAGATGATGTCCCTATCAGTCGGCTTGACTTGTTGCACGCTTTCTTTTCAAATGCCTTGGTGCCAGTTTCGATGGATCACCCTTAACAACAGTTGTCTTTGTGTTTGCAATATTATCGGCTGAAGGCTCTAGCTGCAGCTTTATCTTGCCACTTTCAATCATGCTTTGAATCTTAAATCTTAGTGCTGGACATTCTTCAATGTCATGTCCTTGGATGTTTGAGTGATAAGCACAACTCTTAGATAAATCAAAGTTTGGCGGTGGATGCTTAGGTATAAATCCCTTCTTTGGTTGTAGAATACCCTTAGAACTCAACCTCTTAAATATGTTTGCCAATGGTTCATTTAGAGTAGTGAAGCAAAAAGATTTCCTCTTCTTTTTATGTTGAGAGCTTGATTGTGCTTGGTGAAACCGTCGTTGGTAGCCTTGCTGGGAGTTTTGCTGACGAAGACATTGCATGGTGGCATAAGATTGAAAAATTTGGTGACTTTTATGGCATTGCGCTTGATGCATAGTCGTGGAAGCAAATTGGTTTTCCTTCATTTCACTTTGCAGATTTCCTAGTACCTCCGCTTGGAAGGTTTGGTGAACGGCTTGTGTTGCTGAGCTATCTGTAATTCTCCCTTCTTGAATGGCATTTTCTAGTTCTCTACCAATCCTAATCAAATCAGAGAAGTTGTGTGCACAAGCTCCGAGCAACTTATCATAATATAAGTCTTCCTGAATCTGGATGAAGGTTGAGATCAATTCCCTCTCGGATAATGGAGGATGTATTTTTGAAGCTTCTAACCTCCATCGTATGGCATATTCTTGGAAAGACGCATGTGGCGTTTTCTTTATTCTAAGCAGATCAGCTATGTGCGGATCGCCTCCAGTGTTAAACTCGAATTGCTTTATAAATCCGCAGGCCATATCTTCCCACGTAAGCCATTTGCTAAAATCTTGTTTAGTGTACCAATAGAGTGCTGATCCTGATAAACTTTGAATGAACAATCTCATTCGTATGGCTTCAATATGTCCAATACCAATTAATCTGCTGCAATAGTCCTTTAAATGAGCAACGGGATCTCCCTTCCCATTGAAAGTGTTGAACTTAGGTATTTTGTACCCTGACGGAAGCTCAGCGTTTGGATGCACACATAAATCTTCATACTTCAAAATCTGGAAATTTCTCGAACATAACTCTTCATTAATGACTTTCCTCAAATTGTGGAGTTCTTTTCCCAAATCTTCGTGGCAAAGCGACTTGATTTCCTTTCCAGGCCTCCTGTATGGGGATATCGCCAGTTCGTTTTCCTTACTTTTCTCGAATTGAGTGGTGGCTATGGAAAATTGAGGATTAGGAATTATCGCTACTTGATCGGGAGTGTAGGTCGAAGGCATTTGTGGAATGGTATAGGTAGGATTTAAGTGAGGCGAAATGGCTAAGGAAATGTTGCTGGAAGTTGAGGTTGTGTTAGGAAGAAGGCTTAAGGTATTTCCCAGATTGGCTACAATATTTTTTCGAACCACCTTTCCCTTGCTATCGTTTTGTTCTTGCACCAAACGCATACCAGTGTTGAAAGCTTCAAATCTCTCTGCCATTGTAGTCTCGTCCTTAATGCAGATTCGCAGCCAAAACAATGTTCAATGCTAGACAACCTTTTAAAGAGAAAAGTAAAACTTCATAAACAAAATAAAATGTTAGTGCATGAAGTAAAAGCTTCATCAACAATATATATATATATATATATATATATATATATATATATATATATATATATATATATATATATTTTTTTTTTTTTAAGTGATCTAATTAAGCAGGCTCTAGATTAGAGACGACTTGAGTCATATAAAGGGAACGAACGGACGACAATGAATCATCAGCTATTTAGCTCTGACGGTTGAGAATGAATCGGAAGAAAGAAAACTGCATTGGAGTAGAACATGCCATTTGAGAAAGGTTGACTCATATCGAACGCCAAAGCTTGGTTCTGAGTTAATTCTTACCAATTCCAGCATATTTTTTTTTAAAAACAAATTGCCCCAGTTTTAGAATGTTTTGAAAAATGTCTTGGGTTGCATTCCAAAATTGTCCCAGTTTCATGCTCCTTCGTTTGGGGAATATTAAAATTTGTAGTAAATAAGACCGAGCCTTATATAGGCTGCCTACGTATCCTGCATCCGACAGGAAATCAGGTCAAACGTAGTTCGGGTAACATGCAAATAGGAAAAAAAAAAATCTACCCCAATATGACCGAGTCCCTATGTGGGCTGCCTACGTATCCACCGAGGAATCAGGTCAAGCGTAGTTCGCCTGGTGTGTAAAAGTTTTTTTTTTTTTTTAATGATGCAAGAGATTAGTTTAGAGAAGATCATGATTGATCGGGTGCAAGACAGTTGAATTTAATGTACCCGAGAGTTACGAAGCACTGGCGGGTTGCAAAATGTCAAGGACAAGAGGCCTGTGAGATTGTCCTTCGACTTGCATGCTAGAAATTGAAATTAATAGGTGCGCGAAGATAAATTTTAGCGACCCAGAATGACGCGTTTGACTGAGCGAAGACTCCGCAGAAGCAAGGTACTTGAACAGTCATTCTTGAACAACTTGATGGCAAAAAATTGAACAAATATCGAGAAGTGCCATTTGATAGATTGTACCAATAAATTTGGACATCTACCAATTTAAGAAACGATAAATGCTGAAAATGATAGAATTTGAAAGTAAAAGTTCCATGACGTAAACCGAGTGCAAAATGGATTCTACGAGGCATGGAGCTAACGGGTCAAATGTTCCGTCGTTTGAGACCGAAGATCATACCCGTAAAAGAAGGACGCGAAAAGCTCTAGAATTTGCAGTTTGATGCGAGACAAATTGTCCGACACTAATAGATTTGAGTAACTAAGCGAATAACGATAAGAGAATGCCTATTAAAATAAAGTTGGAATGATAAGAGCTAACTTTAGGATTTTCAAAGCTAGTTCATGTATGCGAAAATTAGGAAATTTGCTCCGACGATTAGAAATTTGTCGAGAGTCATGCTAAGAATGCGAGTGATCTTAAAGGTGCTCTAGAGTGGCTAAAGTGCGCTAACCGCGGAATAGTTTGTTTTTTTTTTTTTTTTTTTTTTTTTTTTTTGAGGATGATGCAAAAATAATTAATGAACAATATGCAATTGTGCGGCAAAGCAAATATGAATTTTACTTTTCTTCTGAAACAAAGATGATGTTAGCAAATATCAAGTAATAACTTTTTCACAAATAAATTCAAATAAGAGCCTTCAAATAAAATTAATTAATGAGCTTGGCATCAGGTGATAATCGCAAATAAATTCAAAAGCAAGCATATTGCAAATAAATTTAAGTAAACCACTTAGCAAGCAAGCAAACGCCTTATAACACAAACATTGACAAGACGTCCTAATATGCAGGGATCTCTTTATGCCAGAGGTAGGCCTAACGCGAATTTGAAGGATAAAATATACGATTATATATCATCCCAATGTGCTATTAATTAAAGACCCATACAAAGTTTAAAAATCTTGGTACAAAGGAAATTATTACAACTTGACTTTCATAAGCTAATTAACAATGAGAAAAGTCCTTCGTCATCCTTGAGCCTCTTGGTTGCTTGGATATATTCACCGATCTTTCGTCGATTTTGGATAATGTATGACATAGCCAAAACTCCTCCCGTTTTGATGCCTTCTTTAACACAGATCTCTCTTTGCTCAGCTAAAACTGTATCTAATTCTTGCATGTTGTTCGCATTGTACCGATTTATGGCTACCTGCGTTCACAAACGGTTAGTTCTACCTAAATAGCACATGGTCCACATAACACACATGTTTATCCTTCAAATCAATGCACATAACGTGATAACTGTCGCTTGGGGTCATAGACCCACTCGAACATTTGGAAGAGGTTAACTAATGGACTTAATACACCTTGGGTATTAAGCCTCCTAGGCTCGTGCATGTCCTTAAAAGGGTTTTGGCTTAGCTCTATCTTAAGCTGACTAAGAGTTGTTTTCCTATGACGCAAGGCTCCCCCAAGCGGACAACTTGGGAGTGGAAAGTCCGTGGCCGTCGACTGCACCGCTGATCGACTAAATCCACTAGACCAATCCAACTAAAGGGGTAATTTAGTAGTGCACGGGCGCGAACCGCGAAGCCGTTTTAAGTGTGTGAATATGTGTGAGTTTTCCAGGAGTGGAAGGAATATGAACGGAATGCCAATTAAAGAAAGCAGTAACATATTATTACATAGAAAATTTCGCATAATAAAACAATCACTTAAAACATAAGAGAAACAAATAAGGCAACAATAAAAGCAAACATAAAGAAAACAACCAAACATCCAACAAATTAATTATTAACCTAAGTTTGTTATGGTTAGAACCTAAATGTCCCCAGCGGAGTCGCCAAGCTGTTACACCCCATTTTAACCGGGTTAGAGCGGAGTATAACATATTGGAGATTCCTAAATTGTTTTGTTTTAAGGAGTCGCCACCTAATTGATTTTGAGGTGAATTAGGGCACCTAATTATTAACTAAGGTAAAGCTAACTAAACCTCCATTAATAGTCTACTTAATCAGTGTGATTCAAGGTAAGGGTTCTATATTATCCTAAAGGGAAGGGATTAGGCATCCTTTAGAATCCGTTAACTACGGTTATCCGGCCAAACTTAGGTTAACTAATTAAAGTGAAAAATGCAAATATAGTGCTTAAACTTTAAGAAAAACGGCTTGCAAATGCTGCTGGGGTTTTAAAAGAAAATATACTAATACTTTGAAATAAGACTTATAAATATTATTGAGCTTTAAATGAAAATATAATAATGTTATTTAGCAAATATAATAATTTATATAAGGGGGAAACTTTAAATGCTATTTAAAATAGAACTTATAAAAAGTTGATAAGGCTCTGAATAAAAATGCTATTTAGAATGAAATTTATAGAAAATATAATAATTTGCATAAAAGGAAAACTTCAAATGCATTTAAAATAAACTTATAAATGTTGCAAAGATTTTAATGCTATTTAAAATAAAATTTGCACAAAATATATATAAACAGAAGAAAATGCGGATTTATGCAGTGTTTTAATAAATATTTGAAACAACTCGAATGGTGAAATATTAATTGATTCTTTAGCAGTTCGCAAGTGTAAAAAAACGAAACAGCTAATGTGGATTTTCGTATCCTTTTGCTATTTCAACTAACCGTGATTCAAATTTAAAGAGTTATTTATAAAATATATTTGAATTCATATTTGCGTATTAGTGACGTGTTGAAATGTATATGATAGTAAGAATAAAATATTACTCCCTTTATTTAAAATATAAATAGTCATGCCGTCAATTGTCCCAAATAAAATAAATATTAGGCGTTATAAATAATTTTAACATGAAAAAAAAAAAAAAAAAAAAAAAGAAGAGAATAAGCTTATGGAATTAATTGTTAGTTTTTCCTTAAACTAACTACCCATTACTAAAGCTAAACCTACTAATTCATTAGGATTTATCTAACTAACGAAATAATGAAATAAAAGGGTTAGTGGCATAATACAAATTAAATTCACAAAATAAATAAGGGGGAAGATAATTAAAACAAATGGGCTCAGCCCCATTTTAAGATGGCCTGCTATGGGTATTGTTGTTGGGCTGCGGCCCAGCGGAGATTTTATGCATTGCTGCGGATGGGCTGGACATGGAAGATGACCCGAGGAGATTATGTTGGGCCTTTAGCCCAACACCAAGCGCGAAAGAAAAACGAGTCTTTGGCGGGTGCAGCGATGGTCATGCATAAAACGAAAGAAAATGGATTAGTATACGATCAACGAATAAGGTTAAGCACGTAAGAATATAAATTTAAACCCAACCAACGGATTACATATACACTATGTATATTTGAGTATATTTCTTGTAACAAGAGAGGGTTATAAGTGTTACACAGCAGAGTTGAAAGAAGCAGGGACTACTGATAATATGACTATATGGGTGAAACAAAATCAACACAAGAAAGAGAGCAACTCAGGACCATTAATGGTCAGGATATTTACACAGAATTAAGGGCCATACCAGACTGTCCTTAGGAAGATCTGATAAGCTGAGACAGTTGGCATCAAAATTATTTTAAGCAAGATAATGTAGCAGATTTTGCACATGGGGTTAACAGTAATTGATCACATTAGAAGCTCAATCTAAATAGGATTACACATAGACAAGAGTGCAAGCATAATATTGGCTTAGGCAAATTGTCATTTTGAGATCAGTAATCAATCAAACAGAATAAGCAAACTCAAGTGATTTAGAAAGACCCAGCACAAACAAAGACAGGCATTACGCTGAACCACAACAAATCATCAAACATTCATTCAAATGAAAACTCAGACGAGCCGGGCCAAGTAGAGGGCTTAACAGAGAAGTTTGTAATCAGCAGGAACGTGCTATGTGGTCACAGGTTCATCAAAGTCACAGAGATAATGCAAAGACCAAACAAAGGGATATGTGGTTTATTTATTCCAGACAGTTACTAGACCTCAAAATCAAAGGTAATGTGCAAGGTTAATGGTATTCAGACAGTTGAAAACTTAAAACAAAGCTAACAAGGGCAAACTTAATTCATATACTTCAAACTAAATAAGCACATGGCAGCTCCCCTAACATAATGCTAGTATAGGTTCAAGAAGGGAAGCAAATTCTCGACAATCTCTTTTATGACACATCAGGTTCAAGTCAAGAGCAAAAATTTATGTTAATCTTTGCTAAGCTTATTATCTATTTAACTGAACATCTACCCCAAGCTAACCATGTAGAAAACTGACTAATGCAGTAGCATATTAAACTGTCACATATCTGGATCGCATAAATTCTCAAAGCGTGAATCTCAGCCTAACAGAGCAAATCTAGCTAACAGGGAAGAAATTAGAACCAAGGGCACAATAGAGACTACCCTAGGGACATGTCAAAAAAGATAAATGTCAAGTAGCTTAGGCAAAACGCACACGGACAACTTCATTTTTTCAAGATCAGCAGGCAAATGCAAGACAATAACATGCTAGTACATTGAGATTCTCAGTTTTTTTTTAAAAGCTATAAGGCAGCAATAAGCTTGACCCTCAAGATGATATAAATAGCTTGTGAATGACTTGAAATACTTAGCACTTAATCATTTGGCCAAACAGAATCCATACTACCAATAATACTCTGAGAATATACTAGAAAATGTTCGCCTAATCCCAATTATCCGATATTCAAATGAACATACATCAACATCTGCCTTTACCCAACTTAACTCATCCCTGATCTTGCTAAATGTGCTTTCAAATGCATATTACAATTACCATCATACCTATGTAAATAACTACAAAACACATTTAAGAATACGAACCCCTAAAACAGAGAAGGTAATGGCCATACACACGGCCTAGAAAAGCGGCTAATGACATGCTAACATTACTCAAACGACACAGTAAGGGCCAAATTATCTGCTAAAGGGTAAAACATACTAACTTAAACTAAACAAAACTGAACCAAATTGGTCTAAACACAACTGAAACAATATCTATCCACGCTATCACACTACCTCACTACAAAACGTGTAAAAGCATATAAGACACTTGACTCATAACAGAAAATGCTTGATTCATGGATAAATAAATAAATAAATAAAAGGGTTGGTTGCTGACCTTCTTCGGGTGCAGCGAAGTGAGGCGAAGGTTTCGATATCTACCTCGAAGACTACTAAATCAGAGCTTGCGATACTCGAATTCACAGCAACAAACAGGGCAAACGAAAAAACAGGAAACAAATATTCCCATATTTTGACTCGATATTTTGGATTATCACCACTACTACAAGCTCAATATTTTGGGGATTTTGTGCGGCTGAAAACTTGCTTTGGGGAATTTCATGAATCGAAAAAGAACTTCGTTCTTGGGGGGGTTTTCTCCATCCAAAAAATCCTCTTCCTTTCCGGGGGGTCTCCTTTGATCGAAAAAAAAAACCTTTCTTTATAATTGCTTGAAGGGCGAGAGAGGGAAGAGCGTGGGGAACAGGAAGGTGTGGGGAACAGGGGTGTCGGAGAATGGCAGAAGCGTGGGGTAACGTGGGGATGACGATGAAAGAAAGGAGTGGGGGACAAGACGAAGTGGTGGTGACAGAGGGCATGGTGGGAGTCGCAGTGGTGTCACGTGGGTGAAGGGGTGGAAGGGAGAAGAGGGGATGACGGTGAAAGAAAGGAGTGGGGAACAGGAAAGTGTGGGGTGTCAGACGCGGTGGTGGTGACAGAGGGAGGTGGTGGCGACAGAGGGAGGTGGTGGCGACGGGGAAAAAGAGAAGGGGAGGTGCGGCGGAGGAGGGTTTGGGAAAGGGAAGAGGAGGCGGAGAGAAAAGAAGATGAAGAAATGAAGGGTAGGTTTCCCTTATTTTGAAAATGGTGCGGGTCGGACCCAGTCCATATTTATGGACTGGGTCAATTTTTAGACTGAGTAATAAAAGGATGGGCTAGTGAATTAAAACATAGACTGATCTAAAAATTGAGATAAAAGATATGGGCTAGCCCAAAAATATTAGGAGTTAATCGGACTTTGATTTGGAGTCCGATAAATTAACAATACGGACTGAGTGCACGAAATAGTTTGGCTTCTAAATTTAAATAAAAGGCCTGTTTAAACAACTTGTGTTAAAATATTGCTCAATATGAAATATGCAATCCTTAATGCTCAGATAAAAAAATGGCGTTGCAATAGCCGTGCAATAATATTTCGAAAAATCCGCAATAAAATAAACATTATTATTTAATTATGCAAAGATACATGCGATGCGTGTGCCTGAGCTGGTAAAATGCCAAAATGATAAAAATTGTGAATTATAATAATAGTAATAAATAATAGTAATAATAATAATAATAATAATAAAATGATGGCTAGTGACTGTAATAGAAAAAATGAACGCCGGTATTGATAAGAGGCTAGTAATTATAGTAAAATACAATATATATTTTTTAATTTTTCCAAAATATTAGAAGCGTAAATAGGTATTTCGGAGGAGAGGCGGGACAAAATTGGGTGTCAACATCATGTACTTGATATAATCCTCTCTCTCTCTCTCTCTCTCTCTCTCTCTCGTAATATGGAAGAGGAAGGTTATTACTGAGAAATTGAATATTGAATTGCATTTCATAGTATGAATCTGTGGAACCTATGATTGCGGTGATTATTGAGGTTGATTTCATGCGAGGCATGCATCCCATATTCCATGTGTTATTTGATGTGATTATCACCTAGTTGTATCTCTTTCACATACTAGCTCACTCATCACATGAAAGGGAAGGGTAATATTGATGATAGAACTGTGGGCAATAATATGACTTGTACTTGTTGATTACATATTGACGATATTGTTGAGACTGATATCATGCATGACATGCATCCATATTATTCTTATGTTGTCCCGATGGTGAGGTGAGTGATTGAGAGACTCCGAGGCCTTTGACGGAGATTGAGAGTGACAGAGAGACTCCGAGGTCCTTGCCGGAGATTGAGAGTGATTGATAGCCTCCGAGGTTTCTGCCGGAGAGCACCAGTGGTACATGGACTTCGCGGGTCTCCCATGGGTCATGACTATGAGGAATTGCCATAGCATGTGTGTACGAGAGTGGAGCGTGAGAGGTGAATACTGCATTGCATAACATTTACATAGCACGACATTGCATTACATAGCACTCCATTTGAATTGCTATTCATGCCATTGCATGGCACATTCTCTGATTGATTCTTGATTTGTGAATTACGGAGTTGTTATTTGTAAGTATTTATTTTAGAGGCTTGATGGGCTCGAGGTTTAGAGATTTCCTCCTAGTCTTATAACCCGAGATATTGAAATCCCTTGTGACTATCGTTACTGCAAGACTTTCATATGTGCTAGAGTTGTGACTGTGTTTGATTACTTATCTGCTTACTTGTTAGTTGCTTCTTGTTTATATGCGTGAACTAACCATTCTCGGCCTATGATACCTACGAGCCTTGTGTTGTGCTCATACTACTCTTGCTACACTCCTTGTGGAGTGTAGAGTTATTTTCTGGTGATGTTCGGAGTCTCACGACCGTTTCGAGGCATTCGTCAAAGGCGTTTGGGTGAGCTATTTGAGATCTTGCAACCCAGAATCTCTCCTTAGATTTCTGTTGTTCTCTATCCTTAAACAGAAGTCGTATCCAGTTTGAATCTGTTATCTACTTCAAATTGTAAACTTCTTAGAAGCTCTTCTACGAGTCTAGACCAGGTTTTGGGAATTTCTTATAATAAAAGTATTTCTTCCGCATTGGTTTAATATCTAAACTGCTAGAGTGTGTTTACATGTTATTCCGCACGTTGTATCAAATTAAGGTAGTTACCTGAAGGGTTCGCCCACCAGGGAGGGTTAGTGTGGGTGCCTGCATGATCCATGATTTGGGTCGTGACAACCATCATCAGCGAGTCCTAAAAGAAAGAGAAGCTCTAAAGGTGCTGTGAGCGCATCTAGCATTCGGGGATTAAATGATCTCCCCGAAGACGATACTTGGGTCGCGAGAGTTAGCTTGGACCCCGCTATTGCCGCTTCTAATGCGGAAGGAACCACTCCGATGGAGGTCTCGGAGGAAAACATCACTGCCGATTTGGTCGGTCTCGCCCACCTAGCCATTCCACAAGTATCGAGAAGTACTACTCGGATCACAAAATCTGGTTCGAGATCCCGTCTTATAGACGTCTTCCTGGCCCCAACCATAGACCGGAGAAAGACTAGGTCGGCAACCATCATTGTACCCAAAGATTGCGGCTTTTTATCCTGTCCTATAGGGGTAGCCAGCTATTTTCGTCCTCTTGTGTCGGAATCCGATAAAGAAAAGATGGTAGGGCTCTTGTGGCAATATCTTCTTAACGAGAGCGTGCATGCTTCCAATCGGGTAAATATTCTTCCCTTACAAAGAGTTTGATTTATTTAGAGTAATCTTCAGCATTTATTGATTCCTAACTTTATTTTCTCCTTCACAGGCTGTCGTGCTCAAGAATGATGGTTTGTTTCGAGCCCAATGAGAGATGGATGACCTACGGGCCCAATTGGATGACTAGAGTAGGGAAACAGAGAAGTTCAAACTTCTTTTTCAGTAGAAGGAAGAACAGCTGAGCTAGATTGTCGATCCTTCGACCCTCCGAGCTGACCTTCGAGAGGCCAAGGAGGAGAACCACCGGTTGAAAAATGACTTTGCAGACGTAACTGAGAAGAATAACGCCTTGGAGGAGGAAAAAAGGCAGCTCACCCGTGAGAACTCTACTAACATTATTAAGTTCGGGGAGCTAGAGGCCACCATTGCCCAATTGAGGCGGCATCTAGATTCTATTAAAGGCGAGGTCGAAAACATGAAGGAGCAGTTCACTCAGCTCGAGTGTAAAAGGCCATCGAGAGGGAAACCTTTAAGGATATTCCCAAAGAATCCGGTTCTGGAGACTCGAACTCTGCTTCGAGGACTAGATAGGCTTAGGGAGCCTTGGTATTTTCTTTTGATTTTTGCAAATCAAGTTCGAGTCTTCGGCCTTTTATGCTATAAAATTTATTTTTGGCTTTCTTTTGTCTGCGCTCCTTCTATTATTTTCAATACTTATCCATATGACACTTAAGAACAGATCCTTGAATCATATAATGTTTGTGACATTATTTTTTTCGAAAATGAATTATACCTGCCTTTAGTCCTTATCGATTTTCATCTTATCAGACGAGTAATTAATAACTTCATTTTTAACGAAAAATTGAGCCAACTTAACTTAGAAGTTTTAGACTCTATTTATACCGGTTCTTTTTCATCCGATATCTTTTAATCAGGGCTCATATGTGGGAGCCTTTTTATGCTTATGAATTCGGACATCTCCGATCACTTTGGGCACATGGGTCAATGTCTTAATTACTCAACCCTTTTTCGATTGTTTGAAGTCTTTGAAAATTAGGCCCGGTTTATTATTACCTTGGTGTCTTCGTCTGTTTTGTGATGGCAGTCCCAGTCACTGGTAGCTCATGGACGTTAAAGATCCGCTATTCAGGTATTTCCATAAGAGCATAACATACATATTTTTCCCGAGATACTCTTCTTATTTCAAATAATTATTTCATACAGAAAGCTAAGAATGTTATATCCAACACTCGACTCATTCTTCTTTTTGCCGTAGCAAAACTATCCGGGCACGATTCATTCGATCATTTGACCTTTACATCAAATCCTAATGCAGAAAGTTTGGTAAGTACAAAAAATAAAATGTCTCGATTTATTAAAGCTTTCTTGATCTTTCCATTTTGATGAGGGTATGATAGTTCCCTAGTGTTTGTATGCGAAGCATGAGCAGAGAAACACTATAAAAAAAGGCGTCGGGAAGTCCCCCGTTCTCAGCACTTGGCTGGTCTTCAAGTCCTCGGTACTTAGCTTGGTTTTTTAATGAGAAATTAACACGTTGTATGTTGTTTGCTCATTAAAAACCTTGCCGGAAAACCCACTTCGTGATAAAACCGAGCTAAGAAAAAAATAGTACAACACGTGTTTTCAGACTTAATTCTACTTTCTTTGAATTTTGTTCCTGTTTGAACCTATAAGGGAAAAGGGTGAGAACTTCTTAAATTCACAAAGGGTTTGAGGTTCGTACCTTAGCAATAATTGTTTTTCAAGTGTGCCACATTCTAGTTGTTATGCAGCTGCTGGCCATCTGTAGTTTCCAGTTGATACGACCCTTTTCCAGTTGTTACAGTTATCTTATATGGTTTTTTCCAATTTGGGCCTAGTTTCCCATCATCAGAATTCTTAGTGTGCAGGGTAATTTTCCGTAGCACTAAGTCCCCAACTTGAAAATGTCGAAGATTCGTTCTTCGATTGTAATATCTTCTCATTCGTTGTTTCTGAGCTGCTAAACTGACCAATGCACTTTCACGAAGTTCATCTGTCAATTCAAGTTTTACGGCCATAACCTCTTCATTTAACTCTTTTGTCGAATATCGAAATCTTAGGCTCGGATCTCTGACTTCTATAGGGATTAAGGCTTCCGCACCATAAAATAGAGAAAACGGTGTTTCTCCAATACTTGACTTTGATGTCATTCTATATGCCCATAGTACCTCCGGCAAAACTTCCTTCCACTTATGCTTCGAATCCTCTAGTCGCTTCCTCAGATTTTGAATTATGGTTTTATTTGTTGACTTCGCTTATCCGTTTGCACTTGGGTGATACGGAGTTGACAGAATCTTTTTGATTTTCAATCCTTCGAGGAAGTCATTGACCTTATTACCAATGAACTGTTGATCGTTGTCGCAAGTTATCTCGGAAGGAATGTTGAACCGACAAGTGATGTGGTCCCAAATGAAGTTAATGACTTCCTTCTCCCTGACTTTCTCGAAGGCCTGTGCTTCAACCCATTTAGAAAAAAAGTCAGTCATAAACAAAATGAACCGAACCTTACCGGGAGCCCAGGGCAAAGACCCGACAATGTCCATTCCCCATTTCATGAATTGCTATGGAGAAAGAACCAGATGCAGTAATTCCTATAGTTGATGGATCATCGGTGCGTGCCTTTGGCACCCGTCGCATTTTTGGACAAAATTCTTCGCGTCCTCCTCCATCTTGTTCCAGTAGTATCCTGCTCTGATTATCTTTCAGACCAAAGCTTCGGCTCCCGAATGGTTGTCGCAAGTCCCTTCGTGGACTTCTTGCATCACATAATCCGTTTCTCCGGGACCCAAGCATTTAGCCAAAGGCTTGTAAAAATATCGGCGATACAACTGGCATCGATCAAGCAGAATCTCGCTGCTTTGGTTCGAAAAGACCTTGACTCCTTAGAGTTCGCTGGGAATTTCCCACCTCGCAAATAGTCTATGTACATATTGCGCCAGTCCCATGTCAAGCTCATTGTATTTATCTCGGCATGACTATTTTCCACTGCAGAATTCATCAACTGAACGACTGTGCTAGAGTTGAATTCCTCCACTCTGACTGACAAACCTAAGTTGCCCAATGCATCTGCCTCGTTGTTTCTATTCCCTCGGTACATGTTGCATAGTCCATTCTTTGAACAAGTGTAAAATTACTTGAATATTTTCTAGGTATCTCTGCATTCGTTTATCTTTGACTTCGAAAATGCCGTTCACTTGATTCACAACAAGAAGAGAGTCACACTTTGCTTCAATGACTTCAGCCCCTAAGCTTCGAGCCAATTCCAAGCCTACAATCATAGCCTTATAAACCTGCAATCATAGCCTCATACTCGGCTTCATTGTTAGTCAATTTTAATGTCCTGATTGATTGTCGAATAATATCGCCTGCGGGGGAATTAAGAACAATTCCCAGTCCGGACCTTTTCACGTTCGATGCTCCATCCGTGTACAAGGTATAGATCCCCGAGGTTTTCCTCGAGGTAAGAAAAAGTTATTTTTCTACCTCAAGAACCATTGCGGGCGTAAAGTCCGCTACGAAGTCGGCTAAATTTTGAGATTTAATAGCCGTTCTGGATTTATATTCGATGTCATAATAGCTTATTTCTATGGCCCACTTTGTCAATCTTCCTGACAACTCTGGTTTATGCATGATATTTTTTAATGGGCACGTGGTTACTACACATATCAGTTGGCATTGGAAATAAGGTTTCAGTTACCTAGAAGCACTTACCAAAGCTAAAGCCAATTTTTCTAGGTGAGGATAACATGTCTCTGCATCCCCTAATGTTCTACTCATATAATATATAGGGAATTGCGACATTCTTCTTCTCAAACCAAAACGCCACTTACTGAGACCTCGGATATTGCCAGATATAAGAATAGTTATTCATCTGCCTTCGATGTGTCCAGCAAAGGTGGACTTGACAAGTATCGCTTTAAGCCTTCCAAAGCTTTTTGACATTCCGCTGTCCATATGAAGTCATTCTTCTTCCTCAACAGTGAAAAGAACCGGCGACTTTTATCCGAAGACCTTGAGATGAATCTGCTCAGAGCTGCGATCCTTCCGGTTCACCTTTGCACCGCCTTCACGTTATTAACCACTTCTATGTCTTTAATGGCCTTAATTTTGTCCGGGTTGATTTCAATTCCTCAGTTTGACACCATGAAACCCAAGAACTTACCCGATCTAGCTCCAAAGGCACACTTCTTGGGGTTCAACTTCATGTTGTATTTGTGAAGTATGTCGAAGGTTTCCTGTAAATGCTTCAAACGGTCCTCTATTTCCAGGGACTTAACTAGCATGTCATCAATATAAACCTCTATTGTTTTACCTATTTGTTCTTCGAACATTTAGTTAACTAGGCGTTGGTAAGTTGCACCGGCATTTTTTAACCAAATGGCATTACATTACAACAATAAGTCCCATATCTAGTCACAAAGGAAGTTTTCGTTTGATCCTCCCGGTCCATCCGAATATGGTTATACCTGGAGTAGGCATCAAGAAAACTTAACATCTCATGTCCGACCGTCGCATCGATCATTCGATCAATGTGAGGCATAGGAAATGAATCCTTCAGGCATGTCTTCTTCAAATCCTTATAATCGATGCACTGTCTGAATTTATTACCTTTCTTCGGCACGACCACGACATTAGCTAACCAGTTTGGATATTTGACCTCCCGGATGGAACCTATTTTTAAAAGCTTTGATACCTCTTCTTTGACAAAGGCATGCTTGATTTCAGCCATCGTTATCTTTTTCTGTTTCACAGGGGAAATTCTGATGGAGGATTAACTTGTGCGTCATTACCTCCGGTGGTCCACCTATCATGTCTAAATGGGACCATGCAAAATAATCGGCGTTAGCTTGAAGGAATTCAATAAATTTATGCCTGAGCTCTGGGGTTAACCCCGTTCCCAGGTATATCTTTCTGTCCGGCAAATGCACGAACAAGATAATCTGTTCCAGTTCTTCTACGGTTGACTTATTTGCATTCGAGTCATCATGTAGCATGAACAACCTGATACAGCGAAATCGTCCTCTTCGAAGTTCAGGCTCATCTCTTCATTTTCTTCCCTCGAACTGACCGGGCCTCTATCCTGTAATTTCTATTTGACATCTTTGCCTTTGGTTGGTTCAGCAGCCTTTAGGGACGGTTCCCTTTGAGTGGGGGGTGCTTCTTCGACTGCAAACATCTCCCTTTCCGCGAGTTGCTCGCCACAGACCATTTTTATCCCTTCTGAGGTTGGAACCTCAACATTTGATGTAATGTCGAGGGTATTGCCCTCATACTATGAATCCATAGTCTGCCGAGCAACGCGTTATATTTCATCTTACCTTCGATGACATAGAACACTATTTGTTGAATAGTCCCAGCGATGTTTACCAGCAAAGAGATTTCTCCCTTAGTAGTTTTGCTTGCCATATTGAATCCATTAAGAACCCGAGCTGCTGGCACAATTTGGTCTGACAGCCCAAGTTGTTCTACCACTCTCCACCGGATAATATTGGTCGAACTACCTGGATCAATCAAAATACATTTAACTTGAGATTTAAAAATAAGGATACAAATTATCAAAGCATCGTTGTGGGGCTGAATAATGCCCTTTGCATCTTCGTCGTTGAAGGAAATAGATCCTTCGGGCACATAATCCCTAGATCTTTTCTCATGAACAACCGAGACCTTTGTCCTCTTCATCATTGGACCACGTGGCATTTCTGTTCCATCGATTATCATATTAATCATGAGCTGAGGCTCCATGGCTCGACCTATTTGTGATTTTCCCTGCCCTTGTAATTTCCTTTTGCTTGGTCACTTAAGAACTCACGAAGGTGACCATTTTTCAATAATCGAGCCACTTCCTCTCTCAGTTGATGACAATCTTCTGTCCTATGACCATGAGTACCGTGATACTCACACATCACACGGATCTCTTTGAGCAGGGTTAGATCTTAGTGGCCTCGACCATCTTGCATCGTTAATACGGCCAATGGCCGAGACAAGGCCTATGACGAAGTTGTACTCGGATAACCTCAGGATGTCCCTATTGTTAGCCGACCTACTGGTATCACCTCTAAACTGCAAACCTCAACTGCTCGGACCGCGATCAATTCGCCTGTCATTCCTACTCGAATGATGAATGGGACCATTTTCCCTTCTATCCGACCTAAAGTTGGACTTCTCTGGTTAAACATAAGGTCGATATCTATCCTTTGACGGCCTTCTGTCTGCTTCGAACTTCTTTCTTGACCTTTTAGAATTCTTACTTCCGGCTATCGGACCTGGGGGAAGTTCAAGTTGATCATCCTCTACCCGAATTTTGGATTCATATCTATTATGGACGTCGGCCCAAGTCACTGCCTCATACTCTAATAAATTTTCCTTCAACTTAAATGAGGTTGTAGAGCTTCGGGGGTTGAGACCCTTGGTAAAAGCTTGGGCAGCCCATTCTTCCAGGACCGGGGGCAGTTCCATTCGTTCCTTTTGGAACCTATTCACGAATTCTCAGAGTAATTCGTTGTCTCTTTAGGTGATTCTGAAGATGTACGCTTTCCTAGCCTGCACCTTCTTAGCTCCGGCATGGGCTTTAATAAACACATTCGCGAGCATCTCAAAAGAAGTGATGAAATGCTCGGGCATATAGTCGTACCAAGTTAGTGCCCCTTTAGACAGCATTTCATCGAACTTTTTTAGCAGCACTGACTTGATTTCATCCTTTCCAACATCGTTCCCCTTTACGGCAAAGTGTACGAAGTCACATGTTCCTGTGGGTCCGTCGTTCCGTCATACTTTGAAATATCTGGAATTTTGAACCTCTTCGGGATCAACTTCGGGGCCGCACTCGGAGGAAAAGGCCTTTGAATATATCTTTTTGAGCCCGGTCCTTTCAAGATCGGAGGGGCCCCCGAGATCTAGTCCATTCGAGAGTTGTACGTTTCTACCCTTTTCTCATTAGATTCAATTCGTTTAGCCAACGCTTCAAGCATTTTCAGGACCTCAGTAGATGTGCCGGACTCTGAATCGTTACCACCATCAGCAACCCAATCTTCCTCTAGGTTTGGCTCAATAGCCCAACTTGGCCTTGCCGCAACAACTCAGTTGTCTTTCTTTTAGAGCTGAGCTATAGCCACCTGTTGTTCCTGCAACATATCATATATCAAATGTAAGTTAACTTCCTCTACGGCATCGGTGTTTTTCAAGCCGGCGCCCAAGGTAAAATTGCTGAATTATCGCTATTTAAAGGATCTGTGGCCTGAATGCCGACAGTGTTCTAGTTGATAGCATCGGTCAAGTTGACGGCATTTGGATCGACGGGATCAACAGGGGGAGAGTTGTGGTTTGGTACCCCACTATTGTTGTTTTCGTCATGGTGACTCATCAGTTCGTTGTTATTCACGAGCATCGATTGACCACTGTTTGCCATCTCGAAATTATCTAAAATCACAAGCTTCCAAAAAACAAGTGAAACATAGAGTTTTAAACAGATCATCACCATTATCCTCAGCCCCACGGTGGGTCACCAAACTGTTTTCCCTTAAAATGGTAAAAATTAAATTTGTACATGGTTTGATGGATATGTGGTTTGATTTATGATTTAAGTAAAACAATACGTGATAATAAGCAATATATTAGTGAATAAGAAAGAAAGTAGCTTAAGAAATCAAGATGTCTGTCTATGTGAATTTGGTTCGGTTTGGAAAGAAACGCCTCTGTCCCGAGCCAAACTAATAGGAAGCTTCAATATATAATTTTCATATTACAAGTATGAGTGTGTATGAAAAACTAGCCCTAAAATGAAGGAGGTTCACCCCATATTTATAGCAAACAGTAGATGGGCCTTTGCACAATCCTAAAAAGGCCCTTTAAGAAAGACCTAAAATCCACAAAAACGGCGCTCCGTATGGATGTCAGAGATTCCGTAGCAAATTATGGCGCGATTGGTGGTGTGTGATCTGGTTTGTAACGGATCCTTCGAATCTGTGTCGAGTGTCTTTCCCTCGGGCTTGGAGTCCCTTCGCCAATCGACATTTATCTCGGTTTCTGACGTTTAGTTGGATAAGTTCACAACTCCTCGGTCCTCGACCCTTTTGATCTTATCCGAGACTAATGTTCCAGTTCTACTTCGACCTCATACCGGATGGGCGAGACATTTACCTCGGTTTCCACCGTATACATTGTATAATTATATTTTTTTAACAACAACAAAGGCGTCACCTCTCTAAATCAGATCTATATGTATACCCACCTATACAATATTGTATAATTGGGTATAAATGTGTATAAGTATGTTTCATGTATAATATTATATAATTATATTGTTTAGTGTATATACCTACACATTATACACTTATATACATAATGTACCTGTCTTTGTACATAAGTGTATAACACTGTACAAAAATGTTTTTGGGCCAAAGCTTTGCAATGTAAGTTTTGGCTATTTTTTGGCAATGTAAGTTTTGGCTATTTTTTGGCAATGTAAGTGAGCAAATTGTATACATTTTTTTGCACGAATTTCCCTTCAAAGGCGCTGGCGTTGGTCTTTCATTTTTGTCCCCAAAATTGTTGGTCTTTAATTTTTGCCCTTCACTTAAAAAAGTGACCGAAAATACCCCGAGGTTCTGGGTTTGGACCCGCGCTCAGCAAAAAAAAAAAAAATCACAAGGCAAGGCTTTGCTAAAACTCTGCCTTATAAGGCATAATTTGCCTTAAAAGTCTGCCTTAGAATTTAGATATGCCTTATAAGGCAGAATTTGCCTTGCGAAATTTTGCAAGACAGATTTTTTTTTTTTTTTACTCTGCTTGAATTCTACAAAAGTTAAGCCTTAAGGCGTAACTTTTGCCCGAATAGGTCTAATTTTACTATGGAACTTTGCATTGCGAAATTATTTTTTCTTTTGACTGAACCCGAATTCAAACCCAAAACCTCGAAGTATTTAGGCGAAGGACAAAAATTAAAGACTAACAATTTTATTAAAGGTTTACTTAAGTAAATAACACTTTGTCTGGTTAAATGATACGAATCATGGTCCTGTAGTTAGAAAAAGCTCTCTGTATATGCAAATAGGTCATGATGGGTACTATTAAAAGCACAATTTGTTTAAAAAAAAAAAAAAGGTCATGATGGGTTGACCCTTTTAAGTCATAATAACTACTACAAAGTATGACTCTGCTTAATTTTATATGGCGATATTTAATTGGAGTAAAGTTCTAAAAAATAAGGAAAAGTTCTAAAAAATAAGGAAACATTTATCACATGCCAAAATATGTCAGTATTTAGAAAGGAAACCTCCCTAAGTAGTGGAGTAATAAGTATATTGTACAATATGATGTCTATATATGGCTTGAGCGAGCAAAGCTAGCTTATATTAAAGGTGTTCCTGCACAAGTATGTTGTTAAATAAAGTTATCTATAACCCAAGAAATGTTTAAGATTTTTAAGTATTTCTTCATGTTATATATGCATGTTTTTGTGTTAATTTATATTGTTAATACATGACAATATGTGACCCACTCATGTCGCATTTGCATGCGCAATTTTGCTGAAAGTCCATTATGTGTTTTATGTTTATACGATGAGGTTTAAGATAATTTGCTTAGCAAATGCCAAGCTTGTTGAGTTCCAATCACAACTCTCATGTTGCGAGTCGTGACAAAATCAAATTTGGAGATTATCCTGACTCAACATCTGCTATCATGTTTACAATTACATGACCTTCAAACAGCTATAACCAACACAAACTTCTCGTTGGAAAGTCCCGTTTAAGCTTCGTTGATATATACAACGGATCTTAGATATGAAATTACAGTATAGAATTAAGAGATTAATGTCACCCGATTATCAATTAGCAAGCCAACTATAGCTGATATTACCGTCTACAGATTTTCTTTTCTTTTTCTTAAACTTTTTTTGGGTTGGTTATGTTAGTTCTGCCTGCCATATGCCATATCGTCAGATGGCCTGAATAACCCTTTAGGAACAAAAATCCAATAATTTTAATTTTAGATTAAAAGAAAACGATCAGATAAGTATTAAATCAAAAGCAGAAGCTTTTATAATAGGCAGCTTTTCTTGATCCGAGAGTGCATTGCTAGTTTTTAGATGCCTGATCTTACACTACAAATGGCATCTAGGAAGAGAAATGACTTAGCTAGTTCATTTGGGTCACATAAATTTGGAGAATTTGATGCAATTGCACAACAACCAACATTGAACTGCGGAAGGATGATAGATATAGATATAAGAAATGTAATGCATTTGCAAAACTTCTGTAATGTATGGACTGATCGGCTGCAAGTGCCTTGACATCCGATTGCAGAGCATCTCTACTGAAAGAAGCAACAAAATTATCAGGAACTGAAGAGTGAGGCCAGTTATCTCAATACTCACCACAAAGTGTCCAGTAGAAACAGCTGATTTGGGATGGAGCCGAGGAACAGGTAGGAAATCTATTTTAGTTGGAAACTTTTGCTTCTGACAGACACGTAAATCTTGATTTGCTAATGGGATAAAAACAAATGGCTCCAGAAACACACAGGAAATATTTCAGTCATTTAGGCTCCATGGATATCATACTCATATGTAGGACTTTTAAGTGAATAAAGCAAAAGATACGATTAATTAGGTTGGACTCACGCTCCAAACATGAGCACATTAATGAAATGGGAACCTCAATATTAGTACATACATAGGCTTTCTGCAAATGGAGAAACTTACAGCATTATTAAGCAGAGGAAGAGATACTCTCATGAACACCAGGCAGCCAACCTTTGAAGAATTCCACGTCATCCATCGGTGGAGGAGATAAAGCGCCAAGGGGTGTAACAGTAATCTGTAATTAAGGGTAAGGAACATGTTAATGATGAGCCATTAGCAAGATTCGCCAAATAACTTCCATCGAATAAACAATTTATACAAACATATCCTTGTCGAAGGAAAGAGTAATCATCATTGCCATCCTCCGCTTGTGCTCCCTTGACCTGGGAAAGGATAGACACAATAAATTTAGTAACTGTAGACAGACCCTCTACCAAAAAAAAAAAAGAAACCTGCTTCAAACCTCTCACCCCCTACCCTCCAAAAACAAGTGGAATGGGAAAAGAAAACCTAGAGAATATGCTGAAAAATAACATGGAGGATAAGATATCCAACACTGTGAATGAGACCAGAAAAGGGTATCCTGTAGCATGAGCAGGACAAATGATCTGAAAAGGTAACAATTGGAGCAGGAGAAGAAATGCATTCCTGTGATAGCATAATCAAAATTTAGCAAGTACTAGATAGAGAAAGAGATAATACTTCTCTCTTGAACAATAGGTGTTCTTGTTGTGTGCTTTCTTCCACATATGCTTCTTTACTTGCTGATGAATCCATTGTCATTGTAGATAACATTTTCCCTCCTTGTGCTTCCGAAACAACTTGCCTCCATCCCATTCTGAAAATACTCTTACCTTGCTTGGTCAGGCGATAACCCTATTAATATAACGATCAATATCTTTATCTAGTCAATAGCATATCTACTTTGGCAACAATAACGACAAAAATTAACTCCAACAGTCTTAGGATTACTAGATCAGGCGGACTTGCATATTTCCATCATCGAACCTTCACTATTAAACACAAGCTTAAATGCTTGAACACAGCCATCTATTAAGCTTTCCCAGTCATCTCTATACATGGATATTTTCTTGTTACATAAAAAGACAGATGAAATCGAAAGGATCTTCTTTTTACAAGGTAAATCATAAGATCTTTTATAGTCCTTATACTCCTTTCACTATTTTGAAATAAGCTCTTTTTTCATCTTTCCAAGCTTTATGTTAATGGGAATGGTACAAAAGTTATTGTTCAGTCTACCTTGCGATTGGCAACATCGGCTGGTACATCTATGTTAAGAAAGCAATTCCGAGGATAAGTATTATTCTTGATCTCAGCCAATATAGCTGTAATGATTGGCATGCAAGCTTCAGCTGCCAATACGAAATCATCAACCTTGCTTTTTCCACCAACCCTAGAGTTGACAAACCACATTGAAGAAGGCAGAATAAAAAAATAACTTGTCTTCGCGTTAACCTGAAGACAGGATAATGTGATGTACTATACCATTCATATGACACTGAGACAGAAGGAACACCATTGAAGAAAGCCTCTCGTGCACCAGCCACTGTGCCTGAGTAAACACTGCATTACCAACAATAGATCCATTAACATTTAGCAGCCACTTGTTTTACTATAATACAAAAGGGCAGGTCTGCTGACTTTTCAGTAGGAGCACATTGGGAGCTTAATTAACATTTGAAAAGCTAGAAACCAAGAATTGTTACGGAAGAAAGGCCTAAGACCTTGGAGATGAAGGTCTTGTTTATTAGCATTTTCAACCCATATCACCAAGTATTGTTGGCACTGTGCTTTATAGTTCATGGATCCACGAGAGGTGCATGATTTGAAATATGAAACTTGGTTCGAAGAAAGATGGTTTAAAATTAGTTATAATAGCTGAATAAAAAATACTATTAACCAGGAACAAGAGGTAATAATTGACCACTTCATGCAGAAGGATTCATCTAAAGGCTAGATACAGAAGTTTACTTACATGTGATAACCGCAATTGCTACCCATATTTATTCCGCTGATAACCTGCAATCATAAATTGACATGAGTACAAGAGTACTAATGCAATGCTGTATATTAAGCTCTTAGCACATATGTATCCGGTATGAAAAGCTCCAGCGCAAACTATTTGGACATCTATAGCATGGCACAACACTAAGTATGAGAAAGAGATCCAACAGAAAACCCTAACGGCAAATGAATTGTTAGCCAGCTATAAGGCGTATCAGAAGGAGATCTGCATAGCTAAAAGAGCACCAAATGACGTACACAAATTCTGATCTACTACTGTTTTTCTCACTGGACCATTCCTCCTGATAGATTGAAGGAGTATCATCCCTGTAGGGAGCTAGTTTACACATATTAGATGCATCATTTTGTATGTTCAGTAGCGTTTTTTGATCTTTTCATGGTTCACCTTTATTTACAAAAGTAAATTTGCCTTCCATTCCTTTATCTCTAAGGAAAATTCACAACTAAAACCATAAATGACAGGAAAAAGTAATCCCTATTGTTTAGCTGGAAAGCAGTAAAACTTATTGTCAATCTTTGGAGAAATTATGATACTGAATGAGGAAACGAAGTTTCAATAGCCAATTTCTCTCATTAAGAAAATTATTTTATTTATTTACTAAAACACACACACACTGACAAATAGTTTGAGTTGAACCCAAGTAGTACGGATGGATTCAAAGCAATTAAAAGTCAAATCCTTCAACCTTGCGAACCCAACAAAAGCAGATACAATGAACTGGCAACATTTCAGTTGTCATTACAGGAACGAAGGAAGCACGAACTTTTTACGTGTAAAAAGTTTTTTTTTTTTTTCCATTTGAATGTAACATTAACCTGAATGAACTTTCTCTGTCAAAATAGAAACTTGCTATGAACATATATATGTAATGACTGAAGCTAGGCGCTACATGACTACATCCTAGGGAGGCAGAATAACTTGTCAAGTATTAGTGTATCAAACACTACCAGATCAGGTACAGAGGGGAAGAGCACTTTGGAGAGCCCAATCGAAGTGGAGTCTGCTGGGGTTCCTGTCGAAATAAAAACAAAAAGAGTGAGAGAGGGAGAGAAAGTTATGACAAGTAGTTACGAAAGTATCCCGAAACAAGTTATTCTGAGCAAGAATTATGATTCTGAATAATCAGCAATTTTATCTGAAACCAGAAAGATGTCAATTTCTCCCGCCAACACCAGTTGAAAAGAAAAGATGCCAATCCCCCTTCTCCTTTTTTCTTCTTTTGGTAGAGTAAAGCAAGAGAATTGTCAGATTCCCATCCGGAAATGGGTTTCAAACAAATAACAGAATTAACTGAAGAAAAACTTCAGAATTAGTTAATTTGGTATCAGAATTTGGGAAATCAAAGCAACCTCATACATATTTGCGGATAAGAACATGTTATTTAGTATGGCTTTGAAGGAAAGTGAATCATGAGTCCCAT
Organism: Lycium barbarum; assembly: GCF_019175385.1. Lineage (NCBI taxonomy): Eukaryota > Viridiplantae > Streptophyta > Magnoliopsida > Solanales > Solanaceae > Lycium > Lycium barbarum. The sequence goes on from NC_083337.1 coordinate 146,621,811, forward strand.
ATCTTTCTACCCAATGGTTCAAGTTCACAACAAAAAGGTATGAAACGATCTATTGTTTTAAAGCGTTGCGATAACCCATCAAACAACCATTTAATAGTCAATTTTCAACAAAGACCAGAAAGGATGAAGATTAGATAAGCTTTAACTAAGCTAATTCTTGAAACATGAACCATAAACCTAGAAAACTAGAGTTGTACACTATATTTAAGATTCAACCAAATTATGACAATTAGATTGTTAGAGACCCTGACTAACCAGAAACCGCAAAGGCTGTCGCTCCACTGATGTCCACCTTCTTGACGGAAAGAGGATGTTGCCATGAGATACTATGGCTAACAGCTGACTTTTCACTAAGAATAAGAATGTAATAAATATCATTTTGGATCCAAATAGAGATTTATAGAAACAAGAGATTGGTCGTAGACGTCAACAAATTACAGAGAGAATAAGGGGAGCACAGTGAAGTAAATTAACTGAGAATGAGCTGCGCAGAACTTTGACATATATCAGATCACTACTCCTTTTTATTTTTTCTTTTGATAAGTACTTAAATCAGATCTTTAGTTTCAAACACATTCATGACTTCATATCAAGAGATGTGGTAGAGAATATGAAATAAATTAACAGTATTTCTAGTCGATGACCACAATGGTTGTAAGCAAGCATTAATGAACGAATTTACATAGGCACTTGGGCAGAATTTATACAGACATGTTATAGACATTGAGACAGGATACATTTGATACAGAAGTTGCTTCTTCAAGTAATCACATAACATGCCTTTTACTAAGAATCACAAAGGCAAACTACCTCCAGCTGACCCTTAAGATGAAAAGGCTAGATAGGATCTTTAAAGTAACCTAAATGTCAAATTCGATACATATAGTGGGATAAGAATGTGTTCAACAGAAATGTTAGAATCCTAAATCGGTGGTGGATGTGGCAATTTGTATCTTATATGGTCTTGGCAATCCTCACCTCATGAGCTAGTTTTTTGGGTTGAGTTAGCCCAAGGTCCATTGCTTACCAAGAGACTATAACAACCTGATAAAAGTTTGAACAAATAGATATTGTTTCCCGACAATGGTAACGACGAGGTGATTTTTTTTTTTTTTTTTTTTTAAAGATATGGTAAACTCTAACCTCCAAATCCCTACTGTCTAGGAGTCAATAGTTACCCTGTCCACTTTTCTCCCTTGGTGCCTTGAATTCCCAACCTTCTGGTTGCAAGTGAGTGCACTTGTCGTACGAACAACCTCACTTGTCAGTGGCTTATGAATTTCCATAAAACATAGATAAATCTACATATGACCACACAGCTAAACCTTCTTGCTAAATTACCTATCAGAGCTGCTTTTAATATTTTCATATAAATAAGGACTCTATATATCATGCCATGCTCCACTGCAGAGGTGGAGCCTGGATTTAACCTTTATGGAACATCAGGTATTAGTATCTGGATTCTGAATTTTATTTTTGTACATATTTGGTGAATTTCTTAATGTGAATAGAGGGTTTGAACTAAAGCTAATGGATTCGGCCGAACCCGTAAGTCGGCTTCTAGCTCCGTCACTGCTCCACTGAGATGGTAAGCCACAAGAAACTTATATAGATCCCGTATCTCCAAATGCCAGAATTTTGACAACAAAACACGGTAAGTCCAATTTTCTCCACATACTTTGAGATTTAAGACTGCTTCTGCAAACATTTGTCATTTACAGTTCTCCCTAAAAGCAAAGTATCAAATATTAAAAGAATCTACAAATTGCAAAATCCAGCTTTACTATGCTGAAATTCAGTCTCTTCTCTGCACGGAGAGAACATCTAATCAAGCTTAAAATAAGTATTTTTCACCCATAATAGTATCAGATTCCATCCATCTGAATAAATAAACAAAAAGAAAATAAAAGAAAGAAACAGATCTATTTGCACCATTACCACTAGTACGGCGTGCATATCAGCAAACATTTCTTTTGGTTACTGGTTAGGAAGTGAATTATTCATGCATTAAAACCAGCACAACTAGTACCATGTTTGATAGCATTTTAGTTGCTATGAATAAAATTCAGCACACCAAGTACGGTGTTTGGTTACCAGTTTAACAATCCGGCATAAATAATACATGTATAAGTTATAAGGAATCAATGTATTCTTTTATGCAGGGCAGAAGATGGAATAACTAAACCCTACATAATTAAATCTTGCATAGCTAATCCCTGCATTATTAATAGTTGCAGAACTCTAACAAGAAACCAAACGACCCCTTATTTATCAGAGCCCAATTTATGTATTTGTCCAACTTTACATGACACTGATGGCACTAAGTTTTCACAACCATAGCTTTAACAGTTTATGATGGTGGGTATTCCAACATACTTGATAACTACGAGATTCATTTCTTCTTTTTTTATAATGGTAATGCCCGGTCCAACTTGCAAGCACCTCGACTTATCAGGTGCTTGCTACCTCTAGACTCCCACCAGGCACCACCACAGACATCCCATAATTAAAATTAGAAAAAAAATAAAAATTAACAGTAGTTGAAAGCAAGAGTTTACTAAACTAATGACCACAAGCCTATTTACGTCCTCAATTTCCCAAGTAAATAGAAGTTTTTCGCCGTAGGATTAACTTATCAAGGACATGAGTAAGATAAGAAAAGTAGTTTAAAAAAAAAAAAAGAACAGCGTTTCTCTTTGCTGACAAAGGTACATTAAAAGAAAGCAAAACTTCCGACAATGGACTGGGAAAAACTAAAAAACTATGTTTAAAATAAGAGAACCAGAATATACAATTCCAGAAGTGGCCTAATTTCAATACACTAAGGCTCGTTTGGTAGGAGGGATAAGGTATAATTAGTTTCGGGATAAAACTGCGGTATAACAAATTTCGAAATCTAGTGTTATTTTAATCTTGGTGGGAGGATGGGACCCGATAATTAATGGGGGAATAACTTGTACCACAACCAAAGGATAATATTTAAACCACCATCAACAGGCGGCTGACCTTTCGTTCAAATTCACTAAAATACTTGATAAATAACTGTAGATTAAAGAATAAATGAGAGAGAGAGAGAGAGAGAGAGAGAAACGTACGAATCGGGAGCACAAACAAGGACATTGAAGAGATTGGAGGAGACAAGAACTTGAACGAGAGATCTCAAGCCCGGAGCATCAATTCCATCGTCATTTGTGATCATCACTGACGGTTTATTATACTCACTCCTATTCTCCATTTTGGTCCCAACGTGGAATTGATTTGCTCTGTAGTTTGAGTTAGACTTTAACTGAAAATGACAACCATCAAAACTGTTCAATGTAATATATATACACACACTGATTAAGAAGCAGATTACAAAATAAAATTGAACTCTTTTACATGTTTACTTCTCTATGGGTCACACAATCCACCTAGCGAAAAATGCCGAAAAGGTGGAAAATTACGCATGTGGTTTGCACATATTGATGGATGTCCTACGTAATAATTCGTATTTTCTCGCTTTTTTATCTTGTAAATGCTATGATTGGGTGCTTTACTTTTCAAGAGGATTGATCAAATGGCTGAATGCTGAGGTTGTCTCCGACTTTGCTTTCCTAACTTTCGCTCTTTTTAAAATTAAAAAAAAAAAAAAAAAAATTGATACTAACTTAATTTTTTCAATTAAATTAGATTTGACTAATTTAATTTTGCATTGAGAAACTTTACTTTGGAGAATAACTGGGTTTCTAATTAGGATATAAGAATACTAATCATATATCTCACTTGATCTCTGATCATAAAACTTTTATAAAATCTATGTTAATTCATATGGGACACACGTGCAATGCATATGTTCATGACCTAGTAAGAATATAAGAATATTGATCATTATTTCACTTGATCTTTGATGATCTAACTTTTGCTTTTTTTAGTTTTTTTTTTTTTTCCAATTGCTTTTTTTAGTAGGATATATTCCCGGGGGATATGATCTAAATTCTGCTTTAATAATGATGTTTTTGGGCATGTCTAAATTTAATAAAATTTTAAAAAAGTAACTTTTCATATGACATTCTGTTTTAGCTTTTCTCATCCAGTGGAGATTAAGGTAGGAATAAGATAGGACTCAGGTACTTCACAACTTTCAATGTTTGTAGGTGAATTGCCTTGTAGATCCTTACTATCCCAAAGAGAAATACATTTGTGAAATCTGAACCAAATGATACAGAGTTCCTAATGTTGCCCATGACTTTGCAGAATAACTAACGCTACTACATGAGAATCATCAGCTTTAGATCGCCGGAAGGATGCTGGAGATAAGCATGAAATCCCGATTGCCATTAGACTAATGCTACACCTGTGATGCCACAGCAGAGCTTGTTATGCTGAAAGAACAACAGAAATTTTCAGGAATTGAAGCATATCCCGATATCCCATCTAAGCTATTCAGTAAAGTATCATACACGACAAACAGAATGTATCAGGAGGTTAACAATGATGCTAAAAGCAATTCTTATATTCTGAAGGCTGCAGGCTGAAGCTGAGTAAAAGGCAAGAAAGCAAATTTAGTTGGATATTATAACCAGTGCCGCTGAAAGAACAGTAGTATTACAGTTGCAGGGTATACCAGTGTTCAAAAATCAAAATAAGATGGAAATTGTTTAGAGTTTTGTACGCTTTTTCAGCCAAGATCAAGTTTACGGTCAATGCATCCATTCAAAAATATATATGAGTAGGATGTTGTCTTGTAGACCAATATACTATTAATAAATATGATGCCTCTTGATGGCTTAAATTTTAAACAATGCAGTCCATATATTTAAAGCAATAATCTTCAAAAAGAACATACATACTTAGAAAATGCATGGAACAACAATGTCTGTAGTCAAATGGGTAACTCACCGCATTAACAAAGAGAGGATGACAAGTGTTCAGACAGCAGGAAGCCATTTTTTGAAGAATGCAACACTATCTATCTCTGCAGGAGATAAGGCGGAAAGCGGAGTAACAGAGATCTGTCATCAATGGAAAGTGGCATGTCAATGTTCGCCTCTGTTAGAATTTCATCAAATAACTAAGTACAGTTTTACATACATATCCTGCTTGAAGGGATGAGTAATCAGTATCGTCATTATCCGCTGCTGGTGTTTCTGCAGTCTAGATACGAATGGACACAAAATTGCATTTAAATCAGTATATAAAAAGAAAAAAGGCGGTAGAGGGAGGGTCAGGGGGAGATTTTGGAATAAGCAACACAAATTAGCACAAAATGCAACAAAAAGGAGCAGGAAAAGAGGGGTAACTTTGGAAATCAGGATAAGGGGAAACTTCAGCAAATAAATGAGTAGTAGATAGAGAGAGATCTCACGTCTAACTTAAACACTTGATGTTCTTCTTTGGTGCTTAATGTGCTCTCTTCTGTATTTCCTGATGGTTTTATCTCCATTACTTTTATAGGTGACGTTGTACCTGCTTTTGCTTCAGAAGTAACTTGTGTCCATCCCATTTTGTAAAAACATTTCCCCTGCTGAGTCAGTCGATAGCCCTAGGAATACAACAATTAAGTATACTCTTGCTGGTAGTATATATATTTTTCAATATAATGCAAAAATTAAATCCAATAAAGTCAGAATCTCTGAATCAAACAGGGAAGTATATTCTAGTTATGGAACCTTTGTGTTAACGACAAGAATGAGTTCAACTTAGGAAGCATAAGGAACAACGGCAAGAAAAGTCACAAAGAACAAGGATATTCAACTTTAAGCTTTTGTAACTTTTTTAGATACGCTAATGTGTGCTGCACTTCTGCTTCATATTTCTCCTGCCAAAACTGGTTTAATAAGTCAAAGTATCATTTTTGAATACAAATTTATTATTCATCGACATCTACAATTTATTTCAAACTAAACTTGGATTAGCAACTACCAAGTCATTTCAAATGCAACTTGAAGGAGCAACTAGCTTTATAGAAGAAATAAGAAGGCCATCATAGGCGAGCTAGTCTTGTAATTGCATTTATTAAAGCTACTTTTAGAAGGAAAGACGAGATTAAATCAAGTCCTAGAGGTCGTGAAAGAGTTAACAGTGCAAAAATTTTACCAAGAAAGGTGGATTTGCTGCTTATTAAAGCTTTACTGAAGCAACAAACAAAATAATCACAACTGCCATAACTATCTTAGACTAACAATTGTGTGCTTAAATGCTCCGAATCATGGTTTTTCAGTTATCCGCTAGCTCATCTTACTGAGTTTATGATGTTAATGAAAAGAAAGGCAGAAAGGTAAAAATAAAAGAAGAAAAAGAGGTACATCAACAAATAAATAAGGTCTATAACAAATGTGATGCACATATCGTTCTTGTAGATAGAAAGGATGTCCCAGTTAAAGAGGAACCAAGACAAGAAATATATGAAAGTAAAAGCACCCACTACTGAATGAATCAGGTGACAATCATGAGATCAGCACAAAACGACACATCTAAATTGTGAGACCAGATTTATGTGCCTTTAGGACTAAACGGGAATGATCACAAAAGCCAGTCCAGCTTACCTTGTGGTTGCCAACTTCTCTTGGTACATTTATATTCAGAAAGCAATTCTGAGCATAAGTCTTGTTCTTGATCTCGGCCAATATCGCAGTGATGATGGGTATGCAAGCTTCAGCACACAATGTGAAATCATCAACACTGAGGTTTCGACCAACCCTGAAGTTGACAGTTGGACAAACGAATGAAAAGTGAACAACTAAATATTTTAAGTGAATTGGTAGGCTGATTTAACTTTACATGTTATAGCAGTCATATGATACAGCGACAGAAGGAATGCCATGGAAGAAAGCCTCTCGTGCACCACCCACTGTCCCTGAATAAACACTGCATTTCCACAATTAGATCTGAGCTACACTGGTGCAATCAATCAAAATAGCAGTCTATGGCCACTTAACTGAAGTTTGGGAAATCAGTTAATAAGAATGGATAAACTAATACTCTGGCCTAAGGACTACGAGGAAGAAGAAAAAGTACTCTAGTGTAGCATTTGAAAGCACGCGGAGCGGTGCTTTCTATAATATAATGTAGCATTTGAAAGCACACGGGGCGGTGCTTTCTATAATGTTTCATCAATACGTGAGTGGTGCAAGGTTAAAAATGTGAAAATTGGTCAAAGGAATAATGATAAACTAATATAAATAGCATAATTAGTAAAGAGAAAAAAGAAAACTGAAGGAGGGTATCAATTAAGCATTTCACTGAAAGGATCTAAAGGCTCGATAGAGAAAATTTACTAACATGTCATAACCGCAATTGCAGCCTAAATTAATGCCACTGACAACCTGAAAGCATAAATTGATGAGAGTTCACATACGGTATTGTGACAAACTATATCAGGATAATAGTACCTATGTACTGGCTGCGACTACAAGTGAAAGAAAGGAAGAACCCAAAATGTAATTTTCATAAATATGAATAGAATAAATTTATGTGAACTTAATGAAGATCATACATAGTTCATACAAAGATAAGTGATAAGTGAAGCTAAGTGCTAGATAAATATAAAAGCCAAGCATTAGTATCAAAAGCTACCAGATCAGGTACTGAAGGAAAGATCTTTTTGGAGATCCCAAGGGAAGTTGAGTCTGCTGGAGTTCCTGCCAAATGAAAACAATATTTGTGCGAGTGAAAAAGAGAAAAAGATCCAATAATCATTATAAATGAAGTCGGATAAGAAGTTGGCGCTGAGGGAACTGTACAACTCCGAATCAACTTGACTGGTGGTTGAATTAGAAGATATCATGTGCTCATGTTTTCATTCACTAGATTGAAATTCAATAGTAGAACTTTGGTACTCGTTTTTTCATTTTCCAATAGGATGGTGTAAGAAAATCAGTCTAAGTTGCACCAGCTTGTTGGAATATGATAGATACAAGCACAGAATAAACTACAATTTCATAATTAGCTATGCTTGTTACCAGCCTTTAGAGACACTAAAGGCAATTGCTCATTTCCTTAATTTAAGACAATATATTATTGCAGTAGTGCCTCTGGCTTGTGGAGGATCAATAAGATCATTTACATATAGCTAAACACATTTTGTTGAATAATTTTGAAATTTAAATTAGATAATAAAAAATATTAGGTTGTGATTTTGCTCCTATCAAATTGGCGATAGAATATACTATTGAATCAAAAGAAAAGTGACCAACATTTTGAAAGAAAGAAAGTACTGAAGAAAGCAAATTAGTCAGTCCAGATCCTTTAACCACTTTTCCAGTCCACAGCAGAAAGACTGAATCAATTTGAGATTTTAAAGCATTGAAAACATCAAACCACCAATTTCATATAGGTAGACAGTTATGCAATAAGCCAATGAAACAGGATTTATAGAAGTATAAAGATTAGCATAAATTAAAACGACCAACATTGCACTATGGAAAAACTATAGATTAATGAAGAATCAAAATCTAAGCAGTTGTCGATGAGCTGATTATTTAAGACCAGGACTAACCAGAAACTGCAAAAGCTGTGGCGCCAGGGACATCTACTTTCTTAACAGTAACTGTGCGTTGCCATGAAACACAATGACTAGCAGCCGATCTTTCACTGGAAGATTGTAATCATAATGTAAAAAAGTGTCACAAGGCTTCTATTGGAGGTTTTTTGACATATGAAATAATATAGTGTTAGAACTTAGATGTTATAGTAAAGCATATTGATTGAAAAAATGAACTATGTAATAAGTGGAGCTAACTTTTCGGGTTGAGCAAGGGACACAATTTTCATTACAAAATCAGTTCACAGTTAGTTATTGCAAACAGCCCCATAGACAAAAAGATAATTAAAATTAGAGGTGGCAAAATTAACCTATAAAATCATAACCCGCCCAACTCTCCTAAGTTTGGGCTAGTTATTGACCCGCCCGTTTCAACCCAATAAAATTTGGGCCAATAGTTAGCCCATATTGATTCATGAGAAATCTTGTCAAAAGACAATTTTTTTTTTTCATTTGATATGTTACATATACAACAACAACATACTGAGTGAATCCAACAAAGTGGGGTCTAGAAAAGTAAAGTGTATGCAGATCTTACCCCTAATTTGACAGGTAAAGAAGTTGTTTTCGGTAGACCTTGATATGTTATATATAGCCATAATAATGAAAAATAAGAAGTAATTTTATTAGTCACTAAAAAATTATAAAAGAACAAATACAACAATTAAAACATAGTAAGAATTGGGCAAGTTGAGTTTTGACCCGCATTTTAGCCTATTTCAGCTCAACCAAAGTTCGTATATTAACTCAGCTCATTTTAACCCCTCAAATTCAATACAACCCTCCAATTTGCTACCTCTAACTAAAATCAACTAAATATCCACCGGAATGAATAGATTGTGTAATATGAGAGAGGAAGAGAGAAGAGCAATACGAGTCAGGAGCAAAAACGAGAACATGGAAGAGATTGGTGGAAACGAGGGCACGAACAAGAGCTCTCAAACCAGGTGCGTCAATTCCGTCATCATTCGTTACCATCACCGTCGGCTTATCACCGTTCCCATTCTCCATAATGCCACAAAATGCAATAAACAGAAATCTCTCTTCTTCTTTTTTCGTTTGTGTATGGCTCGCTTAGTTGAGCGATACTCACACTAATGCACGACGAGAGTTGAGGCCAACTATCAGAATATTTGACTTTGTGTGTGTAGGGAAATTGTCAAGGAACAGAGAGGATTATAACTTGTGTTTAATCTGCACGCAAAAAGGAATCGAAGCATCTTTTTTATTGTTTGTTTTTTAGGCACTAACGCAAAAAGTTAAGAGAATGATGCAACTGCACTGTGCAGTGTGCATGATGAAGGATATCCAGCATATATTACTGTTATAATGTAATCGGCCAAAGTCATAGATGGATCCGAACTTATCTTGATTTTTCATTTAGACCCTAACTGAAACGTTGATCATCTGAATCCTCGAACATAATATAAATTGTGTCATTTGAACACCTCGTGCCAGCTTGGCACATGTGTGCAGTACACTTGCTGTGACATGAAAAAATAGATCAATAAAAATAAGTCATGTCAACAGAAAAAATTAGTTTTAAGAAAAGATAATTTTAAAATCTATTTAAATAATTAAAAAAAAAAAAAAAACCCAACTCATCCTCTCCGATAGCCCACTTCACCGCCGCCACTGCCGGTGTTGCCTCCACTGCCCCCACCGCCGCTGCCGCCGCTTCAAAATCTATTTAAATAATTAAAAAAATGGTGTCGTTTTTCGTCAAGATTTGTTTAAATAGATTTTGAAGTGGAGCAGCAGCGGCGGCGGCGGAGGCAGCGCGCCAATAGCGGCGGCGAAGTGAGCTACCGGAGAGGATGGGTTGGGTTTTTCAATTTTTTTTAATTATTTAAATAGATTTTAAAATAGAGTTTTTGTTAAAATTAATTTTTAATGATTAAAAATTTTAAAAAAGAAAAAATTTGGTCTCTCACGCTCTGTTTAAAGCAGTATACTGAACGCGTGTGCCCAGCTGGCACGAGGTGTTCAAATGGCACAGTTTATCTTATGTTTGAGGGTCCAGATGGTCAACGTTTTAGTTAAGGGGCCTAAATGAAAAATCAGGACAAGTTCAGGGTCCATCTATGACTTTGGCGTAATGTAATGCGAATCTTTACCCCTTACCTCATAGTTTAATGGAGTAATCTTTGAATTTAGAGGCAAAGACATTTTTTATTCTAATTTATCCATGTCTTCTTAAATATTTTAAATTACTAATTATTACAACTTATAGTATTTTTCTGTAATTTTCAAATTTGTAAATTTCATTCCAAAAAACTTAAAGCTTTCACGTTCAATTTACGGTCAAAATTAAGAAATTTGATTCTCAAAATTTGTATTAGACGGAAGGTGTACTTTTTTCTTTGACCCCTTTTTTTGGCCCTCCATCTTCAGAACGGTTAATAAATGAATATTATGTCAATAGAGGGATAACTCCTCCGGCAGTTGTTAATTATTGCGTCTTCCATTTAGTTTACACTTTCTTTGGTAAATAATTTGTTTACTTTAAATCATATTAATTTAGTATTGATTAAATAATAAAGTAAGGTAAGAATATGTGCTAATTAACTATATGTTAGTGATAACGGTATTTATGAACACATGTGCCATATAATTATTGGGTGATGTAAAAATGTGAATAAATTTGTACGGTTGATATCTTGAGTTCTCCCTAGATTTCTTTTTGGGTAAATTATTCTCCGTTCTCCCAAATAAGCAACCAATCATGATAGACAAAGCTTCCTATTAGGCCATCCACATTTGACTAATATATTGCATCTAGCAATTGATAGTACATACTCCTACTTTTTGTGAGAGGCATCTTGCTTAAACCAAAATCTGTATCAATTGATACAATTAACTAATTGTATCAAGTTTGCAAGAACTGTTAAAAAGTTAGCAAATAAAAAGGAAAGATGGTTCAAGTCACTATATTTAACGGGCATAGTACAAGAGTGGGTAAACACGCTTCTCTCACAAGAGAAAATTAAAGTTTCCGTGACTTGCCTTCCTAAGAAATTGACAATCGTTTTTCTTTAATATGTAAAGTTGCCGTGACTTGCCTTCCTAATAAATTGACAATCGTTTTTCTTTAATATGTTTCCCATTAAGGTGGATAATAATTCAAAGAGTTAACACTTGTCCAAGTGAAACCCACATTGAACGTAATCAGTAATCACAACTTCCATCTAGCATGATTAAATGAATCAGGGGCGGAAATTGAAGCAATTATAAATGAAATTATTAGCTACGCCGCTACGCGTACACCCCGATAAGAATTGTGGTAGGACGGATATGATTACTCCACCCTCAACTAGAGATTTTGGGTTCGAGCTCTTACTATGAAAAAAAATCCTATTAGGGAACGCTTCCTTCTTAAATAGATCTTACGTGTAAGGAAAAAAATAAATACAAAAAAGCATATATATTTCTTATCGATAGTACAGAATGAAATAAGAACTTGTGATAAAAAATAAAATACTATTGGTCGGGACTAATTGGAAGCGCACAACTAGGGGTGTACATGGACCGGGTTTTTCAAATACCAAACTAAAACAATTGTGTCGGGTTTTTAAATCTACAAACCAAACAATAAAATTCGGGCTTTTCAACTTCGGGTTTTTCAGTTTTCTCAAGTTGTTTAGGTTTTTTCCGCTAAAGTCTTCATACATAATATATAACTTGTGATTCAAATAATGTTTTAGTCCTAGTAAGATACAACTATCTAATTAAGGTGTTTCTTAAGAAAACAACACAAAATGTAAGATAAGTGATGACGTTATATAAAATATTCAACAAAGAGGATGATGAAATCATTAAGCCATGATGAAAATATATGTTACTCATTTAACACCATAAGTTTAAAAGTTTTCTCTTCTTTCTTAAATTTCGTGCCCAGTCAAATAAATTCACATAAATTAAAACGGAGGGAGTAAAAAAATTTAGCCATAGGATCAACTTATCAAGGACATGAGTAAGAAAAGAAAATTAAAAAAAAAAAAAAACGGTGTTTCTCTTTTTTCACAAAGGTACATTAAAAGAAAGCAAAACTTCCGACATCGTTAGTCAAACTAGACTGGGAAAAACTTAAAAAATAGTACTTAAACAAGTTTAAAATTAGGGGACCAGTAATATAAAAATCATCAACATGTAGTTGATCATAGGTACAAATTCACTAAAACACAAGCAGACAGTGATAAATAACTATAGATTAAAGAACAAATGAGAGAGAGGGTTGTATACGATAAAAACCGGAATTATGCAAAACCGATAAAACTGGGGACCGAGGGTAGGAAGAAACAAGCACGAGTATGAAGTCTTTCCTTCGGATCGAGGGGATTGCACAGATGCGGTTGATCCGAGAAAAGTAAAGTAAATCTATTTGGTCCGGTTTCTCCGGACCAAACTCTGCATCGCAGTTAGTCCGGTTTTTCCATGACCAAATTGATCATGGCCATTAGTCCGGTTTCTCCATGACCGAATTGATCGTGGCTGTTAGTCCCGTTTCTCCATAACCAAATTGATCGTGGCTGTTGGTCCGGTTAACCAGTTGCAGAGTTGCCACGCGTCAAGACCGTTCTGTCACGTTGTGCTGATAACCGTACGGGTGTCAGACCGTACGGTCCTACCTTATCCTTTTAGGGTTTCTTTATTCTAAAAGGGCTTTGTGTTGTATGTAAGGCTCATAAGGCAAAACTATAAATAGAGGACATTTTCCTACTTTTAGGGGTTAGCTTTGGAGATCCAAAACATTGTAATAGCAAGCATATATTAAAGCATTATCTCTCTCTCTTTAGTCCGGTTCAGTGAATATTTGTGGTCTTTGCATATTCCTCTAACACCATTAGCTTAATCATCTATAGCAACATATTCATTCAAGGCATTAATACATATTCATTTATACGTACCATAGCAAGCAAATCCACAAATATTTCTCATAAACCTAAAATAGATTAAAATTATCCACATATCCTATACCTCACTTACAAATTCAATTGATTACAGAAATTCGGGGCAAACAGTTTGGCGCCCACTGTGGGCTAGGATAATAGTGGTTTTTGAATCTTAGTTTCTACCTCCTTTTACCGTTTGACTAAGGAATCGTCTACTAATTTCCACCAAAAAAACGGACTATGGCAAGCAACGGATAATCTGGTCATGTCAATAACAACGAGATTGTGGCCGAAAACGAGAACAATGGGTTGCCAAATCTACCAGCAGATCCAATCGACCCAAACTCTGTTGATTCGAGGGAAGGCCTAAACCGGCAGAACATCGTGAACCAGGAGAATGCCACCCTACCGGCCACTGACCCCTTGAATACTCGCAACTCAATTACTTTATCCCGGGCCAAGGCCGGAAAGCCCCGGATACTCCGGATGAGATTATCTTACGTTTAATTTTTGAAATGTTGCAGGAACAGGGAACCGCCATATCCGAACAGGGAGTTGCAATAGCTCAGTTGCAGAGCAAAAATGATAAGGCCTCCCCGGAAAGGTCAAAAGGCGTCACTAAACCAAGAAGGGATGAAACACGGAGAGTCGAAAGTAATGGATCGAGAGTCGGTTCATCCACTGAAGTTCTGAAGATGCTCGAGACCTTGGCAAAACGGGTAGATTCAACATAGAAGAGGGTGGAAATATATAACTCTCAGGTGGATCAGATCCCGGGGGCTCCGCCTATTCTAAAAGGACCGGATTCAAAAAGGTACATTCAAAAGCCTTTTTCTCCAAGTGTGGCTCCGAAATTGATCCCGAAGAGGTTCAAAATGCCGGATATCCAGAAATATGACGGCACAACGGACCCACAGGAGCACATGACTTCATACACCTGTGGCGTAAAAGGCAATGACGTCGAAGAGGATGAAATTGAGTCCGTATTGTTGAAAAAGTTTGGGGAAACCCTATCGAAGGGAGCATTGACTTGGTACGATCATCTACCCGAGCATTCAATCACTTCTTTCGAAATGCTCGCGGATGTGTTCATAAAAACCCATGCTAGAGCTAAAATGGTACAGGCCCGGAAGGCGGATATTTTCCGTATAGCCCAAAGGGACGATGAGTTATTACGAGAATTTGTCAACTGGTTCCAAAAGGAACGGATGGAGCTCCCTCCGGTTTCGGAGGAATGGGCTGCACAAGCTTTTACCAAAGGGCTTAATCCTCGGAGCTCGATGACCTCATTCAAACTAAAATAAAACTTGTTGGAGTACGAGGCTGTGACCTGGGCAGATGTCCATAACAGATATGAATCAAAGATTCGGGTAGAGGATGACCAACTCGAACGTCCCCCGGGGCCCGTAAATATGAGCAAAAGCTCTGAGAGATCGAGGAAAAATTACGAGCCAGAGTCAAGACCATCGAGGGAAAGGTATCGGCCATACTCTCATTCGGAAAAACCAAGATTCAGGTCGGAAAAATCAAGGGTTGGCCCCAGTAAATTCTCCGGCCGGAGTGATAAACGGACCGAGCGCCCTTCTAACAGTCGAGGTCTCTCATTTAGGAGTGATGCCGGAAGCTCGGCTAGCAATAAAGACTTGCCAAGGATATCGGAGTACAACTTCAATGTCAACACTTTGGACACTGTCTCGGCTATTGGCCGTATTGCAAAAGCAAGATGGCCGAGACCACTAAGGTCAGACTAGGGTCAACGACACCCGAGCGTGATGTGTGAATATCATAGAACCCATGGGCACAGAACTGAGGACTGTCGCTAACTAAGAGAGGAGGTGGCTCGGTTACTGAAGAATGGCCACCTTCGAGAATTCCTGAGTGAACGAGCTAAAATCCACTACAAGGAAAGGGAATCTCACAAACGGGCCGAACCGATGGAACCTCAGCATATAATCAATATGATAATCGGAGGCACAGACGCTCCTCGAGGACCGGTGATGAAACGAACAAAGATTTATGTTGTGCGTGAGAAGCGCAGCCGGGATTACGTACCCGAGGGCTCCATCTCTTTCAGCAATGAGGATGCAGAAGGCATCATTCAACCGCACAATGATGCATTGGTAATTTCTATTCTTATTTTTAAATCACAAGTTAAACGTATTTTGATTGACCCAGGTAGCTCGGCCAATATCATCCGGTGGAGAGTGGTCGAACAGCTAAGGCTACTCGATCAAATTGTACTGGTTTCCCGAGTACTCGGTGGGTTCAATATGGCAAGTGAGACCACGAAAGGGGAGATTTCTTTGTCGGTCAACATTGACGGCACCATTCAGCAGACGGTATTCTATGTCATCGAAGGAGATATGAAGTATAATGCATTACTGGGTAGACCGTGGATACATAGCATGAGGGTCGTGCCATCGACATTACATCAGCTGCTGAAATTCCCAACACCGGAGGGAATAAAAACCATCCCAGGTGAACAGCCCGCTGCAAAGGAGATGTTCGCGGTCGAGGAAGCGCCACCTCTTCCCAAAAAACCGGATCAAAAGAAAGATGAATCAGTCGGTGGCAAGGACTCTAAATAGCAATTAAAGTGTACGGATCCGGCAACGAAGAAGAAGGGGTCGGACCTGGGGGATAAAAAGGATGATTTCGGTGTACCCAGATCGTTCGTCTTACCGGATGACTCGGATGCAACAAATTCTACAGTAGAGGAGCTGGAGCAAGTCATCTTGTTCGAATATCTACCAGATAGAAAGGTATACCTGGGCACGGGGTTAACCTCAGAGCTCAGGAACAAGTTAATTAAATTTCTTCAAGCTAATGCCGATTGTTTCGCATGGTCCCATATAGATATGACAGGTGTGCCACCGGAAGTGACTACTCACAAGCTCAGCCTTGACGGGAGGTTTCCCCCAATGAAGCAGAAGAGGAGGCCCATGGCAAGGGCAAAACACGCCTTCGTAAAGGATGATGTAACAAAGCTTTTGAAAATAGGCTCTATCCGGGAGGTAAAATACCCAGACTGGCTAGCTAACGTTGTGGTGGTGCCGAAAAAAGGTAATAAATTTCGAATATGCGTTGATTATAAGGATCTAAACAAAGCATGCCCGAAGGATTCATTTTCGATGCCCCACATCGATAGAATGATCGATGCGACGGCCGGGCATGAGATGTTGAGTTTTCTCGATGCTTACTCCGGGTACAACCAAATCTGGACGCACACGAAGGATCAAGAGAAAACATCCTTTATTACCCGTTACGGGACATACTGTTACAATGTCATGCCTTTCGGGTTAAAAAAATGCCGGTGCAACTTACCAACGCCTAGTTAATGGGATGTTCGAAGAACATATAGGAAATGGAAGTTTATATTGATGACATAGTAGTCAAGTCCCTGGAAACGGAGGACCATTTAAAACATTTGCAGGAAACCTTCGATGTACTCCGTAAGTACAACATGAAGCTTAACCCGGAGAAATGTGCCTTCGGTGTCCGATCGGGCAAGTTCTTGGGTTTCATGGTGTCCAACCGGGGAATTAAAATTAACCCGAAAAATATCAAAGCCATCGAGGATATTGAAGTGGTAAATAACGTCAAAAGAGTACAGAGGCTCACCGTAAGGATAGCAGTACTGAATCGGTTCATATCGAGATCTTCGGATAAAAGTCACCATTTCTTCTCCTTATTAAGGAAAAAGAATGACTTCGTTTGGACACCAGAATGCCAAAGAGCCTTGTAGGAATTGAAAAGGTACTTATCCAGTCCGCCTCTGCTACACATATCGAAAACAGATGAGCAGTTGTTTCTCCACCTAGCCGTATCCGAGGTGGCGATAAGCGGTGTTTTGGTCCGAGAAGAATCAGGTACGCAATTCCCTATATATTATGTGAGTAGAACTTTAGGGGATGCAGAGATCCGTAATCCCCACCTTGAAAAGTTTGCTTTGGCATTGGTAAGTGCTTCAAGAAAGCTCAAACCTTACTTTCAATGTCATCCGATATGTGTAGTAACTACTTATCGTCTAAAGAACGTCATGCATAAACCAGAATTGTCGGGTAGACTGACCAATGGGCCGTAGAGATTAGCGGATATGATATCGAATATAAACCCCGGACGACCATTAAGTCCCAAATCTTGGCCGATTTTGTGGCAAATTTTACCCCGGCTATGATCCCCGAGGTTGAGAAAGAACTCTTGCTAACCTCGGGAAAGGCTTCGGGTATTTGGTCCTTACACACAGACGGGGCCTCGAACCTCAAAGGTTCCGGGCTAGGCATCGTCCTTAAAGCCCCCGCCGGGGATGCCATTAGACAGTCTATTAGAACTATTAAATTGACTAACAATGAAGCTGAGTATGAGGCTATGATTGCAGGTTTGGAGTTAGCTCGGAGTATGGGGGTCGAAATAATCGAAGAGAAATGCGACTCTCTGCTGATCGTTAACCAAGTAAATGGTGTCTTCGAGGTTAAGGATGAACGAATGCAAAGGTATCTGGAGAAAATCAAAGTGATACTACACCGGTTCAAATAGTGGACCATGCAGCATGTACCCAGGGAGCAGAATAGCGAAGCCGACGCATTGGCCAATTTGGGCTCTTCAGTCGAAGGGCAAGAAATCAACCTCGGCACTATAGTGCAGTTGATGAATTCGGCGGTAGAAAACGGGCATGCTAAAATAAACGCGATGGGCCTAACTTGGGATTGGCGCAACAAATACCTCGACTACTTGCAAGATGGAAAGCTCCCGAGTGACCCAAAAGAATCACAGCCACTAAGGACAAAAGCAGCACGGTTCTGCTTAATAGACGGCCAATTGTATCGACGGTCTTTCTTCGGGCCCCTGGCCAAGTGTTTGGGACCCGGAGAAACCGATTATGTGATGAGAGAGATCCACGAGGGGACCTGCGGTAATCACTCCGGTGCAGAAGCCTTAGTTTGAAAAATTATCAGAGCCGGTTATTACTGGAACCAGATGGAGAAGGATTCGAAGAATTTTGTCCGGAAGTGTGATGGGTATCAAAGACATGCCCCGATGATTCATCTACCCGGGGAGTTACTACACTCAGTGATATCACCTTGGCCCTTCATGAAGTGGGGAATGGACATTGTTGGTCCTCTGCCATGGGCACCAGGTAAGACCCGTTTTATTTTGTTTATGAATAACTATTTCTCCAAATGGGTTGAAGCGCAGGCCATTGAAAAGATCATAGAAAATGAGGTTATTGACTTCATATGGGACCACATTATTTGTCGTTTCGGTATCCCGACCGAGATAACTTGTGATAACGGTCCTCAGTTCATTGGCAGCAAAGTCAATGATTTCCTCGAAGGGTTGAAGATCAAGAAAATTGTATCAACTCTGTATCACCCAAGTGCAAACGGATAGGCAGAATCCACGAATAAAACAATAATTCAAAATCTAAGGAAAAGACTTGAAGCATCGAAGCATCACTGGAGGGAAGTGCTACCGGAGGTATTGTGGGCTTACAGAACCACATCAAAATCAAGCATGAGAGAAACGCCTTTCTCATTGGTCTACGGGGCCAAAGCCTTCATCCTCTTAGAAGTTGGTGAACCAAGTCTCCGATTCAGATACACCACCGGTGAGTCAAACGAGAAGGCCATGGCCATAAAACTCGACCTCATGGATGAACTTCGCGAAAACGCGTTGGTCCGTATTGCAGCCCAGAAACAGAGAATGGAAATGTACTACAATCAGAGGGACAATTTTTGACATTTCCCAGTTGGGGACTTGGTGCTTCGTAAAGTTGCTTTGAACACCAAGAATCCCAACGATGGAAAGCTGGGTCCGAACTGGGAAGGGTCGTATAAGATAACAGGAATAACGGGTAAAGGGTCGTATCAGCTGGAATTAATGGACGGACAACGGTTGCGCCGTAACTGGAATGTGGCTCATTTGAAGAGATACTACTGCTAAGGAAGTCGAGTACCGGATGAAGTTAGGTGTTAGGTCCGAAAACACGTGTTGCACTCTTTTCCTTAGTACAGTTTTTTCCCAAAATGGGTTTTCCGACAAGGTTTTTAACGAGGCAACAAGTACTACGTGTTACTTGATAAAACGAGGACAAGTATCCGAAAACTCGGGAATATACCCTAAGAGTGGGGACTTGATAGTGCTTACCCGATCATGCATCTTGGATAACCACTAGGGAACTATTATACCCACATCGAGGCTTACCCCAATAAATAGAAAACGAAGCAGCTCAACAAAGCAGGAAAACGTCGTTAGGTGCTACCCCGGAAAAGTCCTCGAAAATTTGTATTTCTCACCTTCGTCCAAAGCCGGACCTTCTGTATTAGGTTTCGATATAAGGACCAAACGATCAGAACGAATCGTGTCCACTTAGTATTTGCTACGGCAAAAACAGAAGGAAACGGACGAAGTCCTTATTATCATGTACGTGCAAATACTTGCAATATAAACATTTTTGAAAATTTAGATTATTGCGTTTCCGATATGTCTTCTCGTTAAGCATCCTACCCCGGTGATCACCACCGAAATTCGGCATCACTTTATTCAAATACCTTGCACCGAGGACTATAGTCAAAATTCGACAAAGGCAACAAGGTCGCGTTGAACCAAGCCAAAATCTTTTAACACTCCCGAATGGGGACTGCTATATCAAAATTTGATAAGGCCGGGATTCAGGTGTCCGAACCTAATCCACGATAAGTAAGCGGCCGAAAAAATATTGGCCCGAAAATGCCTAACGTGATTCAGAGACGTCTGAATTCACCGAGCATAAATAAGTCCCACGGGCAAACCACTCGATCAAATCCCCGGACAAAGTGTACCGGATGAAACGAAAAGCCAATATTAAGGCAGAGTTCGGAAAGATAACTTCGAGCTTTTGCTTGTTATTTAACAGAATTGACGATTAGGGCAAAAGTCGTAACAAGTATTCAGATAAAAGAATAAAGAGAATCGGAAAGAAAAATGCACATTCCATATATGAAGGTTTTTACATCTGAAATTCCTACAAAGTTAAAAAAACAAAAACGAGCCAAAAAGGCAAAGGACAAATAAAGGCTAGTGCAAGCCCTGGTCTACCCGGTGTGACTGGAGCTGGAGTGCTCGGATACAGTTCTCTCAGAATCCTTAGAATCGGTATCGAGGGCTCTCTTGGCTTCCTCCTCGATTGTTCTGGCTTTGAGTATCAGGGCCGGGAGGTCCCTAAATCCTTGCTGGGCTTGCTCAAGGGTGGCCCTCCGGGACTTCCACCGTTCATACTCAACTGCAATCGTGGTATGAGCCTCGGCAGCCTCCACATTGTTAAGAGATTTAGCTAAGTCGGCCTCAGCTTGGGCCAATTTAGCCACTAACTCCGACCTTTTTTCATCGAGAATACTCTGAACTTGAGTAGCCGACTCAAGCTCGGCCTTAAGAATGTCATTAACCTCGGCTGCCTCCTCGAATGCTTTTAAGCTTGTCGCAAATCTGGGCCCTATCCTCGGCTTTCCGCTCAACTACCCTTAACTTCTCCTTGTCCCTAGCATTCTCGGATTCAAGCAGCCGATGCCTTTCTGCCATCTGCACGGCATCAGTCTTGACCGAATCAAGCTCACTTCGGAGTTGAGAGACAGTGGCCTCAAGTTCACCGAGTCTCGAAGAAAGACGGGCATTGTATTTGCTAATGTTGGCCTTATCCGCTTCTAGGAGCCGGATATTTTCAACTATCTCGGCTAACTCGGACTTTAAACGAAGGTTTTCGGCTTTCGCCGCTTCAAGTTCGGGTTGAAAGTTGGAAAGGGCAACGTCCCGGCTCAACTGGTCTTCCTTTTCTTGCAAAAGGTGCTCAAACTTCTCCGTTTCACGACCTTGGGCATCCAGCTGGCCCTCTAAATCGATAACTTCTTGCTGGGCTCGGATAAATGCCTCGTTGACAAGCACAACACTCTGTAGAGAGTACAAATAAAGTTTGAACTTGGATAAAGCTGGAGCTAGGATCCATATTGAATTATGTAAAGATTGGATAATAAGCTTACCCGGTTGCCCGCGTGCATGCCCTCGTTAATGAGGCACTGCCAGGGGACTCCGGTCATCTTTCTCTTATCCGAATCCGAAATGAGAGGCCTCAAATAGCTTGCTACTCCCACCGGATGGGATAAAAAGTTGCAATCCTCAGGGACGGTGATCATGACCGATCTTGTCCTTCGCGATTCCACGCTCGGGGCTAGGAAGACACGTACTAGGCTATCCCTTGAACCAGTTTCGGTGGCCCGGCTGGCTGCCCTCGTGACCCGAGGGATAGGAAGATGTCTGAAACTGGCAGCTTCCCCGGTTGCTGGAGGAGCATCCGAGAACATGTCATCGAGGTTTTCCGACCTCGGAGCAGGAGCAGGAGAGGTCGGAATAGCAGCCTCGGTATTAGCAGGTGCCTCAGATGTGGTCGTTTGTTCACCACCAGGCAGTGGACTTGTATTCATTGGAGCCTCGGTATCTGGGGCCGACTCTGCTCTTTGTTTGGCGTCAGTACCCAAAGATGGCCCAGATCTTCTAGGCCTCGTCACCAAGGGTGTCACTTCAGGCGATCCGTCACCTGAAATATCGATAAATTCAACAGATCGCAGCGGAATCGGAAAACGAACATCTTCTTCCCCACCTGTGTGCGAGGTCGGGATGGAATTCCCTTCCGCGGCTATGGTCGAGACCGGAATGGTAGTTTTTTCCTCCGGAATGCAGGCTGCGAAGGAGCTCGTATTGACCATCCAAATAAGGATATCGGGCTCTGGTTCATCCCTCAGGGTCCGGACAACTCTCCTTCCCTTTTCTTTGGTTTCTGCCCTTGGTCTGAAGGCTTTCTCCGCCTCTTATTGGCAGCAGCAATGAGCCGAGATGTTCCTGCTGAATCAAATTCAGGAACCGGTGCAGCAGGATCGGTTGTTGGTTCCGGTCTTGGCTCCACCGAGCTCTTGGGTAAACTTGAATACCGAAGAGGTTAGAAGAAGGAAAGGAAAAAGTAGAAGATACAATATATTCCAACTCAAGCAGAGTATTACTGTGATTTTGGGCAACCCATAGGCCACGCGACAGGTGCCCCCATGTCCGTTCCTCATGGGTGTGTTGACCGAGGAGTGCTCCAACCCATTCATTCATGTTCCGGACGGCCGGAGGTATCCATGCCACGACTGATACAAAGAGAGAAGGGAAGAAAGTGCGAATACAAGTGTTTAACAAAGCATTCAAGATTAACTATTGGAGGGAAAGATTATTGAAGGGAGAACTGAGAAACTTACAATTATTGTTCCACCCTTCCGGGAAGGGCATATAATCAATTGGAATAATGTCCGCGGTCCTCACTCGGACATAGCGCTCTAACCAGCCTCGATCTTTGTCTTCATCCATCTTCGAAAAGATCGGGTTCCGACCTCGCTTGGCGAGCTTTATCACGCCCCCTCGGAATAACCTCGGGGAATATAAACGCATGAAATGTGTCATCGTAAATTCCCTTTTTATATTGTTAGCCAACAGCCGGAGGCAGGCCACAGTCCTCCAGATTATCGGACCAATTTGGGCCAAGGTTACATTATATGTCCGGCACATATCCAAAATAACCGAGTCGATTGGGGGGTCGAGTTTGAGTGTGAAGGGATAGGTGTAAACATACAAGAAGCCTACCCTATGGTCGATGATAGATTCGTCAGGCCCGGGGGCGAACACTTGCACGGGACGGTTATCCCATCTGCAATCGGCCCGGACCTGGTCAAGTTTATCCTCGATAATGGATGAGGGATATCGCCTTACATCGAACCCCCTGTCCGCAACAGAAGAAGGCTTCTCGACTTCAAATTCTTTTTTATAGTTGGGTTTGGATGGTACTATGTCTAAAGCGGTGGGTTCAACGACGTTTCTTCCTTTGGGTTATGAAATTAGCTCGGCTCCTTGAGAAGAAACCGAGGAAACATCCTGGGAGGTAGTTTCGGTGTTGGCAGACTTTTGGAAGATATGGAAATGGAGATTAGTGAATTTGAAGTAGGAGGCGAAACAAGTTGAAAGTGTGAGAGAGATTGAAGAGGCAGTTGAAAAATTCAAAACGACGAAGTAAATGAAGAAACAAAGCAGCACCTTTGATCAAAGAACAATAATGGAGAAGTTAGTAATGTTGGCTTTTCTCATGGTCAAAACAAACAAGAAAGGGAGATGAGAACGATCGAAACAGCAAGAAAAAATAAGATGAAGATGATCAGAAGTGAAGAAGTGAAAGTGGTGAAATGAAGGGGTTAAAGGCCTTATATAGGCATGGTAACTGTAGCAGTTACAGAGGCCAGCCAACGGGGGGGCGCCACGTGTCCCACAATTAATGAGATGTGATAACGAGGCGACGTGCGTTACGGCGGTTCCGAGGTCGGTCATTCGGGACGAGACACGTGGCTGATGGCAGAGGGACGTGACGCAATTGTTCCCGCCAAAATGAAAAGATAGGAACGAGCTGATGGAACCGCCAGTTTTGTGACTCATCCACTTCCCATTACTCTGGTAAAACTACGGTCCAGGAAGTGTGGGGACTACCTGTATACGGTAAAAACCGGAATTATGCAAAACTGGTAAAACTGGGGACCGAGGGTAGGAAGAAACAAGCACTAGTATGAAGTCTTTCCTTCGGACCGGGGGGATTGCACAGATACGGTTGATCCGAGAAAAGTGAAGTAAATCTGTTTGGTCCGGTATCTCCGGACCAAACTCTGCATCGCAGTTAGTCCGGTTTTTCCATGACCAAATTGATCGTGGCCGTTAGTCTGGTTTCTCCATGACCGAATTGATCGTGGCCGTTAGTCCCGTTTCTCCATAACCAAATTGATCGTGGCTGTTGGTTCGGTTAACCAGTTGCAGAGTTGCCACGCGTCAAGACCGTTCTGTCACGTTGTGCTGATAACCGTACGGGTGTCAGACCGTACGGTCCTACCTTATCCTTTTAGGGTTTCTTTATTCTAAAAGGGCTTTGTGTTGTATGTAAGGCCCATAAGACAAAACTATAAATAGAGGACATTTCCCTACTTTTAGGGGTTAGCTTTGGAGATCGAGAACATTGTAATAGCAAACATATATTAAAGCATTATCTCTCTCTTTAGTCCGGTTCAGTGAATATTTGAGGTCTTTGCATATTCCTCTAACACCATTAGCTTAATCATCTATAGCAATATATTCATTCAAGGCATTAATATTCATATATACGTACCATAGCAAGCAAATCCATAAATATTTCTCATAAACCTAAAACAGATTAAAATTATCCACATATTTTATACCTCACTTACAAATTCAATTGATTATCGAAATTCGGAATAAATAAGAGGAACGTAGGAATCGGGTGCACAAACAAGGACATTGAAGAGAATGGAAGAGACAAGAACTTGAACGAGAGATGTCAAACCGGGAGCACCAATTCCATCATCATTTGTGACCATCACTGAGGGACGTTGTTTATACTCACTCCCATTCTCCATTTTGCCCCAATTTATATATGCAATTTTGATTTGCTTTGTGCTTTGAGTTGGAGTTGTACTGAAAATGCAAACCATCAAAATGTTCAATGTAATATATATAATGGTTATCTAGACAAGTAATGGCAGAAAAAAAAAAGATTTTGAACTCTCTATGGATCAAAATCCACCTAGCGAAAAGGCCGAAAAGGTGGAAAATTACGCATGGGGTTTGCAATGGATGTCCTACGTATTAATTCGAATTTTCTCGCTTTTTTATGTTTTGATTGGGCGCTTTACTTTTCTAGAGGATTGATCAAATGGCTGAATGCTGAGGTGTGGTCTCCGACTTTGCTTTCCCAACTTTTGCGCTTTTTTTATTTTTTATGGTAATTTAATTTTTTCAATTAAATTAGATTCGACTAATTTAATTTTGCATTGAGAAATCTTCCTTTGGAGAATAACTTGGTTTCTAATTTGGAGGTTGAACACTCAAAATAACAAAATGATCATCTAGACACCTCCAAAATTTATATGTCACGTCAGCATCGGGTGTACATGAGACACATTGGGGACAACTTTAGCTGTCTATATGTGCACTCCCAAAGTTGTAGCGTTTATTTGTCAGTTGACGCTAATTTTATATACCAGTTTATGTATTATGCTTCTTTTTTTTTTGGGTTAGTTTCCATCTAGTGTACGGATAATGCATTTGCGCTCTGATTAATACGGATTTGAGTCGCGTAAGGCCCATTTAAATGAGAAAGCGCTTCTCCACAGGAGCTTTTTTCATACACAAAGCTCGAAGTCGAGACCTTTGATTAAAGGTGGAGGGACCCTAACCATCTCATCACAATCCTTGTTAGTCACGTGTAAACTTAAGAGTCCTCCTGTTCCTTCCTCTATCCCAATTTATATGGAGGAGCTCGGAGTATGAGGGCCAAAATATCTACTTAATTTTAATTATGAATTAGGATATAGATTTTTCAAAATTTTAAATTAAAACTTTCATATTTAAAACCTATACAAAAAGTACTACAAGTTAATATAGCTAATGATTTAATTTATTTATTTTAAAAAAATGTTTGACCACCAAACAATAAATTATACCTTCACATAAAATGGGATAAAAGGAATACTTTTTGTTTTGTGGATTTCTCCGGTCCTTCTGTCTTCTCAAAGTCTCCTGGCCATTAAGAATGAATATTACGTCAATAATGAAATCGTTCCTTGGGCAATCGTTGATTGATGTACCTTCCTTTTTATTCACGTTAATTTTGTGAATAACCTGTTTTGATACATTCGATGTTTATACTAAATTATATTAATTTATCATAATTGTTCTCCGTTCTCCTAAATAAGCAACCAATCATGATCGGAGTAAATTTCCTATTTGGTCATCCGCATATTTTGCATCTAGCAATTGATTGTAAATTCGCCTACGTTTTGTGAGAAGCATCTTGCTTAAACCAAATAGGCAAATACGAAACATCTAATTAAAAATACAATCAAACCTCTCTATAATAGCAGCGTTTAAAATTTCATGACTGTTATAGCAAGGTGTTGTTATGTATATATACTGACATTTGATATTTAAATCTCATTTAACTGTTATGAACAAAAGTACGCAAACAATTATTTTTCTGTACTTTTTATATTATAAACGAAAATAATATGCTAGTTTATTATAAAATCTCAATTGATTTTCATATGTCATTTATTAAAAATTAAAAAGACTAATAAAATATCAATAAATCCATAACTAGTTGTACCATACAGTAAAAATAATTAAAATCTAAAGAACATATGCATTTAAAATTAATTGAGAATTTAAATATTTCAAGTTTGATGGAAGAATTCTGCAATTGTATCGTAAATTTCAATCTCTTATTATAATATAACGCATGAATTGACGAATAATTTTGTCCAAACTTTCAGCAAAAGGAATTCAATAGCTTTTCTTTGAATGTTATCTAAAGGATTAACAGTTAACTCTTCTACTATGTCCATGACATTAATGATGATTACCATAAATATTTAATATTTTATTTTTATATATAATATATTTCTTACAATATAATTATATAATATTTGAGTATGACTGTTATATAGAGGTAATTTTACAAAAAGTGTACCGCTATAATGAATGTCACTACTGTTATAG
This sequence comes from Lycium barbarum, assembly GCF_019175385.1. Classification (NCBI taxonomy): domain Eukaryota; kingdom Viridiplantae; phylum Streptophyta; class Magnoliopsida; order Solanales; family Solanaceae; genus Lycium; species Lycium barbarum. The sequence goes on from NC_083337.1 coordinate 146,648,835, forward strand.
GTAGAATGTTGTTATAGAGAAATAAAATATATCATGAAAAATGGATTCCGAAAAAAATCAGGCTAATATAATGAAATGTTGTTATATCAAATAGCAATTATAGAAAAGTTTGACTGCAGTTTTGATAGAACTGTTTAAAAGGTTAGCAAATAAAAAGGAAAGATATCTCAAATCACTATATTTAACGGGCATAGTACAAAGTGGGTAAACACACTTTTCTCACTAGAGAAAATTAAAGTTGCCGTGACTTGCCTTCCTAATGTAAAATCGGTTTTCTTGTATGATTAAATGAATCAGGGGCCGAAATTGAGGCAATTATAAATGAAATTAGTTAATTTATACGTGTTTCGCACGGTTATGAATGACCTCATTGAACTTGTGAATGATCTTTCTCCAATATTTGAATATTAAAAATAACAAATAGCAAATTATTGTAAAAAAAAATTGAAAATATTTCAACTTAAACTTAATATTAAAAAATAACAAAAGGCATATTCTCGTAAAAATCATATATGTTGAAGATATTCCAACTTAAATTAAAAGATAATGAATGATATAAAAGTATTACTCTTTAATCAACTTTTATTTCTATATATATATATATATATATATATATTTGTATACATAAAAAGAATGAATTCTTGAACTTCGCGGCGAATGCTATACACCTTCCAACTTAAATTAAAAGATAATGAATGATATAAAAGTATTACTCTTTAATCAACTTTTATTTATATATATATATATATATATATTTGTATACATAAAAAGAATGAATTCTTGAACTTCGCGGCGAATGCTATACACCCATAAGTTGTTAAAAATATCTACCAACTTATGGGTCTTTTTTTACAAAATATAAACTCATGGGTTAAATTTTATATTTAAAAAAATTGAAACCATGGTTTCAAACTATGATTTCAAACGCATGTCCAAACGGTTTCAAACCATGGCATGGCCAAACGCCTACTTACTCGAAGTTGTTAGATAGTTTGCAATAACACCTCAGGGTCAACAAACCTGCCTAGCGTGCCTGATATCTAGAGGGGTAAATTAGTCATTTCAATCAGTTGGTCTTGCCACTTTACTTCACGATCATTTCACTCTTGCCTGCGCTGATAACTCAATGCTTGGAGTTTCTTTTGACATCTGGAAAATTACCGCCTTTGTGATAGCTGTTATTTCTTCCTTCTACTGCATCTAAATACTTCTCAATCCTTTGTCGTTCCCTTTTTTTTCCTCTGTGTGTAAATAGAGGTCAATTGTTGTTTCCCTGTTCTTCCCCTTTACTGTACATATATGAAGTGGGATTGGCTCACAATAAATGACGAAATAAGTTTGAAGACTTTAAATATAAGTAAAAGTTTTGGTATATTTAGATTTTATTTAAAACTTGAATTTAAATAGATATGTTTGTTCATAAAATCATTCTCGTTTATTGCTATAATGATGCTATATTAAGAGTAGCCAATAATTATAGATGTTATTGAAAGTCTAAACTTAACATGCCCAGGTGAAAGATTTGTTTTCAATCTGTCGCGACAATAATTTATATTAATCTTGTAAGGTTTAATTTCAAAAGATGCAGTATAATAAACTTTTGAAGGAATAACGCTAAATCCTTAAGCTAAACACAAGTAACAAGAACCTAACTTTTAATTAGTACACTCTACCAGCACGAGTACAACATATAATAATAAGTTAAAGTATTTAACTAATGAATAGTTCAAATCTGTTATAAGATACTCTTTGATATACGTGATATTATGAGAAAGTTACTTTTCAATAACTTTTAACACCTGAAAGTTATTGTTCAAGCCTTCAAGAGACAATATAAACTAAATATAGTTTTAAGTATAAAACTAATAAAGGCGTAATGACTTAGGGAGTTTGTTCCACCTCTTACAAAAAAATAAAAATAAATTCTGACTCCCTAAAAGCTGGGCAAACAGGCTATAAAACTTATATCTCTTTTCCTATTTTAACTACTTACAAAATCGTTATTTAAAGCCCTTTGTTTAGGGTTTTTGATTTCCCATTTTCTTTAGTTGGAATCTTAATTATCGTCGTCATTACCGGGAGACAGACGCTAGTCCTAATTTGAAATACACCTTCCTCTGTGGTCCCTTCTAGTCTATCCAAGTCCATTATTTTCTCAGGTATATTCCCTGATAATTGATGTTTATGTCCTCATTATATGATAAGCGGTTTTATACCCCTAAAGTAATGCCGTTAAGTAGTTAGATATGCTCATATAAGAGTCTACTGGGTACGGAGTCGCCTTTGTTAGGGAGGACTTTCCGGCGTGAATTTGGTTTAGTTGGGCGCTAATGTGGGTACCGGCGTCTAAGGTCATTTTCTTAACATGTGTCAGCGCAGAAGCATTTTGGTTGTCCTGTTACTCAATGTTGATTCCATGTTTCTTTTTCATGTTTTAGTTATCGAGTCGTGGAAACAGTCTCTTGCAGAAATGTAGGGCAAGACTGCGTACGATAGATCTTTGTGGTCCGGCCCTTTTCCGAACCTCGCGCATAACGGGAGTGGGAGCTTAGTGCACCGGGCTGCCTTTTTTTAGTTGTTGAGTGGTTTTAGAGTATCCCAAATTAGTCGAAGAAATTTATTGTCTTATTATATGGTCCCGGGCAATAGATAGCTTTTGAGTTGAGTTACGCCCAATGTTCATGGTCTTAATTAAAAAAAAAAAATGATGTTTACTTACTTACTGTAGCAATTGGACTAGTGGCCTTGTCTTCTTCAAAATTATTCTGTTGGTTAGAAGGTAAGGATTACTGAGTAGCACTTGGAAGCAGATTGTAACAAGTGTATGGTTTTTATTTATAAACAGTTAATATGGAGTTGGCAGATGGTTTAAACAGAAGGACTACAGGACACAATAATAGTAGTCGCCGAAGGAGATTCAAGAATTTTTTTTTTTTTTTTTTAAAACTAGAATGTTCACCTAAGATTCGAATGTATGATTTAAAACAAATTTTGAGCCCCTTTTCCACTACACTAGCATCTTCCCTTAATCAAGGAGATTTGATAATTCACATTTTACCAGGAAATTTATGTTTTTCCTTATATGCGCAGTATAATTTTTCGGCGAAGGGCATTTAGTTCGAAAAACAGCTTTAGTGGGAGGAAACAGAAATGTGTTGTATACTTTTTGACAGAGTCTCAAATCCTAATTTGCACAGCTAATATTAGGTTATTTATTTTACTAGGAGTTTGATTTCTAAAGAAATGGTTCCAAAAGCAAAATCTATGTAAGGGAGATCGAGAATGTATGTGCTTCAACATGTTGGCATTTTGGAATGGATATTTGAAGTGCTTTTTATCCTGTTCTACAAACTCCTCTTTGTCTTCCGCTATGTTGCTCGGATTCTTCAAAATTCTTGTTGTGCCCGTATCGACACGACATGGGTGTGCTATCAACCTCGGATTTTGTCAACTTACTTTGGGTGCTTTGACTACATCAATGACTGAGAAGTCTAGATTGATTGGGTTTGGTTAGATTTTGGGTTTATGTCATATCTATATAGTTATATGAAATATGAAATTGTTTTGCTCTTACACGAGATATATTATGAATGAAATTTTAGCGAGAAATGGTTTTTTAGCCCTTGACAAGCTTTTTTAAGTTTTATGACCTTTTTACAAAAGATCTTCATTTTTTACACATAAGAGATCTGAAAAAAAACACATAAGAGATCTAAAAAGGCCATTTTCCTCTATTGAAATTGTAAGAGGCCGAGAGATCTCATTTCCTCAAAATTTTAGGTGTCTATAAATAATTAAATTTTATTAGTTTTGGTTTAATAGCTTTAATTAATCAAGATATATACTTTATAAGTCGTGATATGCATTTATTGACCATATCCCAGCACCCGTATCCCACTCGGATACATACCCCCGAATCCTAAAATTTACGTGATGAAGAATCCGACCATTAGATCCGCACTCGTATATGATACCCGCACCCGAGTCCGAGCAACTTAGATCTTCTGCCATCTCAAGTTTGAGGCACAAGTTGCTACGTGTATCTCAATTGTGTATTGCTCAGATTGATTTCCATTAGAACCTTAAATTATGCCTACCAAAAGGATTTGAGACAATATCAGCAGTGGCCTGTTGTAGGATCTATATATAAATAAAAATAAAAAAAAATAAAAACTTTTCAAGGCCACAACTTATCTAATGTCAGGAGTAACAATTTCATGCCAAAGGTGGCTTGGAACTTCGGGTGTTTTTGTCAAGCGTTCTGCATTACGCACAAACATTCTGCGCGTCAGATTTGATGCTTCTTTTTGTTTTTTGTTTTTTCCTTGCGAGGAGAGTGTTGTTGTAGCACATGCTGAAAGGTTTTACATTTGTCTTCATCTGAAGCATAATTTCTGCAGGTCGATAATTAGCTATCTTGTTTTCCTGGGGAGTATGCCCAACTTTTGGCTTATTTCATTGAGTTTCTTTTTTCTCCAATGGTTATTTTAATAGCCAAAATGTTTTGCTTTCTGATATTACTTCTTTGTTTTTCTAAGCTTTTGTTGAATCAACAGAGTTAAAGATTTCCAGCTAAATGTCAGCCAAGAAGGACGCTGGGGAGATTGATACAGTTGTTGCAAGTAATGGGAGTGAATCTGAAATCAATGGAACTGGACTTCATCTTTATCCGGTTTCTGACCATGACTCTGGTGAAGGTTTACCATATGCTCCTGTAGATTGGCCAAATGCTGGTGATAAGTGGGGCTGGAAGGCGGGGAAAAGAGCTACAAATTCAGGCTACTTTAGGGATAGATATCTGTATCTTCCCAAGCGTCTTCATGTTCGCAAAGATGGAAAGAAAAATGCTTTTCGAAGTAAGCTTTCCATTGAAAAATATCTCCAATCTGAGTTTCCTCGCATCGATACCAATAAATTCTTTGCCTCATTCAGTTGGATAATTCCTTCGAAACAGCCACCAAGCTCAAAAGGTTAGCTTCGATAAGGCTCTTTGGTATTTAGCATGTTAAGATTTGCATTAATCAAAAAAAGTTCTTACACATGGCTCGCTATGTATACTAAACTTCCAATGAAACATTATGCAACTTGGAACAGCAGCTGTGAGTAAGGATCTCTTCCTTATCACCTTTCTCAACCCTTGTCCTCTACATATTTATCCTTGTCTTGGACTCTGTTCCATCTCTAATCTTTTTTTTTTTTTTCTTCAAACGGATTTTTGAAGGGACTATTCCATCTCTAATCTTCATGGTGTACTTTATTTGTTTCCTTTTCTATCAAATGTGTATCTGATTATACCATTTATAAGTACTTGCAATTTACCAAACAAAATGTGTGAAAATTTGTATAATTATACCATATTTATCCTTGTCCTGGACACTGTATATGTAAGGTCAAATTTAATGTTTATGTATAATATTCCATATTAAATCTCCTTGACACAACCGTGAAGCTTAGCTCAGCGGTCAAGGGGGTTCAAATTATCCCCAAGGTTGTTGGTTCGAATCTCACTCGAAGCCGTGTTTTCTTTTTGTTTGCTTTGGCGTTCCCCACATAGTTCATGCTCGGGATAATTAAATTCCCATTTCCAGATTTCTTTCCCAGCGGTGGTAAAAGTAAGGCCCGATTATATAGTTGCTTATTTTTACATTGTAGGTCTCTTACAAAATATATATATATATATATATATATATATATATATATATTAGGATCATATTTTTTGGATTATTTTCGTAGTAGCAGATTTTATAGTAAACCTAGCATATTTAAACAAAATACTATCACATCTATTCGTGTATTCTCTACCTTTTCTCCAGAATTAGGGATTACATTTAGATTCTTTTGTTCCCCTTTCTCTCTCATGCATAAATCATATCAATCCCTTTCTCATTCAAGAATCTTGGCAATTTTCAAAGATAATATATTGATTGAAAGGGCACTAATTTGGAAGAAAACAAAACAAAATGTTTAAAATAAAGTAGAACACAACAAAGTGAAAGGGAAAAAACACAATTTTTTAAGAAGGGCTCGATGGAGTAGGAAGAAATGTTAAACGAAGCATGCAAGGTGAGTTAAAATTTAGCGGGTTAAGGTTAGTCTTGCCTGGGTATTACCATTTTAATTAGCTTGTAAATTTTTAATGTGGGCAAAGGAGCAATTGGGTCTTTCTGTACTACTTTAGCCCCTCAGTATAAATAGAGGAATATTGGGGTTTCACAACTGATTTTTGACATATGATGAATTGTGCCTCTTGTGAGAGCTTGAAAACCTTTGTGTTGAATTTCAACATTTTGTCCTAGGATTTGCTAGTAAGATGTTGGTACCTTCTTGAGATTCTAATAAATTAGGTGCTCTTAATTCTCAATTAAGTGGTGTTTTGGTTAGTTTCGTCATTGCATCTTTTAATTGTTTGAATTTAGTTGTATCTCTTTTTTTTTTTTTTTTTTTTTTTTTCTCTATCTTTCAAATACTATTTTGTTCTTATCTTCTTGTTTCACATCAGCCACCCCGCCCGTTATCATGTTGTAAGCTTTGTGTGTTTACCTTTTTATATTATGACCTCCCTTGGTGAAATCCCGCCTCCGCCACTGGCTACTAGGTGCAAACTTTGTTTTGTATTTCATAATTAATAGTAGTATTTAATATATCTGACACCCATTGGCAAAGTTTTTTGGAATATTCATTATTTCCATTAATTATTCAAGAGAAACAGTGGATGTAGCTCATTAGCTAACAACTCTACATACAGGATATATAGGTATATTTTGGTTAAATTTTGAAATTGCTTATTTTCCTTAGAAATTAATATGGAAGTTGTTATCCATATTAGGTCGAATTGTACTACAGGAATCAAAATATATAAAATCTGGAGAATGTTTCCCTTTTATTAAAGTTTAATTATCAAAAGAAAATAATGTTAATGTTAAAAAGCTAATATTTAAACTTCTAATTATTGCATACTGTTTTGCTGTAGTTACTGTTCCTATTTACTCTTTGACCTGCTATATTTTTGCTTTTTCTGAGCCGAGGGTCTATCGGAAACAACCTCTCTACCTCCTATAGTAGGAGTAAGGTCTGCGAACATTCTACCCTCCCCAGAACCACTTGTGGGATTATACTGGGTATGTTGTTGTTGTTGTTGTTGTTGTTGTTGTTGTTATTGTTGTAGCCTTCGAATTATTAGGTATACCCTCGATTGTCATTTGGTTCATGGACTAGTTATGCATGGATGATACATGGACTAATATGCATTGAATAATAATACTCTGTTTGTTTTAACCTTGGGAAAGGTCATACATATGAGTTCATGTATAAGTTATGCCAATATTAGTTATGTGAAGTTTTATGTTGGAAACCAAATATTATGTCAGAATCTAGACATGTATAAACAATGCATTTTTTCCTTCCAATCAAATGAGCCCGTGAGACATCCTTGGTGCACTTTCTGAACGTAATCTACTCGCAGATCCCACTGAGCTGAAACCTAAAATCCATGTTACTAATTTTGAACAGTTTCATCCACACTAAAGACTCATGTGATGCTAGTACTCATGTGATGCTAGTATCTTACTTCAGCTCCCTGTTCATTACAAATAGCTATACAGATTTTTATTTTTTCATTCCCTGTCAGTGAATCTTTTTATTTTTGAAGTGAATTTCGTTCGATGAATATAAACTGTTAGTGGATAGTATATGTTTTGTGTCTCTATTTAGTGTTTAATGGAGTAATCTGTTGAACTAATGTCAAATATGTTTTCTTTTTATTTAAATATAAAGGTGACTCAGACATGAAACAGAAGGTTACATCTTCGGGGACGAAAATGGAGCCTTTACCGTCTGATTCTCCTTTAGGAGCCATTACTTGTAAGGCCGGTAACAGAATGTGTAGCAGTTTAACAGCAGAAAAACCTTTTGCGGAGACCATGTTTTGTGATATCTGTTGCATTGAACCTGGTTTTTGCCGAGACTGTTGTTGTATCCTTTGTTGTAAAACTATCAGTTCGGAATATGGTGGGTATAGTTACATTCGATGTGAAGCAAGAGTAGATGATGGTTACATTTGTGGACACATTACCCATGTAGAGTGTGCTGTACGAGCTTACATGGCTGGGACAGTTGGAGGAAGCATTAATTTGGATGTACAGTATTTATGTAGATACTGTGATTCAAGAACGGATTTGGTTCCACATGTTTTGAAGATTTTAAACATCTGCACATCTATTGCTTCTCGTGCTGACATCGAAAAGATTTTGAATTTTGGCATTTGTATTTTGCGTGGCACACAAAAAAGGAGTGGAGAACAGTTGTTGCATCGTATTGAATCAATCATGGCAAAGGTATAGCTGATTGATGAATGGTACTTTGTTTCCTGATGATGTCATCTTTTTTCCCCCTTTTTAGGTCTGCAAATTACCAGACTGACCAATCTGATAATCATATCAGCTTACAGATGGAGTCTGCATTGAAGATTTATTCGAAAAGGAAAGCTGTGTGGATAGCACTGGTAACTTTTCTGCCTTCTCATATTCTTGTTTCTGTTAATCTGTCACTTGCTGACTTGAATATCTGCATCTAAGCAAGATATTTTTTATGTGTGCTATTAACTATTATCCGTCCAGAAATACATACATCTGTGACTTGTACATAAGTTTGTCTATTTCAGTGCTTCCCTTTGTTCACAAGTATCAAAGGCATTTGTTGTTGTTGCAACTAAACCACAATATGAACAGAAAATTATCAGTTTGGAGTGTTGTACCGAAAATAAAATTGGAGAGCCTTGGAAAGAGTCCGGAAGAGGAATTATTTATTATACAACAGCGTATCAAGTAAATGCTATTCAACCGTTCCTTAGTCCTAACCAGAGGAAGGAAATGAATTGTATCCTTATTAAGAGTTTGGAACTTTGGTGTAACCAGCCTAAAGAGAAAGTCATCAATCGCTTAAAGATCTCTTGTAGGGTGCTGCTTTGGTCAATTGCAGCAATAACTTCTAGTGGCGTAAAGAGTTCTGCTCTAGCCCCTACAGCATAGAATTGAACCTCATATTCATGACATTACTACGTGTTATTGGCTCTCTGCCTTTAGCAATACTGCTCAGATTTTTCTGGAGTGTACTTGTTAGGATGATATGTCCAGATATTGCCGCTATTGTGCTTGTGACTACTATTGCTGGGTTTGAAGCTTTTGGACCTAGCGAAAAGGGCTCGAAGCCTTCACGCAAGAAAGTACGAGAGAAGCGGAGAACGAAGCTACCGCTTCCCTTGACCGACTAAAATACACCAATCGTGACCTATTTTGACCGATTTGGGTGTACAACAACAACATACACCGATTTGGGTGTATGTGCAGAAATCTTTTTCATTATTATAGCAGATCCTCTAAAAAAAAAGAGACTTTATACCGAATAAAGTATATACTTTGACTTAACCCTTCTTCCGTATTCTTTCGTGTAAGCATTTTGAAACTTCCTTAAAACATCTCCTTCAAAGTGCTAAGCCCCAGTCTCACTGAACTGGGTCAAAGAACTATCTTCTGATCCAACAGAAATCCTGCATTGAGCATAGCTGATATGTGGCTATGGCTAGCCGATCTCACAATTAATAAAAAGGAAAGTCAACAAGAGATATTTGTTCAAATCCATTTCGTGAAGGCCGAGTAACTTCAACGTGCACCCATGGATATAATTATGTTGTCCATAGGTTTCATTTGATATGTTTTGTCTTTTGTATTTCTGGAATCCTGGTTCAGTATTCAATTCGCTATTTTAAACGATCTTGTCGCAGTACCCTACTCTATTTCTGATGTCATCTAGGATTCTTTTGATCTTTGAAATTTTGGATAATGGTTTTCATGAAGCTGTTTTCTGGATCATTGCAGCGAAATCTGGGACATTGCAAGTTCAAAATCCCAGCCAGAAGCAAAAGACACTAAATGATTTCTTCCCGCTTGCCTAAGCATTAGTCAACAGAGTTACCTGAGAGTTACCTGTGTTGCTGAGTGGGAGGTAGCAAATACTCAGTGGAATAGTCAATGTGCGCACAAGCTAGTCCGGACACCATGTCATAAGAAAAGATTTGGTAAATTGCTAGTTATTGCTATGTGCCATTAATCTTAACTGAGCCGTCTAATGTATTTTTTTTAAAGCTTGCTATTGGAGCAAAAGAATAGCACAACTAAGACTGTAAAGCAGGACCCTATATCTAGTTGCATTTTTTTTTTTTTTCTAGACACTCCTACATATAATGGTTAGTCTGAAGGCTGTTCTGACTTATGCATTTGTCTTGAAGCTTGTTTAACGTGGATCCTTCATTTGCCTTGATGGACCTTTGCTGAACAGATGTTTTAAGGCGTGTTCATGCGGATTTCATGTGCTCGGTGTTGGAGTACCACATTGGTGGGGCCGAGGAGTCTTTGGTTTCCTCATGTGGTCTTGACAATTCTTGCTTCATGAGCTTGCTTTTAGGATTGAAAAGTATATAACTAGCCGTAAAATCCAAAGTAATTACTCGCGCTTACCCATTTACTTTCCTGTCCATTAAACTAATAATTGCTAGCCATGACCATTCGCAGCTAAGCCCTTCTTTTCTTTCCTTTTTCTCCTGTTTTCTGTTTCTTTTTCTTTTTCTAATTTCATTTAAATCTTGTTTTTCTCCATAATTGAATTTCATTCATTTTTTGCTTCTTTTCTTTTTTGTTCTTTTTTTTTCTTCTTATAGTAAATATTCAGTCACCTTTTTTAAAATTTTTTAAAATAATGATATAATATATCGTTTGTCTTCCTTTGTCTCATTTCCTTTTTCTTTAAATCAATTATCAGAATAAGTTATACATTATACTTATTGTCTCTTTTTTAAAAAAAAAATTATTTTTTCAGTGATTTTCTTATTTCATGTTTTCTTTTCATAATCTAATTCTACGAACCCTTTTTTTTTTGCAATAAGTTATAAATATTATTACCACAAACAAATCAAAATTTCAGTAGCAAAGCAAAAACAAAGCTAAGGAGCACCCATCCCACTACCACCTTCTAGGAAGGGTATAGGAAGAACCCAAGTCTCAGATCTATGAACAAAACTGATTAATTAAATATGTACATTTTCTAGCCTGCTTTGATTCTCTAAACATTGACACTCTTTCTTTCACCGTGAATTGTATTTGCTGTATAATGAATTCCTTCTGCGCATTGCATTCTTTGGAAATCCTCGGATTCCTGGTTTGCCAAATGAAGTAGGTCATTACTTCCAGAACTGCAGCCACCATATCTTTTTTAAATTTGCTCCAATGCCTCTGCTCTTGTTTTAAATCTGCTCTAATGCATCTGTTGTAGCCATTGCAAACACTCTCCTATCCCATCCCGTCGTATCTATACCCATCCATGTATTTACAGTCCTCCACACTACATATGTCCAGTAACACGTAACAAATAGGTGGTTTGTATGTTCTAGTTGTTGTTATGTACACAACACACACAAAGTATTATCATAGTTCAACCTCATGCTCAACATTCTTCCCTTGGTTAGCAATCTCTGTTGATTTGCTAACTACAAAATGAACTTATGCGTAGGTTGTAACACCTTAAATAAGTTCAGATGTAGCAAGGTTTGGCCAGACTCGTAACATAGTAAGATAACTCTTAGTGACAGTATTTATCAGAGAGAGTAAAGGTGTGCCTATCATTCCTATACCAACTCATCATCCCCGTTTCAGCTTATTTAGCTTCTTTCAATATCAATTGTTGTCTGTTGGAGGCACATGACTCCATGAATCATATATATTTTTCATATATATGTCATGGATCCATGTCACCCACAGAGATTCTTTCTTCTTGGTCGCAGTTTTCCAACTGCTGCTTTGTTCAGATACTACTTCTTATGTTCCTTGTTTTTTAGATTTACCCATATTGTCCCAAGCTACCAGAGCTACCTTCCTTTTGTTTTCAGTACAACCCCATAAGCTCTGCATTCTTATCAGCATCCTTTCACTCTTGAGGTAGAATAAACACTGACCTCCACTTTTTTGGGGACAGTGCTAACCCCAATCTACAAACCCTTTTTGCTCCTTTATATATATATATATATATATATATATATATATATATATATATATATATATATAAACAAATAACGAATTTTGGACAAGGTGTGAGTGGCCTACGTGATGGACAAGATACGGAAAGAGGTTGAGATGGTTCAAACATGTGCAAAGGAGAATTGTTGAGTCCCTAGTGCTTGTGGTGGGCCTGGGAAAAAGAAGAGGTAGGCCTAAGAAATCTTTAGGAGAGCAGCGACACATGACATATCTTCAGCTTACTGTGAACATGATCCTGAATAGAGCATGGAGATCGAGTATCAAAGTAGAGAAATACATTAATTAGGTTGGTGTGCGCATTTCTTTTCTGCACCACTAGTATCTCTTCTACGTTTACCTGTTCTTATAGCTCTAACACCACCTAATTGTTTCTTTCACTTTATTTATCCTTTTTACTTTTCCGTGAGCCGTCTACAGGATACCACCTCTCTAGTTACCATCACAAAATGAGGTAAGGTCTATATATACTCCAACCTTTACAGATGCCACCTTATGGGACTATATTGGGTGCGTCACAAAAGAAGATAAGGTCTACGTATAATTCTACCCACCACATATGCCACCTTATGGGGCTATATTGGGTATGGGATGATATTGGGTATGTAATTGTTGTTGTACTCCACTATAATCTAAAAATAACGAATGATAAAAAAACATAGATAGAAGTTCGTTTGATTGAACATCAAATCAAATGTGAAGAAGTTAGAATACTCTGACTATTGTCCAAGAACAAGTCGGCCACCGCCTCCCCAAACACCCCTGGATTTATCATCAAACTCTCTACCGCGACGGCCACCCTTTGGCACCGTCACAATCAGCTCTCCGTCCACAAACGCCGCCGTGGCTAGCTCCGGCATCGTCGAAGCAGGCAATCTGTACCTCCATGTATCCACATTCAATTGCTCCAACAATAACTTAATTTCATCGTCACTGTCTCCCTTCCCGTTTGTCACAACGATCTTCGTTACTCCCGGATGGATCTCCACAGCCTGTGCCTTGACTTGTGTTGGGTTTGCACCTAATAATTGCAAATTTTGAATGAAATCAAACAAAGAAAACTATATTTACAATACTAGCTAATACTTGCTCTGTGCCACTTTTTAGTCTTGTAAAAGTTTCTTTTCTTTCTTGAAAAGCGTGTCAAGTTAAATTTGGATGAAAATTGGGATGGATGAAGTAAAAAAAGCATAGTAAACTATTGACAAACTAATTTCTAATAAACAAAAGTGGATGCTACTTTGTGTTGCTGCCTGAGAAGAAATTATAAATTTGGATAGATATGGTAGTCTTTTCAACCAAGAAAACTTTTATAATAGAATTCATTTAAGAAACATTACCAGTTCCTTGAAGTTCGATTTTCGCGACGAAATGGAAGAATCCTTCCTTCTCTTCCACCGCCACGTCAGCATCATAACGGAAGGGCAATTCCAGGACGTTGTTAAATACGTGAGGTAGTCTCCGGAGTTTCGAAGGAAACTGTTGTTGCTGTTCTGAATTTGATGAAGAAACATTATTGGAATTGATTTTTTCACGGAGGGAAATGTTTCGTTTCAAGGATACAGGATGTACCCTCATACCCTGAATTTGTGGGGCTGAAAGGATTAGAAAAAGACAAACGCTGAAAAGGTTCAAAATTCCAATGGGATGATTTGGGATCTTTTTTAGCAAGATCTTATTAACTCCTGATGAGAAGATTGATAATTGCATTAGATTTTTTGACTGTCTAATTTAGGGATTTTGGGTTATGAAGAGAGGCTATTGGAAATGAAAAAGTTTGGGAGATGGGTACAAATGTAAGCAAAGCTTGAAGGTATAAATTTACTGGTTTAAGTATTTGCACTAACTCAATGTATAAAAAATTATTATATCTATCATATAGTTACTTACCACTTAATTATGAATAAAGAATACGTAATTTTACTTTAATTTTTAATTATTAATATATTCAATTTGATGTAGATATTGGATGCACCAATTATTTTTACCAAGAAGGTATTGACTTATTGATATTGAGGCGGTGGAGATTTCTTAGGAAAGAAGAAAACAAAGAGATAACTAACATAAAATGGGAGAAACCGAGAAGCTGCAAAATAAACTTTTTTGGTGTGTGTGAGCAGAGACAATTCTTCCTTTCATGGAAGTTTCAATTCTTTGTTAAGGTAGAATTAAAAAATCCTATTTAATTTAAGCAACTTAGATTCTATATACTAATGTTTTTATATAACTTGCCAAATATCATCAATATTTGCGGTTTGTATTCATTCTACTGTCAATAAGGTGATTTAAGGTTAAGGACCATGCAAGCAATGAAGCAATACTCAGGATTGGAGACACAAAAACGGACGACCAAACATTATTTCATTTAGCCGCCTTCAACTCAGAAATCCTTGCATTTCTTGCATTATAATCACTTCATAACTTGTCCATAAGTACAAAATTTTATACCATGATGATTTCTTCTGATCCGCCATACGGAACGATTAACATGAACAAGTTTAAAGTTTTCAGGAGATCAAAAGGTAAAACGCTAGAAAAAGTGTGAATCTTTCAGCTTAAGAGAGATCAAGCAAAATGTAAAAACAGAAGCAATTGGGCGAAAAAAAGAAAACCTTCATCAGCATAAGCATTTAAAGTCTGAAATTAAACATGCTCAGAATTCAGAACTCAATTTATTTCATCCTAAACTTTGAACTGGAGATCAACACTTAGCTTCCCTTCTGTTAACCCATTACCAGAGTTTATCTATTAACCAGCTTATGCTGAAATCTGTACATCAACCCTGAATAGCTCAAATGCAAATGGAGCCATAATATATAAACAGCTTGGAGTTAATGCCAGTTCCAGCTAGAGATTTGGTGCGACTCATTCGGCAACAATGCAAGACTCTGCTTGTCGAGGAGAGAGCAGCATCAAAGAAAGCAACCCACATACTAGTACCTTTTGCAGTAACTAGCAATTTCAGGTACATGTGAGGGGCATTTGTGAGGGCTACTAGGCCAGTTGAAGAAAGCTCAAACATCCATGTTCTCCTTGTGACGCATCCTATGCCTACGATGATACCTTTTCTGGTTATAGTTACGCCTTCTAGGCGGTGTGCTAAATGTGTCAGCGTGATGAATATCTTGGACACTTGCTGAAGACCCGAATATGCAGTCAAATGGGTCTTCAATTGCCTCCAGAACATCAGCTGCTGTACTCGTCTACATTTATAAACATAACAGTCCAGTTAACAAATAACTTAAAAAGTTGCATATTCAGCCATAACTGAGCAAGAGTGAAAGGAATTTATTTGCAAGCAGGCAACAGTACACTCTGCTACTGGACAGGGAGGCTTGCACGATTACTGGATATTATCTATATTTTACTCTTTTGTAATTTGTACAGTCGTGTGCACGAAATTTGGTTGTCTCGACCATATTCTAAAAGTACATTCTTGTACAACAGATGTCCTGCATCCCCAGTTTTTTCTTCATATTTCAAATTTATTTAAAGGCAGTAGTTGTATACTCACATTAATTTGTTTGCGCTGTAGATTATTCTTCCTCAGATCAGCTTTCTCCGAATTGATTTTCTTATTGTAAGAGTCATCACCACATGTCATATGAGCAGAGGCAAGATCTTCCTCAAAGAGATTCCGAATGCGCCACCTTGGTTTTGGCCGGTCTGTTGAATCGTCGTCATAAACAGTTTCACAGAAAAAATATTTGGAGACACGTTGCAATACCTGCGGATCATGCTGATACTTCTTCAACATTCTATCATGTAAAAATATACATCAGTAAATAGTTAATATTGATGGAAAAAACAGAAGAAATTACCACATAACACTTTAGCAAAGGAAGCTATAGGATCAGGTACATAAAATGTTAATACTAAAGAGTTTTCTTCAGAGAAGTTTCTGCAACCTTTCCGCAGGTAGAGTATATCCTTCTCAAACTGAGTTTTTTTTTTTTTTCCTGAACCACAAAATTGTGAAGAACGCTCTGCAAGTGTTTTACTTGGATTAATCCACCAAAGATCAAACAAGCTCAATGCCTAGATTCTTGTGCACTTACGTCATGCAACAATTACTTAATATAACTATATTCAATTTAACAGTTGTAGAACAACCCTCATAATCTCCTTCCTGTATTTTCTTCTTTAATTCTCATCATGACGTCTTCCCTCAGTGATAACAAACGGGATTCAAGTTAACAATTGTCTACATTTGAGTTCACACAAGTTGAACCAAAATCAAGAGAAGAGATTCTCAGTCTGACGCATTGCAGAAAGTGAGGAAACAAATGGGTTTTTTTCTAAGGGACAAATTTAGTATGTATACACAGCCAAAAAGGCTACCGCTTTGATATAACTAATTCATAAATTATTGAACATTGAACATAACCTATATCCAAAAAGAATAATCACTGATTCTCTTGCAAATTCATAAAACAACCTGAGCCTAATTTAGATGTCATACTTTGTTGGGAACAATCAGGTAAGGTTTGAACTTTGTGGCCATTGAACTTGAATTGGGTCCAAAACTGGGAGTTGAATAAACTCTTTCAAGAACTATTTTCGTGCAAAAAGTCGGTCATTGATTATCTTCTTAAGAACAATATATTAAAGGAAATCAAATAATGAATGGTATATTTTTAGTTTGGAGAAGTTGGCAAACCTACTAGAATCAAAAGACAGAAGTAAAGGAATTAATTATTTTGATACGTAAAAAGAAATTTTCTAGATGGACTTGCACTAAAAGTAGAGCAATTAGTTTAAGATGAAGCACTAGAATACAAGTGCCAAGGTTATATTCCATCATACTAGAGTCATGTATACATGAGCCTGTGTAGCACCTTAAGTCTAATAAGGAGTAAAAACTCAACTAGTATTTGCACAAATCAAAATGTCTGTCATTGGTCAATAACTTACATTTCTGCCAACCCAGTCTGCAAACGAGTCCCATGCTGAGAGAGAATTTGTTCAACTTCTGAATCCAAACACTTGGCAAATCTCCTAATGCCATAATAGAAACCAAAACCTGGAAGGAGGAAAGTTCAAAAGATTAAAGTACTAAACTTACCAAGAGCAAAACAAAATGTTCTCTTTGGTTTAAAATTTGATCTTGTGTAACTTTAAGCTCCACATCAGCATTTTGAACAGTGTGTATCATTACAAGAATGGTAATATACAGCTGAAGAGAGATTACAAATCTCCCAAATAACAATGACTCGGTAATATCCGTGGTGGTGAGTGATTGAGAAGTACAGTCACACCCAAAATAACTGATTTAGTGGGTGGATCTTGAACCAGAATAATCTTTTCACCATGAAAAGCTAGTATGCAAGTTTAGTAAAGTCACTTAATTTTTTTTTGTCCCAATAAAATCACTAAGTTAACTATTACTTTTAGAAAATAACAATGGCTGGACATTATATCTGACAGACAAGTTGATGATGAACTCAGCTATCAACTTGTCCAATACATAATCCCAGTACCAAATTAACCACAACGACTATAAACAAAGAACGAATAAATTTTTATTTTGACAGAAGTCAAATAAAACAGCCAGTGATCTATTTTAGTCTATTTCGAAGTACGAGCTCACAAATTAGACATCAGATAAAAGTTACCATTATAAAAAAAAAAAATTAGACATCAGATAAACCAAGGAGTAAAATTATGTTTCCAGAATAAACCCAATTCCAGAAACTTGATATCCTATACTTCCTCCATAACAAATGAAAGAATTTCCCAATGAGGGGCACCATCAAATTTTCACTGCAAATTTGGACATGAATTCTCTAATAATATTTTTGGAATCAACTTTAAATATACAAAAATTATATGAAGTATACTATAAATTACTAATCTTTTATTTACATTGCATGTAGTAACATTGATAAACTAGTTGGAGAGAATGAGCACATAGATAATTCAAAAAGAGCAGAAACAGGAATAAATGTCAGAAGCAAATACAGAGTTGACTAAAGTGGCTTTTCTGACATTGTTATTTTGTAAGAGATAATGGTTAAGTTAAGTAATTTTATTGAAACAACAAAAAGATATGTGACTCTACTAGGTAATTTAATCCACTTGAGCAATTGTCACTCAAGTTTTTAAATATTTACTTTTAATAGCAAATATTTAAAAACAAACTTACTGTGCACTTGAACACAAGCCGCTAAAAGGAATCCTAAAATATATCACTATCTACCAAGTCCACAAATACATGGACAGAAACCAGATAGGGAATAAAGGGTGACTGGCATATAGGTGGAAAAGATAAAACATGAAAAAACATCCTGAAAAAAAATAAAATGAAATTGCAAATTGAGCTTACCTACTGTCAGGTTCATGCGAATTAGGTTATTCAGCCTTCTGGTTACTGCAAAGAAACAAATTAAGAGAACTTTGTTAGGTGTTCGGTCAAATATAGAAGCAACTAATAAAAAAGAAAAAAGAATAAGAAAACAAATACTTCATCCAAAAAAAATAAGAAAACAAATAATTTTAGAATGGATAAAATTCAGAGCAACACCTAGACACATGTGCGATTAAGGCCGGTTTTCTGATTTGTATAATAACCCTATTTCTTCTAGCTGCTAGAGCACCTCTTCTAACCATTGCCCTTTTATTCTGGAACAATCTTTTTTAGGAGGGTATTTTACATAGTTCTGCCAAAACTTTCTATTATTTAATACAGCTGGAGCTTGACTGCAAGACCCACCCGTCGAGCTAGGATGACAGTCGGCCTTAGTGATCCGACGGTGCTGAGTGGAAGGGCCGTCGCTTAACGGATAAAAGTTACTCCAGGGATAAGAGGCTGATCTTCCCCAAGAGCTCACATCGATGGGAAGGTTTGGTACCTCGATGTCGGCTCTTCGCCACCTGGGGCTGTAGTATGTTCCAAAGGTTGGGCTGTTCGCCCAGTATAGCGGTACGTGAGTTGGGTTCAGAACGTTGTGAGACAGTTCAGTCCATAGCTCAATGTGCTTCATCCTTTCAAACAAGAGAAATTCGATACTTTCAAATCCACCGCATTAGTTACTCTTCCTACTCATAGTACTTTGTGATCTCAGCTTCTGATAAATAATTTCAGGAAGCATGACATGTAGAAGAGGGGAACTTCTTTGTCAAAGCTAAATTCGCAGAAAAGCATCAATGGAACCCCCCCAAAAAAAATTACCATACTCCCTTTGCCCCATTCTATATTATACTCGTTCTATTAGGACGATCCAAAATGTTTGACAACACTCCGCTAATAGTATTATTCTATATAACTTTTACGCCTTTCAAGAATTCAAATTCATTTATCTGTTCAAATTTAACCTTTGATGTGATATCTCCTCTATCAAACTAAATTTAACTCAAAACCACATTCAATCAAAACACAATCATCTTGAATCCTTCTACTTTTTGTTTTTTGTTTTGACATCCTTATCAAGAAAGACACAACTACAAAGCAGCTTATATTAAAAAGTATTAGTGAAACTAACAAAAAAAGTTCCAAACAAAATTTACTTGACAATGTAGAAATGTACCAAACCAAGTGGCAATAGAAGCACCAGTGGCACCAATCCCAAAATCTCTTACAGCATTTTGCTTCCATGAATTAAGTAGTTTAGCTTCTTCACTTGTCAGAGCTTCCTAAAAAAATATACATCATTACAAGAAAAATAAATAAATAAATAAATAAATAAATATCAAAACGCAAATAAATTAAAAAAGAAAATACACCCTGATTTTCAGAAATAGAAATTCTGGAAACCGCGAGAGTGAAAAAAAGAACCAAGAGTACAAATTAACTAACCAAATAGAAGAGAAAAAAAGATTATCATGCACAGCTATAAAGTAGTGGGAATTAAGGGTTTAGAAGAAAACCCATTTGAATGTTATTAGTGCTTAAAAATGGTACCTTTCTGGAGATGAGAACTTGTTCCAGCTCAAACAGAGCTTCCGCCATTAGTCACCTGTTTTTCTTTTCTTTTTGCTTGAATCTTGATCCTATGTAGACGGGTTATGAACGAGAGTCGGGTCGGTCAATAACTTACAATTTTTTTATTTTTTTAAAACATTTTTGTAACCCCCTCGTGAAGCTTTGTTTTTGCTTCTCTCGTAACTCGAAACCATTTTTAATTTATTTATGAATTGGTGGGACATGCGATTTTTTATTTTAGTTGCTCGTGATGTTCTGTATTCATATTGAAGTTCGACTATTTCAAAATATATCGGGTAGGACTCATTTTTGGAGAAGTGCTTCCTGCTAAAGAATTTTTCATACCCAGAATTTAAACTTGAGTCATTTCCATTCATTGCACCACGTTCCACGTCCTTCGGTGGTGAGACATGGGAACTTGTGAACCCCTATCCATATTGTAACATCCCGTACATTAGCGTTAGGATGTGTCGTAATAAATTCATATGAGTTTAAAGGGAATAAGGTCATTCATGAGTAGAGGTGTCAAAATGGGTTAGCCCAGCCCAGCCCAGCCCAGCCCTAAGGGGCCAAAGAATTAAATGGGCTAAGACGGCTGACCCTTTTAGTTGAAGGGCCTGCAAAATGGCAGCCCAACCCAGCCCTAAGCGGGCCGCTGGCTAGGACGGGCCAGCCCTTTAAGTTTTTTCGTCTTCCAAAATAACATTTTCTAAGTGATTTTTGGTATAATTTGAACATGAAACTTTTGCAATATGAAATAGAAAAAACTTTTGCAATATGAAATGAAATTTTTTACCACCCATTCTTCCGCAAACCATATCATAGAAGAAAAAATGTAAGAGAACAAATATAAATTATTATTTTAAATCACTAATTCAGATCATGTTAAAAAAAAATTAAACATAGTATAAATTCTAAAACTAAAAAGTATTACTCCAGTTTCTAATTACTACTTAGTAGTAAGTACATTCCTTTTTCTCATTACTTTTTATCTTTTTGTTTAATTTACTTATATATTTTTTAAAAATTAATTAATTTATTATTCTTTTCTGGCGGGCCAAGAGAGGCTGGGCTTTTGAGCCTCACTTCTATATGGGCCAAAGGAATCTTAGCCCAACCCTACTAAAATAAAGGGTTAGGTTGGGTCGGCCTCGCGGGCAAAGCCCATATTGACAGCTCTATTCATGAGGTTATAGAGGATTTATGACAGTATCATTGTAAGATCCCATGAGTTTAACAACATTTGATATCATTAGATATTATCTTGATATGGTATATATATTTTCTTTTAAGTAAAACCTTTCAGTAAAGATTTGATAAGTATGATTTCGGGTAGCTATTTCGATAGCTACTAGTACTATTATTTTCGAATATGCTTTAAATTATACACATGATATCGGAAAGTTTATAAGGGGGATTTTTTTTAATTATAAAGATAGGAATTATTTTCTTATAAAAAGAGAAAGTTATCTGTTTACCTTTTTGAGAACTTATAGTACAAAAAATTCTTGATATTAGCTTAAAAAACTAGAATTTAATAAGATATATTTTTTATTAATATCTTAATCTTTATGAAGTATTATTATATGTCTCAATTTATGCAATATTAATAATTTCTTTTTAGATAATATAATCAGAATTCTAGGAAATATTTATGTATCAAATCATGAGATAAGATCAAGCTTGCATACTGTCTTTTAAGGCTTATGTGTCAAAAATGGGGCAGCCCATCGTGACAGAAGGGGGCTCATGGCATTTATTGTTGCTAATTCATTTCAACATACCTGTTTGGATGCGCTTAAAAAAATCAGCTTATAAGCTGCTTTAGATAAGCTAAGTCAAACAGATTTAATTATTTTTTTTGGTTTATTTGAAGCACAAAATGATTTTAAGCTGGCTACCTAAACACTCAAAAAAACTGAAAACAACCTTATAAACCAATCCAAACGGGCTCATACACCTTTTTGGAAAGCAAAAGGGGCTGGACATTTCTATACATATAAGATAGCAAACAAGGTCCTTATAAACATTACTACTATATATAAGAGAGGATCCGAAATTTTTGTAGTTCTCACAAGAATTTTAATCCTATGGTATTGCTATACATGGCTTTGTTTTGTTTTTTCCTTACCTATTATCATTTTTTGGGTTCATTCTTTATCTTAAGCCAATTTTTATGAGGGCATACGTAATTGTTGTATATTTTACTACTATATATAAGGGAGGATCTCAAATTTTATAGTCCTCAAGAATTTTAATCCAATGGTGTTGCTACACATGGCTTTGTTTTGTCTTTTCCTTACCTATTATCAATTTTTTGGACTCATTCTTTAGCTTAAGTAAAATTTTATGTGGGCATATGTAATTGGTGTATATTGAATTGTGATAACTTTTTGTGAATCTTTTCTTGCACTTTACTTCGTTTGGTTCATATTATATGGTATTCTTAGCTTTTATATTTAATTCGAACAATTTTTTTTATATAATTGAGGAGGTGTTAATAGTTTTTTATACCGAAATTTTCATTATTTAGATAAGTAAATTTTTACATAATCAAAAAATTGTAACTATATATAAGGGAGGCTGCAATCTGTAGTTCTCACAAGAATTTTAACCCTATAGCAGATTTTCCGTTATTTAGATAAGTGAATTTTTACATAACCAAAAGATCATATTAAGTAGGTACTATTTAATTAAGGTATAATAGCTAAATACTTCTTACTTTCTAGCCCAATTTAAAAACACCATATAATATGAATTGAAAGGATTATTAAATTATCTTTTACATTGTTTGTTATTATAAACATTTGCAAAATATAGGTAATTATGGAGGCGCATTATAGTTTTGAACTGGAGATTTACTAGATCTTACTAATTACTCTTGTCCCGTATTAATTTATGTGACATTTTTCATCTTCCCGGAATTAATTTGACTAAATTATAAAGCTAAATTGAATTAGATGAACTTAGTATTTCAAAATTAAAATTTAGATATTAAAATTATCGAGCCGCATTATCGTTTTGAACTGGAGATTTACTCGATCTTACTAATTACTCTTGTCCCCATATTAATTTATGTGACATTTTTATCTTCCCGGAATTAATTTGACTAAATTATAAAGCTAAATTGAATTAGATCAACTTAATATTTTAAAATTAAAAAAATTAGATATTAAAATTACAAAAATTACTATAAATTGCAATTTTAACTTAGAATTAATATTTTTAAGCATAAACTATATATGAAGAATAAATTGATTCTTGGCGTTCATTTAATGAAAATAATTCTTTTCTTAATTTCGTCTAAAACTAAGATTAAATCACAACATTTAGCTAGCATAAACTATTGTTCCATGAAATATTATGAGTAAACTTAAAAATTATAAATACCAAAAAAATCTACTTCTATCCATAAATACAAAATTATATGCTCACGGATTCATAAAAATGTCAATATTTTTCAATTTATGATTTTCACCGAGTTGTAATTATTTTACATAATTAAAATATGTTAGTTACAGAATGTCGAGTCGCTTGTGTCCTTTTGTATTTGATAATTTTTCTGCCAACCTTCCTTTCTCATAAATAAATTTTGTTTTAAAATGATCTAATAAGATGACTAAAGAGCATTAATAATAATGAAGACTTATCAACAATACATATTTAACGTGCAACTAAATTGTTAATTATGCGGTAAGAAAATAGATAATAGATTATACCTTTTTAAATAAAATATTACTATATTTATATCTTGAGTTTGGGCCCGGGTTCAGCATGGACCTTACGTAACTAGTTTTACCATATATACACATTATCAACAAGGTACTGAACGTTTTCCTTCAACAAAAAGTGCAAGTTTCACTTTATATGAATTCTCTCCAAGATTTTCAAAGAACTTTGCTTGTTGTTGTAAGCTCAGCCAGAGGAGACAAGGTTTCTCCCGTAGCTAAGGTATGATTTTCTTCTTATTGTTGTAGAAAAAGTCGTAAGAACTATATTGGGATGTTTATTTCGTAGGAGCTCACGGATGGTGATCAGAAGCCGTGGTTCAACTTGCATTTATTGTATATAAGTAGGTTATGGGTTGTTTTCTTATGGTATGGAGATCGGGGGGGGGGGGGGGGGGGGGTCGGTAGCTTATGTAGAGCTCCTTTGTTGTTGAAAGGAGGTCGAGTATGGAGTACACCATTGTGTTATAGCTTCGGGACCTTGTCGCTCTTTGATTACTTGACGATAGTGTTGGTATAGTTGTAATACGTTTTTGGGTTGTTGGTTATGTTGATAGTAGCTGTCTTTAACAGGCTAAACGTTTATCGGAGGAATTGACTCGTCATAGTCATTCGAAGGTTAAATCAAGGTACGTAAGGCTATTCCTTGACTCGCCACTATGGCACGACGTGTATTTATTGTTTCCGACATGAATTATGAAGCCTAGAATTTATAAGTGTGTTAAACTCCATATTACAAGCCTTATGTGTCTTTTTAAGAAATGTTACATGTCCATCAGCTGTGCTCAAGCGTTTTACTCATAGAGTCGAGTTCCAAGTTGTTATGATGGAATTAGAGTTTCTCTTGGTATACGAAGTATAATGAAAGAGGTCATAGAGCGTTGTCAAATATGACAGATGCTTCAGATAAACGATAGTATGTTAAGGTTAATCCTTCCTTCTTTCAGCATGATCCAAGTAACGAAACGTAAGCGTAATGTTATTTCATAAATGGTTCTACTTTTAATAATAACCAAACCTATCAGGAGACACTCGTTGTTGGCAGAATCTTTCCCTTAGACACTTCAACTAACTCTTGTACCTATTGAGAACTCAAACTACATCAAATTTGTTTCAATTAGATACTTTTTCCTAACATGGTATATTAAGTGTGGCAAACTCACTACTAGTGCGTGAAAGGCTTTTTTGAGCCAATTTTTTTTTTCCATATTCTTCTTCTTCATACTTTCTCTTTGCCTGCTTCCTTCACCATCCACCACCATACATCGCCATTCTGCCACCCTAATTTCACCACCATCTCAATTTATAAGAACAAGTAACGATTAATATTTGGCCTAATATAATAATTAAAAAATAGAGTATGAGAAAAAAAGTATTTAAAGCCAAAAAAAAAAAAAATCTAAACTCCCCCAACCTACAAACCCTTTCAGTCCCTTCCTTACCTATCAGAACCCCATAGTCGTCCTTCCCCTATACCCAAACTTTTCTCTCTCTCTTTTAGTTTGATCTTCATTAATTAGAAAACATATCGTCTAAGCTTGGTGTTTATAGAGACATAGTGTTGCTATGGTGAGAGACGATTGAATCAATTTTGTTATAGCGGCTAGCTATTTCTCTGATAGAAACTTCAAACGGGTCCTCTAATGAAAAATATGACTTACTAACGAGAATGGGAAGATGGTAGCTATAGGGAGATGAGTGTGTGAATTTGGGGGGGGGGGGGGGGGAGGGGGTCACGACAGGCTTCGTCGATGTCCGGCTTCAGCTCCGGAGGCTACACGTTACCAGTGCAGGAGACAAGAGAGTATGTTTAGAACATAGGGTTTTTTTATTTGTTTTTTTGCTGAAAAATAATTTTTCTTTTAAGTCAGGTGTCCTCTTTTAATTAGTTATCATGCCACATCACCCGCAAGTGTATTATACAACCCTTGTAATTTTAGCTGATTGTCAAAAAAATGTCTAATTGGAATAAATTCGTTATAGTCTGAGTGCTCAATTGATACAAGGTTTAGTTGAGGTGTCTAAGTGAAAGATTCTGCCAACTACAAGTGTCTCCCGATGGGTTTGACCTTTAATAATTAAGGATGCCTATGTTATTCATTCCTATGAAATGCAATTCAAGCATGTCTAAATATGATTACTAAGTCGCTTTGAGGCATATGATGATGATGTTAATGTACATAATGATATTGAGAGGATTACCGACCTTACGTCACTCTGAAAGGTTTAGAATGTTATTCCATGTCAGCATGCATGAATATATAATATTACTACTTACCACCGAGCTATAATCGGATGGGCAGGCATGTATCTCCAATTACCACCGAGTCATAGCCAGTTGGGCAGACACGCATTACCATCGGATTATAGCCGGATGGGCAGACACGTATTTACCACCGAGCTACGGCCGGGTGGGTAGTTATGCATTTACCACTAAGCTACGGCCGGTTGGGTAGTTATGTATTCCAGTTTACCACCGCACTAAGGCCGGTTGGGCAGTCATGCATTTACCACTAAGCTATGGCCGGTCGGGCAGTTACCACTAATCAGTTGAGCTGTTAGAGTTATGATGTTGATATTAGCTCCAAAGAGCAACTCGATACACATAATATAGCCCTGTAGAGTGGCATCATACATAAGTATAATCATTATGCATGTCATGGCCCTCAGTGGCAATACAGAGGTTTCAAGTTATATCTTACCCCTTTCATTGATAATGTCTTATTGTTATGTTTCATATCTGCCTTACATACTCGGTACAATCTTTCTGGCCGGGGGCACTGCATTGTTTATGTTCACATTGCAGGTTCAGGTATACTGAGTAGCAGGCACGCATTCTAGATGGTACAAGTGTTCAGCGAGATAGTGTAAGCTCCACTTCTTCTTGGAGTTGAGTCAGGTCTTGTACCTGTATGTATAGAGATTATGGGTAGGTCGGGGCCCTGTCTCGACTATGTTATGTCAGTCAGATGTTCGTAGAGGCTTTGTGGACGTCTGTGGTCGGGTTCAATCATGTACGGGTTTTATGTTCAACTATACATATAGAGCATCTTTTAGTTCATGCTAACAAAGTTACTTATTTACTACGTCATGTAGACAATTATAGTTTCTCAGTAGATGCCTGTAGTAAGCATGTAGAATGTAGTCCGTCCCAGTCGGGTTTGGGGCGTGAGCCATTCATTGCTAGAGAGAAAAAAACTATTCATAAATACATTAGGTTATTATCATTAGTTAGTGACAAAAATGAGGCAAAATTGGAGGAAATGAGATCTCTTGTCCTCTTAGAATTTGAACAGAAGAAAGTGACATTTTCAGGTTTCTTATGTGTTTTTTCAAATCTATTATATATAAAAAATGAAGATCTCTTATAAAAAGGTCATAAAACTTAAAAAGGTTTATATAGACTAAAAAATCATTTCTCCTGAAAAATTGTGTATTCATTAAATATTATTAAATGATGAAAATTTATTACTTATATAAAGACATGTCGTGGACTCATGTATTCGTTGAGTTTGTTACTATTGACCTTGGATCAAAAAAATTCATGCAAGAATCCCGTTATATATTAGGATGGCATTGTGATAGTTTTGTTTAGTATTTTCTAGGATTTTAAAGTTCTTTTGTTGTAAGAGCAGGTCGTTAATAGTAAAGGAAGATAAGGTAATTACATTACTGATTAGAAGATGGGAGAGTTTTTAGTGGTAATAAAATTTTACACCTAAATGAATTAGTAAGGTGGAAGTTTAACCTTGTTTTACACCTAAATATTGAATGTGAAATTGTAACCTTGCAACTAGGGGTGTTCATGATCCAGTTTGACTCGATTTTTGATTAAAACCAAATCACACCAATTAAATTGGATTTTTTGGATATTCAAATCAAACTAAACCATTATATATAAATTCAATCGGTTTCGGTTTTATCAGGTTGGTTCGGATTTAATTTTGCGTGTTTTAAGGAAGTATTTTATAATGCAAAAAAATTGATACAAGTGAGGTGCATAAAATGAAAATGAGATACAACTATTATCTTGAAAACAGTATCACATTCACATCAATGCTAAAACATTCATTCCCTATCATTTTTCTTTAAGGACTTCTTCTTTTGTTTAAAGACTTCAAGTTACGCACAAAGGTTTTGTTGTTAACCTTGAATTACTGGATAGTCATGAATTAGATATGACTCCAGGCTTGAGGGACTGGTAACTCCAAATTGAATCAAATATTTAAACCTATTCCTACACTTATGAGACCATTTTGTTTTTATTTCCTGTCCCAACAGCAGAGACATAATTGAAAACGCAAGCAAATACTACACAAATTTGTCTCATCATCTCTTTGTCAAAAAAAAAAAAAGAGGAAAAAAAAATAAGAAAAGAAGCTCTTAGTTTCATTCCCTTAAGAAAGTGGGGGAAACAGAATAAGAACACCACCCAAGAAAAGACATTTCTTTCTAATTATTTGAATTCGTATTAGACTTGAAATGAACCAAAATTATAAAGAAGATAGATAACTTTTTAAATTAATATACAAGATATATATACCCACATATACAACCCATTATTTTAAATATGTATTTATCGGTTTGGTTTTTTTTTTTTTTTCTGCGTAACATTAAACCAAACCAAATGTTAATCGGTTTTTCAAAATGTAAAACCAAATCATACCAAACCGAACGGGGTTTTGGTTCATTAAATCGGCTTGACTAGATTTATCGGTTAGAATCGATTTTTCGGTCTCATTTAAATGCCCCTACTTGCAACCACTATATAGCAGTTAAAATTCTACCAATTTCAGGTATAACAGTTAACAACGTACGTAATAAATAAGATCAACTTATTTATTGTATACATTGCATGCGTGTTATATATGTAAGGTGCCCACATACGTGTTATATATGTAAGGGCTAGTTGAATAATCTTGAGCTAATGGGATCACAAGGAATTAAACATTTACTATTTGATTTATGATGCCTTTGCTTCACGGCCCTTTGCACTTTTGTCCCAATTTTGTGCCGGTCTTTAATTTTTACCTTTTAAAATTGAACTTATGTCTATAGGGACATAAATTACGGATCATAATATCTACAAGTTATGTCAGCTCCTTTAAAGAATTTATACCTGCTAGACATAAGTTCGATTTTAAAGGGCAAAAATTAAAGACCGGCCCATTTGAAGGGAAAACCGTGCAATTACTTCGAAATTCTGATTTTTCGAAGTCTAATCTAAAGGGCATAATGGCATATAACTTTAAGGGTTATGGGAAAAAAACATACCTCAAGTATCATTTTTTTTTTTTTTTTTGAGTTTTCTACTTGAACTATCAGGTATAAGAGTTTCCTGCCTAAACTATCACTAACTAGTTTACAAAATAAAAAATTGCGCAGATTGCCCTTTTTTTGGGGTGGTCTTTAAATATTGCCCCTCATATTTGTGGTCTTTAAGTTTTGCCCTTCGCTTGAAAAATGGCCTTATACCTGAGGTTCTGGGTTCGAACCCCCACTCAGGCATAAATTAAAATAAAAAAATTGCAAGGCAAGTCTTGGGTAGCTTGTACGCCGGACCTGGCAGGAATAACCAAAGTTATGCCGGACCCGACATACTTATGCCTTATGGGCAAACTTTTAGTTAAGCCTTAACTAAAAGTTTGCCCATAAGGCAGAACTTTTTCTTAAGATATAGTTTAGTTATGCCTTATGGGGCAGACTTTTAGTTAGCTTAACTAAAAGTCTTCCCCATAAGGCATAACCTTTGCTTAAGACATAGACTTTGCTTTATAAGACAAACTTTTAGTTATGCTTTAAGGAAAAGTTCCACCTTATGGGGCATACTTTTAGTTATGTCTTATGGAGCAGACTTTTCATTAAGGCATAACTAAAAGTATGCCCCTAAGGAGGAACTTTTCCTTAAGGCATAAACTTTGCCTTATAAGGCGGAACTTATAGTTATGCTGGGTTTGGCATAACTTTAGTTATTCCTTAAGAAGTGTATGCCGGGTCCGGCATACACGCGACCCTGGCCTTGCGTTGCGATTTTTTTTTTTAATTTATGCCTGAGCGGGGGTTCGAACCCAGAACCTCATGATTTCTACGCGAAGCTCAGATAGCAACGCGAAAAGCAAAAATTAAAGACCAACATTTAAGGGGCGAAAACTAAAGACCATCCCAAAGGAAGGGCAATTCTGCGAATTGCCCTTTACAAAACACATCTCAACTATCAGTTGTTCACATTTCCTACCTGAACTATCATTAACTAGTTTGCAAAACACACCTCATTAAATTGAACAACTGATAATTGAGGTGTGTTTTGCTAACTAGTTGGTGATAGTTCACGTTGGAAAAGTGAACAACTGATAATTGAGGTGTGTTTTGAAAACTAATTGGTGATAATTTAGGTAGAAAACTCTCACACCTGATAGTTCAGCTAGGAAATTTAAAACAAGGTGATACTTGAGTGTTTTTTTTTTAACCATTATCTCTAACTTTAATTGTAGTCCACTCTTTTCTGCGGTTCATGAGGTACGCATCTCTTTCCTAGGTCCAAAATAATTAAGACTCTAGTTGCAAACTACAAAACAAAACAGATGTGTGTCTCTCCATACTTCATTGTCGATTGACCGCGACAATACTTTTAGAACTCTCCTGTTTGCTTTGTACCCAAAGAACCAAAAAAATGTTTTAAGTTGGGACAATCAATCAACTTCGCAAGAAGAAGCAAGCATCAGGAGCCACCTTAACCTAACATAGCACTAAGGCTCAATCCATCTTTGGATTAGAATGGTATCACTTTGGGAACCATCTAAACTACAAAACCACATACTTGTCTTTTTTTTTTTTTTTTGGGCTGCATTTGAAGACCTTCTGGATTTACAATTAATTTACCTGACCAAATAGGCTTCAGATATACTGGAAATTTTCATTGTGTTTTTTATGCATAGAAATCCGCTTTTGAACTTGGATATAATTATACGCTTGGAAGGTGTAAATTGTGGTGATGATTATGCTTCATAAATATTACACTACTATGTTTAAAAAATGTTAATGACCCTTAAACGAGGTAAATTGTTTGGTACTATTATTCATTAGGAGTATAAAATTATTGAACTTTGTTGACTAAGGGACACCTCCAAAATTTAAGTTGCTTCTTTTAAGATTGGCTATACAGTCAATTTAAGAGAGAGATATAGAATAAATTGAATTTAAAGAGATATTAATAACTTTGCATTTCGAAAGCTAGAAATATGAACTTCAAAAAGAAAATATGTATGAATTTTGTTCAAAAAGTTTAAGGTTTCTTATTAAAGTTTTGATTTAAACAATTAATTGCATTTAGCTGCCCTTAATAGCTCTATTAAACTAGATGGCCTAGGCCCGTGCTGCGCACGGGCCCAACACTTTAGATTATAGTGCATTTATGTGTATGTAGTTGTTTTTGAATAGTGATTATATATATATATACACTATATATTATGTTCAAAACACGATTAATATAACATTATAGTTTGTGCTTCGTATCTAAAATTTTATTATATTAATGTTTGCTACGAATACAAAATCGGCAAATTTATTAATATTTTTTAAAAGAGAAAACTTATTTAAAAGGAAACTATTTTCCTCTCTTTGAGATAAAACAATAGCAATATTTAAGCATCAGTTGATACTTTCAATTTTAATTCGATTAATTTAAAGGTGTAAATACTTGTTATTTTTTATCAAATTTTGATTTGGATAATTCTAATTCAAATTATTAAATTAATTTTACATGTTTAAAACGAAACAAAGAAGAAATTGATTTTCTATTTAAACGACGAAATACTATTTTTTAATTTTTGGTAAATATTCTCGGTTTAGCTCATTTTACTTGTCATGTTGTCTTTGTATGCTTTTTTAAGAAAACATCGATTAGAATTATAATTTGACTAATTTACCTTATTCATTAGTTGATCTCTATTTGATATATATTTTTTTTACGACATGAATCTCTTTTCACATTATTCTATCTTATTTTAAAATATAAATATTTTAAGTATATTTATTTTAGTGAACATAACAAATAAATGACGTGGCGGAATAGCAAATACAACAGTTTAATATTTAGATTAGATCTCAGGCTAATATAAAAAAAAAAACTGTATGGTTTGACTACTTAACTTTTTGAAGAAAAACAGTTTCATTTGCTCTCACTAATGGATTGATACGCACGTGACAATGAATCCATCATTATTGACTTAATGAGATACTTTGAAAATTAGTGTTTACTACGAATACAAATTCTGCTCTTTTTTTTTTACATTATTTTTTTTAATATTGGGTTCACTTTTTTATTTATTTTTTATTTTTTTATATTGCTTGATTTTGTTAATATGGGGTCCATTTTTTATATTGCTTGGTGTTGTTTAGTATGAGGCCCATCCTTTTGGACATTATTGGTTTACACTATTTTTATGCATATAATATATATATATATACAACTATGTTCAAAACACGATTAATATAACATTATAGTTTGTGCTCTGTATCTAAAACTTTATTATATTAGTGTTTGCTACGAATACAAAATCTGCAATTTTTTTTTTTGACATTGTTTGTTTTTTTAATATGGGATTCACTTTTTTTTTATATTGCCTGATTTTGTTAATATAGGGTCCACTTTTTTTTCCCCGTGAGTTTGGAGATAGTGGGTTCCACTTTTTTTACTTTTTTTTTAATGTTCAAAACACGATTAATATAACATTGTAGTTTGTGCTCCGTATATAAAACTTTATTATATTAGTGTTTGCTACGAATACAAAGTCTGCACGGTTTTTTTTTTTTTTGACATTGTTTGTTTTTTTAATATGGGATTCACTTTTTTTTATATTGCTTGATTTGGTTAATATGGGGTCCACTTTTTTTTTCCCTTGAGTTTGGAGATGGTGAGTTCCACTTTTTTTACTTTTTTTTTGTTTTTTTTTAATATTGGTTGGTTTGTGTTTAATATGTGGGCCCACAATTAACATTGTAGTTTGTGCTCCGTATCTAAAACTTTATTATATTAGTGTTTGCTACGAATACAAAGTCTGCACGTTTTTTTTTTTTACATTGTTTGTTTTTTTAATATGGGATTCACTTTTTTTTATATTGCTTGATTTTGTTAATATGGGGCCCACTTTTTTTTCCCCGTGAGTTTGGAGATGGCGGGTTTCACCTTTTTTTACCTTTTTTTTTTTAATATTCAAAACACGATTAATATAACAGTATAGTTTGTGCTCCGTATCTAAAACTTTATTATATTAGTGTTTGCTACGAATACAAAGTCTGCACGTTTTTTTTATTGACATTATTTGTTTTTTTAATGTGGGATTCACTTTTTTTTTATATTGCTTGATTTTGTTAATATGGGGTCCACTTTTTTTTTCTCCGTGAATTTGGAGATGATGGGTTCCATTTTTTTTACTTTGTTTTTAATATTGGTTGGTTTGTGTTTAATATGTGGGCCCATAATTTTTTTGGGCCCACAAACGGACGACGAAAAAGTGCACCATCCGGTGCTTCTAATATAGTAGAAATATTAGTGTTTACTACGAATACAAAGTCTGCACATTTTTTTTATTGACATTGTTTGTTTTTTTAATATGAGATTCACTTTTTTTTATATTGCTTGATTTTGTTAATATGGGGTCCACTTTTTTTTCTCCGTGAATTTGGAGATGGTGGGTTCCACTTTTTTTACTTTTTTTTTTTTTAATATTGGTTGGTTTGTGTTTAATATGTGG
Organism: Lycium barbarum; assembly: GCF_019175385.1. Lineage (NCBI taxonomy): Eukaryota > Viridiplantae > Streptophyta > Magnoliopsida > Solanales > Solanaceae > Lycium > Lycium barbarum. Next base: position 146,682,316 of record NC_083337.1, read on the forward strand.
GCCCACAATTTTTTTGGGCCCACAAACGGACGACGAAAAAGTGCACCATCCAGTGCTTCTAATATAGTAGAAATAATGCAATTGACCTTTCCGGTATAATGGAAGACTTTCCTATATAATCATGCAATAATTTAATTACCACTGAAGGATGTGGTGTAGCAGATGGAGCTGCTACTCTCTTAATCAAAGATCTCGGGTTTAAGTCCTGGGTATGAAGAAATCCTTGGTAGGGAGTGCTTCCCCCCGAATAAGACCCTACGCAACACGAATCCGGATATAATCGTACTCTAATGCAAATACCGGACACCGAGTGAGAAACTAAAAAAATGGAATAATTTAATTACAACATGGATTACTTGTGAACAACAACGACAATAACATACCCAGTATAATCTTATCATTACTGAATTTAAAAAAGAATGAAAGGGTTGGAATTAATTAGGAGCAGAAAGAAAATGGAGTTTGTTTAGCTTATCTCTAACTTGTTTAGAATTGAGTTGTACTTTATTGATTGACTGATTGAACTTGATCAGCCAAGAAAAATCATATTAAGTCAACTAATTAACTTTATTTGCTGAAATAATCATGTAATCATAGTTGTGAGTTAGTTGAGTAGCTTAGACCATTTTATTTATTTTTAATGAAGTGGGTGAACTAATCCAATCTACATCAGAAAGTGCTCTAGTGAGTCATCGTAAAGTAACTTTACTTTTTCTCTTCTGTCAAAAAGAGAAGAAACAATATATATCGTGTGCACTTAGACTAATTAAAAATTCCTTTATCATGGAATAAAAGCAGAAAAATACCTTTCCGTGTAAGATATAGTATGATAATTCAGTGACTGAAGTGGAAAAATCAGTAACGCGCATATCCACATATATAAACAAAGAGAAAACAAAACTATCTACAGTAGCCTCCACAAAAATAATTTACATCCTTTGTACAAAGACAGAGATGGTACATAAAGATTTAGTCATGAAAAGGAATTGCGAGACCTTATTCAACCGAAGTTGAGGTCCAAGTAATTCGAATTCATGTCACATAATATTAATGCCTATTAAAAGAGGAAAATATGTTTCTAAATATTACTAGTAATCTTTTTATTTTCAGTACTTGAATCTGAAACGTTTAATAAAAGTACAGTAATCTCACTCATTCCATCACAATAGTACTTGATAATATTGTTTAGCTAATAATAGGAGAAAGAATATTCATCTCCTACTTGTGATGTGGATATTGACCTTGTATACTTCTTAGAAGGAGATGAAGAAGTTTTTGACAAATCACCTGACCTTCTCCTTAGCATCTGCTTCATACCATCAGCTACACGAACTGCAGGATTATTAGACTTATATTTTCTACAAAACGACATGTGAGCTTTTACAGCTTCTTCCATCTCAAGAAATTGTTGCTTTTTTCCTCTGTTAACTTCATCTCTAACAGCTTCTGAGCACAAACCACATAGCCATTTGCCCTCGAAATTTCCCTTCACTTCACTTATGTAGTCTACTGTGCATTCTTCTTTCAACCCGCAACAGTCGCACTTTGCCAATTCTATTTCCATGACTTATTCTTGGATGAGTTTTGATCACTTTTTGGCTTTGTTTCTTATTTAGGATTTATTGGTAGTTTTACATGGAAACTAAGTGTTTTTTTTTTCTTGAGAGAAGAAAGGGATTGTGTGAAAAGAGAAGGAGATCGAGAGGAGTTATATAGTGAGGAAAAGTGCCATGATTTCCTCCATGTTCCAAGGGACATACGGCAGTGGAAAATGAGACAATTTGGTCTTTGGAGGGCCCTCTGAGTTGTGTCCCTTTCTTGCACATTAAAAATGAACAGCAAATATTGCCTTATCATTTTCTTACATTTACTTTCGGTTAACAAAGTGTTTTCATTTTTATCTTTATTTTTAAATTGGGTTATTGTGACTTTTCAAAATCAGATAGTTGAAATGGAGAAGTGTCGTTAAAGTGTGAGTCCGGAGCCTAAAAGGTATAAAAATACACGGTATTTATCAAAAGGGGATGATCAAAAATTTATATACCAAAAGGGGTATATCGTGGATTGATCCACGATATACCCCCAAAAAAATTTGCCGCTGTCATAACCAAATCAACGAAAATTAAAAAAAATATATTTTAAACGTATAACGTGGACTGATCCACGTTATACAATATATTTTGTATAACGTGGATCAGTCCACGTTTTACCTCTAAAGTTTTTTTTTTTTTTTTTTGCGAGCACTAAAAAAAAATTTGGTAAACTTTTTTTTTTTTGCAACACTTAGTGTGTTTTTTCATACTTTGACCAATGATTAGTCGTGTGTGAAGACTCCGAAACATCAATATTTTATATAGAACCTAATATTTTTTTCTGTGTACAATAATGTAGGCTCAATACATCAAGGATACGTAGACGTTCGGATCGTCATTTTAGGGGTTGAAAAGGTGCCCGAAGTAAGTTTTGTTTGAAAAAACTTAGTGTTTTTTCATACTTTGACCAATGATTAGTCGTGTGTGAAGACTCCGAAACGTCAATATTTTATATAGAACTTGATATTTTTTCTGCGTACAATAATGTAAGCTCAATACATCAAGGATGCGTAGACGTTCGGATAGTCATTTTAGGGGTTGAAAAGGTACCCGAAGTAAGTTTTGTTTAAGGTTTAAGTGTTTTATTTTTTAAGGTTTTGATTTAAGCGTGTTATTTTTTAATCACGACATAACTTTATTTTGAATATAAATATAATTCTAAAAAATATAGGGAGAAAAACTAGTTGTAGAGTGGTCAAACTTTAGATGGTCATAACTTTACGCTCGGATGTCCGTTTTACGCGTTTTGTTTTTTGAACTTGCGTATTTTTCTAGATCTATGCGGACAAACTGCCGCAAGGCGGTTTGGCCGAGCCGATTTTTAAAAAAACGCCTTTTATCCCATTCAATTTCGATTTTCCCCAAAATTGGCGTGAAATTTTCAGTTTTATTTAATTATAAGATGATGATACACAATAGATTTCAACGTAAAAATCCCGGGGTAATGTAGCTGTGAATGTCAATTTCACTTCTGCGGTTTCAATTTTTGAAAATAAAGCTGACTAATTTTCTCGACATATAAAGTTGACTAAAATAACCTTACAGTCAAACACTAAGTTTTTTCAAACAAAACTTATTTCGGGCACCTTTTCAACCCCTAAAATGACGATCCGAACGTGTACGTATCCTTGATGTATTGAACTTACATTATTGTACGCAGAAAAAAAATATCAGGTTCTATATAAAATATTGACGTTTCGGAGTCTTCACACACGACTAATCATTGGTCAAAGTATGAAAAAACACACTAAGTGTTGCAAAAAAAAAAAAAAAAAGGTTTACCAAATTTTTTTTTTAGTGCTCGCAAAAAAAAAAAAAAAAGGTTTACCAAATTTTTTTTTTAGTGCTCGCAAAAAAAAAAAAAAAAAACTTTAGAGGTATAACGTGGACTGATCCACGTTATACAATATATTTTGTATAACGTGGATCAATCCACGTTTTATAAAATATATTGTATAACGTGGATCAGTCCACGTTATACGTTTAAATTTTTTTTAAAAAAATTTTTTAGTTGATTTGGTTCTGACAGCGGCAATTTTTTTTTGGGGTATATCGTGGGCTGATCCACGATATACCCCTTTTGGTATATAAATTTTTGGTCATCCCCTTTTGGTAAATACCGTCTATTTTTATACCCTTTAGGCTCCGGACTCATCAAAGTGTTATGCAATAAATCTAAGGATATTTGTAAATGAAGGTAAAATATCATATCGAAGTGAATATTGAGAGCCGATGTCGAATGAATCTACAAGATGACTGTCACATAAATGAAATGTTAGGATGTGCAGTCATATAAGATTAGAGACAAGATTAGAAATGATGATCACACTCCTGAGAAGGTTCAAGTAGTACATATCGAGGATAAAATGAGACAAGATTGTTCCTACATTGACCACCAGATGTACCGATTCGTAGATGTGAACCATGGTGAGCGAAGGTGTTAAAAAGAGATGAACTCGACAAAAAATTACTTGAAAGAAAGTTATATCAAATGTCCTAAAAATTTCTAGGGATTTATGCAGACTTAAGCAAAAAATAAAACACAATAGAAGAAAAATATTATATAGAAAATATATATTACTAGTTGATAATATATTCTATTCACGTTAGCACTTTTACTTTACGTCCTATACTTTTCGAAAAATTGTTTAGCCTTCCACATATACAACATCACATTAATTTTAATAAAATATAAGGAAATCCTAGTACTTTTATGCTGTTGTTGTCATTATTATTATTATTATTATTATTATATTATGTTATAAAATAAAACTAAACTTCAAATTAAAGGGCAAAAGGTACAGAGACCGGGAGGGAACAGTGGTGCTATTACTGTTGATTCTACTAATCTTTTTTTTGTTACATTTACATATCAACATAATGCCTCAATACTTGAGGTGGAGAGTTTCCTACAGTAAGTGGGCCATGGCATCCACCAAGTTTACTTTGTGACCAAGTAAACTTGTTGCCCAAGTCCAAATAAATAAAATGGACAAACATTCATATTTTAATATTCACAACATATTATTATTATTATTATATAATGCTTGCTTGATTATGAATTTAAATAGAATGGCATAATTAGTGAAAATTTATATAGCTAACCTTAATTTACAAGGAGTTGTTGAGCTTCTATGACTTGATCTTAATTAGTTTAGCTATATATCCTGATTTTGATCAGTAGTCATTTCTGCACATTTAACCACGCTAACGTTAGATCAACATCACAACCGCTCTTAACCAATTTTTCTTGCCTCGTGTTATTCCAGAGATCAATAATCGTGCATGGTGTATACATGCATTATGCATTTAATATTTTAATCTCCCTAGTGACAAGTACAGTAGGAGAAACAATATAAATGCATGGTGACGCCAAATCAACATTATCTGCAAAGCTTTTCTTTTCTTTCACTCTTTATATTTTAGTGCATTACTAATATCTTCCAGTGAAATACTACCTTTCGCATACAACAATGTACATATATATCATCAAAAGTATCATAAGACAATGGTATATTACGACGTAATCAAGGCTTACTTCTCACTCTTAATGATATCGATATTCTTATTAAATTATACTCATCAATTTGGGTTTGAACAGGCGTACCTTTGTTCATAAAGAGATTGTACAATCTCCTTTTAGGTAGAGATAGTTTAATTATCAGCGATTTTCTAGAATACAAATCTTTCATCTTCGTTTATGTCTGTAATGCAGAAGTTTCTAACATAATCTCACGAAGAACTTACTCGCACCTAAAGTTTACATTAAATTACATTGTAAGTATATTCTTTTTTCAATTTTGACCAATGAGTTCAAATGCCTTGAAGATGTAAAATAATGGTATATTATGTGTCTTGGCAATTCTGAGCCAATTATTGTTTTTCACTGGTTTGATTGTGCATGAAAAATTAGGAAGAAGTTTCTAGCTTGAAGGGATATGTCGATAATGATTTAGATGTTTAACTGATTTTGCTATTAGGGGAGATCCCTTCTTTCCCTGTCCTTAATTAAATCCAAACTGCTCTACGATTTGTTTCAACAATCATAATATACATCGAATGTGTACATTTTTTTAATATTGTCAATGCAATTTAATGGATTAGCAGATTATTACTATAATTTTTAAATTGACAAGTCAAGTTTGATATGGTAACTGTCTGTAATTGCAACTCAACTTAACTTCGTACAGTTAAAAGTACGTATTTGAGTTGTTATGTACTCTCTCCGTCCATATTAGTTGTCCTGTTTTGCTTTTCGAGAGTTAAGTTGACTAATTTTTGGAGCTAAATTGATTTAAATCAATCCAATATTTTAATATTACTAGTTTCTCGGCATGTGCTTTGCACGTGTATCTTGCATTATTTTGTATGAGCTTTTGAATAATTCCATAAGATTTTTAACATGTTTTTGAACAAAAAGTAACCTCCAAAAAACTTGCGTTTTAATTAAGTACCCTTTTTCTTTTCCTTTCTATCTTTGTTTGATTTATTCTTTCTAATTTCTTAATTGTCGGACACATTAAAATCACTATTCTACTTTTGTCACCATAAATTTTATTTAGTCAAATCAAATGTCTATATTAAAATTGAGAGTAGTAGAGGATGTAGCATATATTCAACCGGGTTAACTGATCCCCATTTCTTCAACAAATTGTAGATATGTTACTAAAATGTAAAATAAATTGATAATTTGAAGTTTTGAACCAATAATTTCAAAACTGTAATGGATTCATGGTACGAACTGGAAAATTTAATCTGAATGTAAATCCCGAATCCACCTCTTCGTAATAGTACATCTATCCTCTTGAAATTCTGGATCTAGCCCTGCTGCCAACCTTTCAAAATTCATGGAGTAAATTTTTCAAATGTTCACTCTACTTAGTGAAATTATGTAATAAATCTTATTTTGTATCAATAAAATCACTCTCTTATACATTATCTTCTACAAAACAACTCCCACCAAATAAGTCACCTTTTTCACTGAAAAATCTGACGTATTTGAGATGTTTTCTTACAGTTTCATCAAGAAGTGCAAAGATTTAATTTTAATTTGTAATACTAATCTTTTTGCGTTCTAATTAAATCAAGAGGAGTTTCAGAGAGATAGTTTCTTAATAAGGTTTTCTCCATGCGTGTATCAAAGAAAACTTCATGCCAGAGAGAATAACTACCGTAAATAGGACATATCATGTTCTCCAACTTCACCTCTTTGGTCATCCTAGTATGGGTTAATTGTACCTATCGGCTCTCGTTGCAAGCTTTCTCGCTTCAAAGGCCGCCACTAATTAAAATGAAGGCCTAACACTTCAACTATTCAAATAATATATTATGGTAGACTATGAATGTTGTTTTAATTTAGGTGTTGTTGGTGAATTACTTGCCATTAACTTGGATCTCATGTGAATTTAAGTGCAAAGTCACTCGTTTTTAAATCTTCTAATATATAGAATGTTAGATAAATTATTATGATATGCTAATTTGTTTAAGTTAAAAAACCTCTAATTATTATAAAGTAACGGTCATAATGAGTGGGTCCTAGCTTGATATTGGGTTAGACATTGTTTTACGTCATGGGGCCGAACGTCCAAGTCACATTTCCATTGAGAGTTTTTTTTTTAGACACAATTTATAAGTTAAGTGATATAAAAATGACTTAAGACAGAGTAATTTTACTACACAATTTTATCAAGCTGAGTTACCATTTGAAAAATTTACTCAAAAATTTTGCATCTTCTTTTCTGATTTTTATAAGTGTTTCCAAGTCATATTTTTCGCGATGACTTCTTTGCCTTCGTTTATGCAGAGATGTCATAAAATAATCTATAAAGCCTAATAAAAATTGTAAAAGTCAAACATGAAACCCTATGAAATTTTAGTAAATTGTCCTAACACCTTGTAGATTCTTTTTGGGTAAATTGTCTGAAAAATGCAAATGAGATTAGGTATTGGATGATATCCACTAATTCGCTTTCGCTCGCCGTTTCTTGTTTATGATTTAGAAAGTGAAAGACAAAATTAATGAAAAGTCATTTCTGGTATACTTAAAAACTACACATAACTACTCGCAACACTACAACACACTTATCGAAAACATTAAATTAATGTACATAAATCATGAGTGATGGAAATTGGGGAAAGGGAGTGCACATTGTTCCTTAGCAATGCAGTGAATAAGCAGCGTGTGAAAGGGCAACATAACCACAATTCGTCAATTCTGTCATTTAGAATGTAGCGTGAACACCTCATGTGGGCTAGTTCCACTTAAAAATCCGAATGGTTGTGATTGTTTGGTTGGGACTGTTTCGTAGGATCAGTTTTTTGAAAAGAAAAAAAAAAGATAGTTAATTAAGTTATTAAGAAGGATATTTACATAATTTAACTTTCAAGTTAGGGAGTTCATGCTTTTAATCTAATATAGGTATAGATAATTTAGCTATTAAAAAACTACACGAAAAGTAATATAAATTACAATTCTTCTCATATTAATATGGTGAAAAAACATATCTCAAAATGTTGGTCAATATATATATATATATATATATATATATATAATGTGATTTTTAAAAAGGAAGTAGACAAATAATATGAGACGGAGGGAGTATATAATATTAAGATCGTTATTCACCAGGAAGAAGCAAATAGATCAATATGGATGGACTAGGATTACGACATATATGTTCTCTTATCCTTTTGAGCTGGTCCAAGGATGTTAGATTGAGTAGACTGGTTCCTGAAATAATTAAGAGTCGGCTGAGTTTATATGATGAATATCCGACAAATCTACAGGGAGCCTTATTCTCGCCTAAAAGCACCCTTTGTCCGTTTAAGTAGTGTGATTGAATAACCTAAGACTTTGTGTCTTAATAGCTATTCTTCCAGGCTCCACGTGAACCTAAAAATTTGAAGCCAATTGTCCCGAGTTTGTTGTCTTTGTGTAATGTGTTTATAGGTCATGCGTGCAATCAGAAATCAGATGAAGTATACATATACGAAATGGCCAAGCATGTGGGGTTGTCCATGTTGAGAGATCTCACATAAATATACTCCTCCCGGTTTAACTAGTCATAGAGTTTAAAAATGGGCTAAATATATACACAATCCTTATCCACTATCTACTTATTTTTTAAAGTTTTTATTTTATTCTTTACCTGAATTTTATTAATATATATATATATATATATATATATATATATATATATATATATAAATTAATTTCTAATTAAGAGTTAAGGATATTTTAGTAAACTTACAAGTTATTATATAGTACCATACAATCAAACCAAACAATACAAATGTTATTAAACCACAACAAACGATACAGTCTATCCATACATTGTGTTCATTAATACAGTACAATACAATACAACACCACACTATACCATACCATACTGTACATTAATGAACCACGGGAAATAACCATCCAAACAGAGGGTAAGTGTCAAAATGAAAAATTCGGACAAGTTTAAGGGGTTGCGTATGTATTTAGCCTTAAAAATGCTGCATATTGAAAGTACCTTTAAAATTTGTAATTTTAAATACAACATGATTTTTTATAATAAAGCTTAAAGGTTAATTTTTTTTTTAAAAAGTAAATATAAAAAGATCAATGCCATTCTTTTTCAAAAAAAATGCCGATGAAAAAGTATATAAATTGAGACGGATGGAGCTCCTCGAGAATTCTTTTTTCTTTTTTTAAATAACTTTGTATCCACATAATACAGTTGTACGTAGTCATCGATGGCTTAGTACAACATGTGAATTCTTGTCTAGAAGTCGACCAATATTAACTTGCCATTGTGACAGATGAAGTATCCTCCATCAAGGTTCTTGAGGGGTCAATAGCTACCTCTAGCACCTGAAACTAGCTAACACGAGCATTTTGTGTCCCTTATCTATGCAGGTGGGACTATCCTGTCCATTCATTTGATATGACACCATTTTTTTTATTACATAGATTTTGAAAAATAATATTTTCCTATATTTAAAATTATTTATTACTCTTAATTAGAGGTGTACAAAGTAAATCGATAAACCGCACCAAACCGATAAACCTAGTCAAACCGACAAAAGAACCTGACTAGTGGTTTAGTTTGACTTGATTTGGTGTTGAAAAAAACCCGACCATAATTGGTTTGGTTTGGTTTTAACTAAAAACAGCCAAACCGAACCGAACCAAACCAACCCGACATTACATGTATTCAATTTTTAAAATATTTTATACATAAATATTTCAATTTTTAAAATATTTTATACATAAAAATATTTATTTGTAATGTAATTTATAAATATTTCTTAAATTTTTTCGTATTTTTTTTATCTATTATCATATTATTTAAGCTTGAACCTAGAATTTTGAATGTCAATAAGTTTTATATCCTATGGATGTTAGTAACTCAAATAAAGTCCAAACCAAAACCAACTCAACACTAATGCTAACAAAAGAAATTCAATTTACCATTAGAAATGACAATAATGTTGGATACCTATTCTTTAGTTTTGCATAATTGATTTAGAGAGTGAAAATACATAACTTAAGTTTTTTTTCTTTATCATGTAATTAATACTTATTAGCCATACTTATTTTAGCATGACTTAATATTTTTAGATTATGGTCATTTTCTTTATGGCTTGTTAATTAGCAATATTTATTTTAACCGATTTTATTAGCTTTTGTTAAATATTTTAATACAATGTCATCACTCTTCTCACATTTATGTTATTTTCTTAAGAAACACCTTAATTATATAGTTGTACCTTACTAGGACTAAAGAGATATTTGAAGTAAAAGTTATATGTTTTATATCAAGACTATTCCGAAAAAAAAAATTCAAAAAACTCGAGAAAACCGAATAACCCGAGAAAACTCGAGGTTGAAAAACCCGAATTTTATTGGTTTGGTTTGGTGTATAAATTTAAAAACCCGACGCAATTGATTTGGTTCGGTGTTTAAAAAATTCAAACCAACCCGATCCATTTACACCCCTACTCTTAATGACATGCTTATAGTTACAGAAATCTCATGACAAATTTAAGATTATAAATTTTTATAAAAGTCTATTTCTTTTTCTTCTTTAATTCCATCAAACTATGTGAAATAGGTCAGTAGGTAGAAGTAAAGGAGTAGTGGTCTTAATAGTAGGTAGAACTGAAGGAGTAGTGGTCTTACTTCACCATCAAGAAAGGAAAGAACTTCCATCTCCAAGTTTAACTCAAACGTAGTCCTTTTTTTTTAGGGGGAGTGTAAAGCAGTGTCAAGCTAAAATACCCGAAAATCATTAGCTCTTTCTGAAAAGGAGGTGATATATTCGCACCTTTCAGTACGGCTACCCCGTTACAACTTCATTTCAGTCACTAGCCTTGCCTTCGGCATCCCTTCCTTGCAGTTAAGGTAACGATTTAGGACATGATCAACTTCCATTGTGTGATGGGTGGTGTACAAGGCCCGGGAGTGCTCTGTTGCTCTTAACTATGAATTATTTGTACTCTATAGTCTGTAGTTGGTTAGGGTTTTGGTTGTCAATAGTAATTATATAATTAGGTGTCACGACATGGTTCAGACTTCAGGCGCCGAACTCAAATTTTCCTTGGTAAGTTCTAGAGACAAACCACTATTATAAACGAATTATTCAGCGTTTGAATTTAACCGAACGTGCAATAAGCACATGTTGGGCCAAAAGAACAAATTATTTTGTTTCTCGTGCGTTGGTTTGTATTCTTGTCCAAACAATTTATTTTAAATTGTTTTAGAAACAGTATAAGAACAATTAAATACTCTCAATTATAGCCCAGTAACATTTTTCCCAAAATCAAATTTAAACAACCAACACTGATTTCCGAATGTATTAGTAAGTACAAAATATTGAATATCCTAATCTTCAACATAATTTGACATTATGATTGTGTTGTATGTCATTGTTTTTTTTTTCCCCTGGGAGAACATATTGGGGGTTTATTATATTTATATACGTAAATCATTCATCTACCACATATAGTATAGGTTTTAGCTCTAAATTCAGTGTTACAAGCTTCCATCATTTCTTATTTATTAGTATTCCTCAGTGTCTATATGAATAAGGGAGTTTTTGTCGGAACTTCAATCAATGGTTTGTCCTTTTGTATAATGTTCTTCACATGGCTTCACTACTTGCTTTTGTCTTTTCGCACTTCCCTCCTTTCCAAGGATTCTTCACATAATTCTCAACAGGCCTAACTTTGCCCCACCTCTTCTAGTGAAGTCCTAGTTGACTAAATTATTCAATACTCCATCTTGAGATGTCACAAATTATTAAGTGACTCTCAATCATTTCTTAACATAAATCTTTCATTGATATAAAATTAGCTGTTAAACTACAAATTGAACCTCACTTTTATAAGTTTGTTAGAAATGAAACGCTGGTAATATGTAGATTCGACAAAAACCATCTATCAGATATAGAAATTTAACATAGTCCATAATAACAACTAAAGCATAAATCGTTCTGATAACATTATTGGCAAACCAAACATCATTTGCTTATCATGCGCGCTGCATTATTCCCTCGTCCATTATAATAATTCTTTTTCACATCAGCTAATAATAATAGTGATCATTGCACTCATCAATAATGGCTAGTCAAAAGCTACATGAATGGCTAAAGAAAAATTAAGTATGTGTATTTTGTATAATTAGTCTTTGATTATCAGACCAGCGAGTTCTAAATATTGTCCAATGATCAGAATCTTGAAAGTGGTAGGTAATACATTATTGATTAGAACTGTTATACTCTCAATGGATTACTTCTAATTAAGGGGCTTTTATTATCCATACTTTCTCTCTCCACTCAAGAATTTTTTAGTATATACTCCCTCCATCCCATAGTAAGTGTCACTTCAACCAAAAACACTCATATTAAGAAACCAATATTGCAATATGAAGTTTATCAAATTACTCCTATATAATAAAAATCAATTATACTTTTACCTCTTGATTAGAGCATGCACAAGAAGTAAACCTTTTGACATTGGAAATTCAATAATACTAAGTTACTATGTGGTTTTTCCAATCATCATTTAAATGTTATTTTATTGTCTATGGGTAGAATTGAAAAAAAACTAGTCAATTTCTATCTAGGTTTCCTAAGGTGACACTTATTATGGGCAAAAAAATTTGGCTAAGGTGACTTATTATGGGACGGAGGGAGTATCGAAGTTGGTTCAATGATTGGAGTGTACGTCTAAAACAAATAAATTGTCCAAAAACAAATACTACTGCTGTAATTTCTGAAAATATTTTAACGGAGAAATTAGCGGAAATAAGAAATTGTCGACATTTTTTCCACGGCATTGAAGTTGTCGAAATGATTTTAAAAAAGAGTCAGTTGGTATGTTTCAACAACTTATTCGACTGCTTTTGGGATAAGTTAGTGAGTGTTGGAAATTTTTAAGTACGTCCAACAAACTTCACCAACGGTGCTTCGACGATCATGGTGATGGTCAGGATTTTGGTCACAAATTCTGACAATTATCATAATTTGCGTGGAAATCTCAACAACACATGTTTACTTCAAAATTGATCAAATTATTCTAAATCAACTTCAAATGACTTTAGATTTGATATTCACCTTCTAATGTCAGTCCTAACAATTTTTAATTGTTAGATTCAACTCAAACGTTCAACAATCAATTTTGTCTTCTTCGATAAACAAACTCAGTGAAACCCAATAATGACGTTCTTCAAGTTTCTTCAACCAACACCAATTCAAAATAACCATAAATAAGGAATGTATTTTCAATTTTCTATTACACATATGAAGAAGGATGAGAAGGGGGAGAAGGAGAAATTCCCTGCCAATAAATAGATTTGCACAATTTGTCATTAACGGGATCAAAATTAAACACCAGCCTTTCAAAAGGGTCACCAAATTTTCTTTTGGCCACTACGACAAGCATTTGAAAAGAAAAAATAAGAAGTAAGATCCTTAAAGAGCATCTTTGAGTTTGTACGACATAAATTTTAGTAGATACTTAGTTGCACTTCATTCCAAAGTATCGAGAGCCAGGCTACGTGAAAGTTTATTTGCATAGCTAGTTATCATTCGTAAGTAAGAAGTTCCAAGGTCCTCACTAACTGCCAATGGCAGCCATGGTCCAAGATATGCAGCAAACATTTACTCAGAAAATAACCAACACAGATTCATGGATATCACATCTATAAAATTATATGTTCTCCATCCTGTAAAATAAATGTTACAATATTGGAAGGCCCTCAAAAATTCGCTCCTACTAGTTGCGTAATAGCTACAGTAAAGTATTACTAATCCCTACAGTTTTTCTCTAGTGATGACTTGAAATCGTAACTCACATCTTTAGGAGCCGTTTGGACATGATTTCAATCTCATGAGATGAAATCATGTTTGAACATGCAATTTGAATTTCTTAAGTTACAGTTTTTTTTTTATAAACATAAAAACCCCACAAGTTGTGAAAACCATTTCTTATATAATCTTACCAAATGAGTAAATCATAGTTCATAGTAAAATTAATATGCTACTAGAAGGCCTTTCTAAAAAATACAACATCAATTGATCAAACTTTAGTTCAATAAAAAGGAAAATTTAACATGAATAGTAATACAACTACTCTTTAATATAATCCTCATACATGGTACGAACAATATATCTACCAACTTATGGGTCCTTTTTTACAAAATATAAACGTATGAGTCAAATTTTACATTTATATTTTTTGAAATCATGATTTCAAATCCCAAATCATGCCTTTTTGGATGATTTGGGATTTCACCTCATGAGATGAAATCGCATGTCCAAACGTCTACTTAGTCATTCCATATTAGCATTTCTGGTTGCATGAGTGAATTCTTTCCTACTGTTATCTCGAAAAGCTGCAGTTAAAGTATGTTAAAACGATCAACGTATCCATGGCCACATGAGTAATTTTACGGCATCATGGTAAATGCAGAGAAGGCAGGAATTCAATACGGCGTCATCTCAATATCAGTATTCTCCTCTGAATCAGGTTCATCTTGAGGAAGAAGGCCAAGTAGTGGTAAAGGCAACAAGGAGCTGAGATTGCAGACAATTACTAGGAGAGCCAAGTTGTCAAATCTGTTCTTGGTGACACCAAACATGTGAGTTAGACCTGCACCAATTAGGCCCCCAAGGGTACTTCCCCCATTGGCTATGGACATAAGTGTTGCAAAGAAAGTTGCCTCCATTCCCAGTGGACATATTCTTGCAGCTAATACAAGAACAGGCATGAAAAAAGCCTGAAAAAAATAGAAATTAGATAATCCCCAAGTAGTTGCCCGAATACCATTATTCTACTCTCAAAAGAATCAAAACCTACTGATCAGTTAGGTATGTGACTTGCATTTCTAATTAAAGGGGGAAAAAAAGGGTAGATTTCTTAGGACACTCATGTGATCTTAAGGATCTTTGCCTTAGTATAGTTTTAGGTAACATTTCAAGCAACAACAAGAGTGTATAACTGTGCATAGGTTTAACCTTTCACAGTTAACTTACAGTCTACATAACCTGTGTAGACTCTTAACTAAGTAAGACCCCTAATTATTTTAGTCAACAATTTTAATGTAGTCTAGATTCTTACTTAATGTAAGGGTCCAAATAAAATACAATAAAGTAATGAAAAGACAATAGCTAAAAGAGGTTAACTAAAAATGGCTAAAACAGAAAAAAGAAAGGCTAGACAGTGAATTGATTGTGTTACAACACCACCTTGATCAAAAGTAATGGCTTCTTCCCCCGTCTTTATGTGCAACACTATTGTTCATAAATTTATTAGTTTTTTTGCTCACCTATATAGTTATTAACTTGAATCTATTGCTGACTAGAATTCTCACAATCTATAGACGTGAAAAATTCCAAAAACTGATTTACAGTCTCCAATTTTGGTCTTTCAGATAAATAGAAGAAAGATCCAGTCATAATGTTAATTTTTATCAGCCAAACACACCTGTTTAGCTAATTGTAATGAGTTTCTTTTCAGTTCCATGTTGACAATTAAATCCTACCAATTGCTATGTGTTTATGCACTTCTTTTTTTCCAGTCATCAACTGCAGAAATTTTGGATTACAAAGTGAGTCCAAGATTTAGAATGTTCTTTCTGTGTGAATTAAGGGAAATCACAGAACTAGGATTGTTAATCCATCTGAGAAGCAGTCCAAAGCTAGGCCAGTAGAAGACAGAACTAACAATAAGACAGAAAATTACCTGACCAAGAACAGATAGGATCAAGGAATCCCCAATTGAAAACCACTCATCACTAATGCCAAACTGCCGGTTCAATCCAGTTACCAGCAGAACCTATCAACACGCCGTGTACACACAAGTCAATCTAAACCACCACAAAGGGCCAAAAGAAAGGCACAACACAACAGAATATATTTTGGGACAGATACCTGGGTCATCCCAAGAGCTGAACCAATAATAGTTGTCACAAGGAATATTTTCCTTAAAGGAACTTTCTTTAAGAAACCGTTATAAAGCGCGACACCAATAAGTGATGCAATTGAAGTAACAAGCTTAACGCGGCCCAAGAATTCTGGAGTGAAACCTAGCTTATTGGTTCTACAATCAACAAACTTCAGTTAAAAACTTGCATCTTGCATTTAATAATAATCTGAACAAGAGACTTGAACTTGGAATTGAACATACATGAAGAAAAACATAGCAGAACCTGACTGTGGTGTCGCCTGGAAAAGGAAAATAAATAGCGTGGGAAGAAAAACACTAGGCTGCTTAATAGCTCCCCATAACTGGAAAATGCTACTTTTTGAACTCTCAAAGAAGCCATTGCCTAAAGAGACACCCCTTGCTGGGCCATATACAGGCTCCTCTTTCACAAGTAGAGCTACTGCAGATGTTATCAATGGAAGTAATGCTGTTACACCAAAAACGGACCTGGAGGAACCAAAAGATAATTAACCAACCGACCATTAACATTGTTCAGAGACCAACACAGGCTACAATATCTCAACAGACTGAAAAAATATCATACCTCACACCATAAACATCCACAAGGGAGCCACTAAAGTAAGAACTGACAATTCCACCACATGCTGAAGAACCCCAGCAAAGTGACTGAAGAGATCCTGACATGCTTTGGGACTCACCACGCGCCCGCTCAACAACCATAGAATCTACAACCTATATCATACGTCAATTGTATATCCTGGCTAAATAGGAGAACTAGCTGGAGATCAGCTAGAGGAACAAAGATAAACTTCATTCCATTTGAGCAGCAAATAGAGTTGGTAATATGAGTAACAACTAAAATTCAAGCTCAAGAATCACGTCAGCCCCCCCCCCCCCCCCCCCCCCAACCCCAACCACACACCAAAAGCTTCTTCCTCCACTACTGATATTGACTGACCTGTTGATAGGATAGGAGCGAAAGTTGAGAGTATATCCGGAGAAAGAAAAAAAACTTTTCAGGATGAGACTACGAACCCTAATGGAGCCAATGAGAAAGCAGTTGCAGGCCAGTGTAGGCTTGCTCCACATAGGTTACATCTGGGCCTGTTGGGTTTTAACAAAGAAACGTAGGAAATAACAGAGAAAAAAATACTGAGAGAAAAATATACTGCAATGCAGTCAAAGGGAATTTTATTATTTAGCTATGTTTAGCTCTTCATTTATAGGGAAAAAACAATAAAAAGATAATCATAAACTAGCCTAAAATAACTCTGCAGAGTATATCTTTAACTAACCAACCTAGCCTAGAATATCTCTACAGAATATATTTCTAACTAACTAATTACTAACAGTAAAACAAAGTTTATCCAAAAGTAGTAAAACAAAGTTACTGCAGTCCAAAAGCAAATATTCTAACAGGGCCTTATGTTGATATTCAATTCATTTTGAAATTTCTTCGGTCTGGGGTACCGCGCAATCCGTTTAGATCTATTCCAATTGCCAATGAAATGGAATACGGGGAACTCTCCATCTAAGTGGTTAAATCCGACGAGTCAATTATCATGCAATGCATCTGTGGAATGGGACAGTTTTCAAAACAAACATGAATACGTGATGATGAAGGAGCTAGGTCTCTAGCAATGAGTAGCGACTAGGTTGTGACCCCAGTTACTCCCTGGTAAAACTTGTTAATATAACTGACAAAGATTATATAGTTTATCCACCTATATACTTCGGTAATTTGTATTGAGGATTTTTGGTGAGTTATTCCATTTCAAATTGATAATAGCTCTCACTCTAAGCTATGCTATTGTGCATTTTTTTCTAGAATATAAGAAGCGGCAGCATCATAGCCATCGACTTATTATGGTCATGATTTAAAATTTCATCATTCAACAATGAACACTTACCATGTCACTAGGAGGAAGGATTTCCTTTTAACAAATGCCAATAATATTTCAGTACAAAAAACACATGATTTAAAGAGATCCAAATTTGCTTGAGATGTCAATAGTCCACAGGAAGTCAGCACTAAAGCGAAACAGATAACATGGCAGGGAAGAAGTCATTTGGCATAAAAGTTAGCTCTGTCTAACAAGGTTAACCTTATAGGTTTCAGAAAGCATAAGCAAGTCATTTGCCTACTCAATAGCAATAACCCAAACACAAAGGGATACAATCATTCTCTTTCATACTTCTTCTGAGTGTAAATGATAACAGTACACAGATAGAGAGATACAACCTGTGAAGCACATACTGCTTCATACACTTCATTTAGATAGTTGTGTATGTTCCTAGTGCAAGTTGGAATCATTCTTCCTAAACCATGTACAGCATACATAGGAGTTAAACATGGTCATTTTTTGTAGAAAACACTGATTAAAGATGTGATTTTGGCCATTCTTATACATAATTTCTGGTTGAATTAGTTTAGTAAGTAAGTTTTTTGGACTTTACATGATGTTGAAGGCACAAGTAAATGAAAGACTGTTATCTCTAACAATTTAAGCTTTTAGATTCGATGGTCACACAACACAATATGTTACCAGAGCAGGCAGAAATCCCGTGTTCAAGTTTCACTACCACCCTTCATTTAACATCTTTCATGTGTTTGACCCATGAAAACAAAAGGGGACTGCATGTGAAAGGCGTATTAAAATCATACACAAGTAAATAAGTGTGTCCTCTCTAATAGCCAAAGCTTTAAGTGAGGTAGTCATACAATTGAATAACTGAGATTTTGAGAACTTTTCATATTTATCTTTTTATTTCGACACAGCTGTTTGCTAGACTTTAACTTCAGATCATGTCTCAGAGTCTCAGACCTTATCTCTGGCCCTTTTTCCAAAGAACCGTCTGACTGACTAACTTCAAAATTTCAAAAGGCAAAACAGTCACTTCAATCCAAGTCAAGCTAAGGTGTAAGTTGTAACTAGCAAGAACTTGTGAATGTAATGAACTGAAATACATGCAGGACAAAGAGGATTAATTTTACGGCAGGGAGCTGCTAATAAACTGGTTTCAGTTCACAATCTCTTAGTGTGTCCACCAATTTTGAAGGTTCCCAAAAAGATTGTTGTCAGCCTCTTGATCAAGTCAAAAACAGTTTAGATAAACAATGTAGAGCACAGGCTTGCATTATTGTTACTAAGTAACAAACCTAACACCACAAGTCAAATACTGAAACCAACTAGAAACGAAAGGAACTTACAACATCTGAGAAAGCAACAGAAAGAGAACCAATAAGTATGCATAAAGCAGCACCATACTTGCCGTCTACAAAGGTGGCCATCAAAAACCATGAGAGTGCTCCAAGAAGTCCTGATACAACCAAGTATGACCTTCTCCGGTATCCAAAGAGTGGGAAGGAATCACTATAAAAGCAAAACCAATGTCATGAAAAGTTAGTTACTAGAAATAATTAGTTAGAGGAATAAGGATGAATGTAACCAAACCCAACCTGATGAATCCATATAACGGCTTTACAAGCCATGGCAATGTTGAGAAACCAGATATCACAGCTGTCTAGTTAGCCACAAATAATGTGTCAGTCATTGAACTCAAATCCATAGAAGAAGGTGCCACTGACAGATTATAAAATTGACACCGCGTCAAACAATTTCCATTCTAAGATGCCCTTTATCAACTGAAGACAGAAATCTGAGGCAAAGATTCGTAAATTGGAAATATCATACTCCAACTCTTGACAGAAAACTATGAATCAATTTCAGAAAATGATATGCCTAGTTTCATGGTTCCAGGCCCTAGATGAGGATGAATACAATGCCCACAGGTTAATTCATATTGTCCAATCAACTCTATTTAGTGATCTGAGAAGAAATAGATAAGAAGTTGTTAAATGACATAGAAAGCTCCTTATACATATTACCCTTCTAAAGAAGAGGAGGATATGGTGTGTACATTAACATAAATGCATAAGTATGTCTACATTTATATGACTATTGAAGGGCAATAAATTGAACAAGACACCTTCATAACTTTCTGTGATGAATGATGATGTAATTGGTTAAAAGGAGACAAAAAGTAATATAGAAATAGTTTCTAACCGCAACACTGTAATTGTTGAAATTAGAAAAAAATATGAAATCTAGATGTTGAATAATACAACAACAAAAACTATACCTCAATCTAAGCTAGTTACATAAAGAGAAATGACACGACAGAAAAGGAGGAGAATGAGCAAACTTGTGAGATGAACCATTGGAAGTGGAGATTTTCATTTCAATAAACTTGTATTTCAAATAACTGACTCTTAATGCATCTTAGATTCAGAATCCACGTAAAACTTCACGAAGTATAATTAGTTTTCCTACTCAAATAAGCACTTTTGGATAAAATACAAGTTTGTGGAAGCTCAACCAAAAATGTAAAGAAGTGTTCCCCGGGAAGATGGCATACCTCCGCAGGGTCTAGGTGTAGGTCATCTTTCAAATAAAAGCTAACAGCTAGATCTGAAAGGCCTAAGACACCTTGAACAAAATATACCATAGCAACTGCAATGTTATCTGGGGTTAGTTCCACCCCAAAGCATCTGGCTGAACTAATATGATATTTGTCCCCGTGAGGACCAGTTTTAGTAGATGAACTAGAATCTTCATCACTAGTGGTTCTCAGGAGATCTCCTTTTCCTGCACATAGACAGATAGGGAAATGTCATGAATATTCGAACCTATGCCAGATTTCATGAACATGGACAACCCTTTATCCTCTTTCATGCCAATATGCTGATAATTGTGCATCCTAGTGGAAAATTCTTGCCTATAGATATGTCCTATAGCTAATATCAAGCACCTACAACCAGAATGACTAGGTTAAGCAAAGAAAAATCTGCTAAAATTACACCGAAAACCACACATTAGTTAATATATTGGAGAAAACCAATGACAAGTCTTACTTCAATGAGTAGCTGCTCTATCGGCTTAAGAGCACCGTGGGTTTAAGACAGCATGTACATTTTGAAGTACTAATCCCGAACATACACAAATATTCTAACCCCGCCGCAGACAAAAAGCTTGGTATTTAAGTGAAGAAGGGTAGACGGATAGGCCCATAATCCTCGCAGTTTTTTCAGTGTGCGCCACATTGGTCCTCAGGGATTTCTCGGTTATCATAAATAAAAATAGAAAATCCCATTTTGTGAAAATGGGATCATTCGATCAATCAATCAACTAATCCTTAATCCTAACTAGTTGAAATCCTCTACATCCATTTTCCCTCCAATTATGAGCACTATGAAAGAGTTAAGATAGTTCTTCCAGGTAGGGCTGTTCATGGTTTTGGTTAAAACCAAAATCAAACCGAATAAAAAAATCGACATTTGGTTTGGTTTGGTTTGATTTGGTTTTAAATTTTAAAAACCGATAATATTTGGTTTGGTTATGGTTATATTAAAAAATAACCAAACCAAACCGATAAATTATATACATAAATTTTATAATTATTTATATGTATAATATTAGTTTTTCATAAATAATTATAAATATTTTATACCTTTTAATCATTAATTTGATTTTTGATCTACTTATTTCACATGATTGTTTAAGGCCCATGTTTTTAAGAATATGTCCAAGCCCATGTCTTTAAGTCTTTTAACTCTTTAAGTGTTAAGTGTAAACCTACTAACAGAAGCTCACGTTAGAGTCTAATGTCTTTAACTTAAATTTTTAGTCTTTCTTTGTCAGCCATTTGATTTTAGGTTGTTTCTTCTTTTTTTCCCGAATTTATACCTTTCTTTTTTCTTGTCTGAATGGGTCCTAAACTTCTAATATTTTTCATATGAAAAGGACAGAGGTTGTAGATTTGGAGGTTCCTATAGAAGATACTTCAGTAACATCAGCATTTGCTGCAACTCAAGCACATGGTAATGCCCTAATACTTCTTCCGTGGGTAATCCTCCTAAAAGGCAGAAAAGAACAACTATTTGTAGTCGAGACCCTAGCCCTGGGGATAATGATAGAAAAACATCTGAAGTTTGGGATCATTACACAAAGTGTTTTATAAAATGGGAGAATTGAGGACAAAATGCAAGTATTGCCCCAAAGTTTGGGATCATTACACAAAGTTTTTTTATTTCATATATTTTCATTTTAATTTTAGGTAGTCTTTATGTTTAATTAATATGTATATTTGTAACAACAACTAAAAGCTCCTATGCTTTACTTTATTTCCAGGTATGTGTATTAAGATGACAAAAATGGTGCAGTCACGACTTAGTTAGTTTTTAGCTCTATATGTAATAGTTTAGCAACTTTGGGTAACTTGAGTATGACACTATCACTAATAGTGAAAATATTTCTATGATGTATGTTCCACCTTAAACGATAAATAAAAGTTATCGTTTGAACAAAAAAAAAGACATGTCTTTTTCAACTTTTTAATGTTTTACTGATAAGTCTCATGGCTGCTAGTCATAAACCGAAAAATCCAACCAAACCGAACCAAATCGAACCAAACCGGTGGTTATTATTTTATTTGGTTTGGTTATGATTTTAGACATTTAAAAACCGACTAAGTTGGTTTGGTTATGGTTTTAATCAATAACCGACCCAAACCGAACCATGAACACTCCTACTTCCAGGTATCACTTTGCGCCTTTAGCGCAAATCTTTCCTCTGCTTCATAAAGATTCACGTGTGTGTCCTTAGTTTGATATGTTCAAAACACCATAGAAAATCTTCTGGGAGTTTCCCAACCTATGAGGGACTTGATTCCATATTACATGCACAAAAATGTTATATAGACAATTCAATTTGAAGTAACAATTTGTCCCTTAGCTTGTATGTTACATGCACCAAAATGTTACGCAGACAATTCAATTTGAAGTAATAATATGTTCCAACTACTTGAGCTAAAGTATATGCTTAGCATTTTCCGTGTCTTTAAATGGCAGTTATCAGTTTTTCCATCGATTCCTATAGCATGAATGATATGGATTTACGACATACATCATATTGATTTGTTACCCGTATTTAAACAAACAGAAAATTTCAACTGCCAGTTATCAGAAAATACTTTACATTTTATACGAGGGTGTTTGACTAGACACGAAATTTAAGAATGAAATGATTTTTTTTGAAATTTGTGATCTAAAATGTGTAACTATATACCTTATTATGGGTAAAACGGAAAGTTTAAAGTTAAACTTTTACTAAAAATGGAAATATATCAACTGACTATGACTAAAAAGGAAAGAGTGATGCGTAAATTGGGTACAGACACACATTTGATAAAAAGAAATATTGCAGAATACAGACATTACATATGTAATAATGTGTGCATAACTTACGGTTTGTAGAATCAAGCAACGGTTCGTCATCGTTGTCTTGTTGGACAGAGTTTTCCGGCATTACAACGTTGACTGACATTTTAGTATCAGGTGGAGATGACAATTAAATGAAGACCAAAATTGGATTTGGATTTGGGGAGAGTAAGATTGAGAGTGAATTACAAGTTAATGTTGCCATTTTAAAACTAATTTTTCTGTTAGTAGTTCGTAATCTCTCTGGTTTTTTAAAATAAGAAAATGGAATTTAAAATGACTGGCTGATCCACGCTGATCCAAATGCACAAGTTGACCCTCATTAATAAGTGTGATTAGCAGGAATTAGAAATATTAAGATGGGTGACTTGGACACATTTAAGTAGCCGTTTGGCCATAAAAACTATTCACTTTTTTTTTTTTTTTTTTTTTTTTTTTACTTTTAGGTGTTTGGCCATAAATATTCAGAATACAATTCCGGAGTTGTATTCCGGAATACCAAAAATAAGAAAAACTTATTTTTCAAAAAAAATTCACTTTTTTACACTACATTTCACTAAAAACTATGACCAAACACAACTCCAACTTCAAAAATTCCAAAAATAAATAAATTTATTTTTGATATTTATGGCCAAACGTCACCTTAGGGAAAGATAATGACATGTCTCATTAAAAGTTGAAGAGTGGAGATTAGATAAAATTTAGAATCAGTCAACACAGAAATAAATATGGTGAAACTGATCACGTGCCTTGTTAACGGTGGAGAATTGATCTTGAGAAGTAGTAAGCCATCAATCGGATTTTAGGTAAAACAATTTGATGAGTATTTTATTTGGATTTAATTTTTATTTATTTTTAAATGGCAAAATAATTTTATTCCTCCAACTTTACTCTAAAAATCAAATACTTCCTCCAACATTGAACAATCGACATTTTCATCCTCTTATCTCAACTTCCGACCATTGACGGGTAACTCTAAATTAGTTGACCGATTATTAAAGGGGTAAAATGAAATTTCACTTATATTCTTAATTAATAATTGGGTGCCCTAATTAATCATATATTATGTTCTACAACTATCCTCTGTTAAGTAATTCTAACGCATCTCTACCTCAATTAATAATTCTTAGCCTAACCAATTCTTCATATTTCCACGAAACCTTTTCAGACCCTTGTAACAATTATTTACTAATTTGGAATTTGTCATCTCAATATTTGAATTTTTGAATAGCTTTAACTCTGGTGACTTTTGCTCTTTTTCTTTCCAAATGTCAAGACAAACGCAGAGATGAAAATCCAAAATAGCTGCTATTAATATCTCTTCTCCGATGCCTCCTTTTCCATCAAAGCAATTTCAAGCAAGCTATTAATAGCTCGATTCTCCTCTGCTAAACTAACCACACTCTTCTCCAATTCTTTCTTTCAGATTTTTTGCATTTCCTCATACTCTTCCCATTTTTCCTCCACCAAATTCACCAGCTCCGGTTAAGAAGGTGAGAAAAGTAAGATTGGTAAACAATTGTTTACAAGGGTTTGAAAGATTATCTGAAAATATGAAGAATTGGTTAGGCTGAGAGAAATTAATTAAGACAGAGACGCATTAGAATTACGTAACGGAGGAAAACTATGGGAAAATAATATGATTAATTAAGACACCCACCAATTAATTAAGAATATAAGTGAAATTCCATTTTACTCCTTTAAGATAATCTAAAGTTACCAGTCAATGCCCCAAAGTTGAGATAAGAGAATGAAAATGTCAATTGTTCAATGTTGGGGGAGGTATTTGATTTTTAGAGTAAAGTTGGAGGACTAAAATGATTTTCACCCTTTTTTGTACGTCTATTCATTTTGGAGTGATGTCTGAAGTTATAATTCCTCCGTCCCAATTTATGTGGCACCTTTTCGATTTCGAGTGTCGATCAAGTTTTTCTTTACAACAATTTTTATATGCTTTTTGAACATTTTAAGCTGTTAAATAATGTGATTAATAGTATTTTTTGACGTAGTTTCCAAATAAATAATTTTATTTGAAAAAAGCACAAAGCTTCAATGTCCGAATTTACAGTTAAAAAATAGAAATTTAAATCTCGAAATTTCAACATTACTACATAATTGAGACGGGGGAAGTATATGGTTGAAGTTCAAACATTCTTGCTTGAAATTCAGGCAAAAAATGATTTAACTTTCAGCTACATGTGGATGAACTTCATTTTTCATGTAAAAATGCATGAAGTTTAGGTGAAAATGGTTGAAGTTCAAAATGGTTGGATTTAGTAATATATGGTTGAACCTCTGTCATATGTGCTTGAAGTTTGCATGAGCTTCAACCATATAAAAATTCAAATATTTTTTTCGAACTTAGATTTTGTCAAGTCTAACTTCAAGCAGTTAAATTGTTTCGAGTGTAGACTTGCAAACTTTTACGCATTATGAATATGACTTATATGGTGACCCAAATAGAGTATATGTGCCCTTTGGCCCCAATGGAAGTTGGGTTGTTCAAGAAAATTTCATTACCTTCTTTCGTCCCTCTTTCTTAAATTTATGAGCTTAAGTATATTATAACATTTGAGGAGTTATAAAAACATATAAATTATGGTATTAAGCATGCTATTTCATTTATGTGTGTATAAAAATTTATCACTAAAGTAAAATTAAAAGTTTAAGGTCCCGTTTGGACATGATTTGAAATCAAGTTGATTTGAAGTTCAAATTTTGTTTGGATATGTAATTTGAATTTCTTAAGTTGTATTTTCCCTCATAATTATGAAATCCCCAATCAATTTCATTTTTTTTTTTAAAGAGTTTTGAAAAGTTTTTTTTTTTTTTTTTTTTTTTTTTTTTTTGGGATGGTTTGATGGAGCGGCGGTGTGGAATAGGGGTGGGTGAAGATGAAATGCGTTCGAAGGCGGTGGTTGGATGGGGATGGGATTTGGTTGGGGTTTGGGTGGTGGGGTGGGTGCTTGGGTTGGGGGTGGGGATTAGTGTGGAATGGGGTGGGCTTGGGTAGGTATTTTTCGAAAAATATTTTTTATCAATCAATCGAACATGAGAAAATAAGTAACAAATTCACTTATTTTCAATTAGCCAACCGAACATGAGAAAATAAGTAGAAATTTATTTATTTTCTAAAAAAATATTATTCAGAAAATCTGTATGAAACATGTTCTTCCATACCGAACACACATTCGTCCTAATCCAGTTGACCTTCAACCTGGTCAACTGCTTTTCTCCATTGATTTTATTGGCTATTTGTAAAAAAAAAAAAACACAATTCCGTCCCTTCGACTCCAAGTATTGAATGATCCAAGAAGCCCGCCAAAATTGACCCCTTCACTCACATTTTCATCATATAAATTTCGGCCTCCCCCAATTCGCCAGCAAATTCTGATATTTTCAATCTTGATGGTCTCATTTTTACATAAGAAAATGGATGCAAGAATTAGCAAATTAGAAGGAAGAGAAAGCCAAGATGAATTCACTGAAGTCACTCTCAGGCCAATTGAACGATCAGACACGGATGATTTCATGGAGTGGGCAACAGATGAAAAAGTCAGCCAATTTTGCACTTGGGATACTTACACTTCCAAAGACCAAGCTTTCGATTACATCAACAATATTGCTATTCCCCATCCATGGTTGAGAGTTATCTGCATTAAAAATAGAGTAATTGGGGCAATTTCTGTGACACCAAATTCTAGTTGTTCTGATAGTTGTAGAGCAGAGCTTGGATATGTCTTGGCTTACAAGTATTGGGGTAAAGGGATTGTCACAAAAGCAGTGAAAATGGCTGTATCAACTATATTTTCATATTTTCAGAATGGACAAATCTTGAAAGGCTTGAGGCTTTGGTGGATATAGAAGATAAAGGATCACAAAGGGTGTTGGAAAAAGCTGTGTTCTTGAGAGAAGGTGTTTTAAGAAAGTTCAAGATTTTAAAGGGCAAATCAAGAGACTTGGTGATATTTAGCTTTCTATCTACAGATGCTCTTTAAGATGTATGTTGCTCGGACTATTCAAAAATGTCACTGAGTGCGTGGCTGATCTTCCAAAAGTAGTGCATTTTCTGAAGGATTCGACACGGGTGCTGCAGCATTGTTGGAGAGTCTGAGCAACATAGTTTAAGACTAGTCCCCGTGTTTTTTGATTGGAAATCAAGCAATAATCAAATTGAATCATCACCTGAATTGGTATGTGTTATAGACTTTATCTGTGAATAGGAACCATAGAGATCCAAATCATTGTGTTTGTTTTATTGTCCGCTGAATTTATATGAGCAACTTTTATAATAGAATCTTAAAGCTTGTATTGTTCTAACTTTGTCAAAACAGCTTGTGTTATTCACATACAAGTTCCAATACTGCAACATACTATTAGGCCTGCTTATATTGAACAATATAAGTATCCTTCATGCAAAAACCTACCATCAATTGTCTCATCTTTGGGTATTTTATCCACCTTATTGTAAGATCAGATTGACTATTTTAACAGCAACATTCTTAACATTTTTCTCCGAAAGTGGACGGATAGAGTATACAGATTACTCAAGATATTCTAACAATTGCCAAATATCTAAAATACTGGATGAAACTATCAAAAGGTACTAATATAGATAATGCAAAAAAATAATAGATTGATCTTGATATTAATATTTCGGTTCAAGATTATGGGGGAAATGGATCAACGCGTGTACGAGGACAAGGTTACTTGATTTGTAGTTGCAAAGTTCACTAAATAGTTCATTCCCTCTGTAACATGTCCTGGTCCCCTAGTTATTCTGGCCTAAGGGATATGTGGAAAAGGAGAGTAAAGGTGATTTTCTATAAATACAGAGCTTGATTACTCCCTCAAGCAATTGAGGACTAAAGATCGTATACAAGAATTGCTAAAATCCATACATGCAGCTAAAATCTTAGCTTAATGCATGTGGAAGAATGGTGGGATAAAGTCTAGATAGAGACAGACGAATCTAGAATTTGAAATTTATGAGTTCTATTGATGACCGTAATGTGTTATGCAATCTAATTGCCATAAGTTGGTTTCATGGTTCTAAGAGCCCGTTTGGATTGGCTTATAAGTTGCTTATAAGCTGTTTTCAGCTTTTTTGAGTGTTTGGATGGCCAGCTTAAAGTCATTTTGTGCTTAAAATAAGCTCAAAAAAATAATTGGACCCATTTAACTTAGCTTATCTAAAGCAGTTTATAAGCTGAAAACAGCTTATAAGCCAAAAAAAAAAAAAGTTAGATTACCCCAACTTATTTTTTTTGACTTATAAGCTGCTTTCAGCTTATAAGCCCATCCAAACAGGCTCTAAGTCCTCCCACTTCAAGTTCACTCCGACAGCCAAGCAGCTCTCCATATAGCTCGCAATCCGGTGTTCCACGAGCGTACTAAGCACGTGGAACTGGATTGTCACTTTGTACGACAACAATTTCTCTCCGGGCTCATTTCTCTCAATTTTGTTCCATCGGCGGCACAACTTGCGGATTTCTTCACCAAACCCTTATCAGGGATTTCGCATCGCTCAGCCTTAGACAAGTTGGGGGTT
The DNA here is from genome assembly GCF_019175385.1 of Lycium barbarum. Lineage (NCBI taxonomy): Eukaryota > Viridiplantae > Streptophyta > Magnoliopsida > Solanales > Solanaceae > Lycium > Lycium barbarum. Next base: position 146,711,171 of record NC_083337.1, read on the forward strand.
GTTTCACTCCCCTCCAACTTGAGGAGGGGTATTAGCAAGCAAAATCAAAATCAAGAAAAGCAGGAACAAACCGATGCAGATGCAGACATGAACAAATGAAAGTACAAGAACATCGGTGTTGTCAAAATAAAGATATGGATTAGTTGACTGGCCTTTTTGATATTTTGACTGGAGTATAAATGGTCTGGGCTGATTCATGACATTGGGCTTTCATTTGAAATGGAGAAGATTGGGCTTCTGTGTAAAACGACCAGCCCATTGTCCACAAATCTGATTTTTCTTTTACCCTTCAACATTTACATAGTATTCTTTTCTTTTTCTAGAAACAATGAGGTGTACAGATTTTTTGTTAGAGGTACAATGAGCTGTACAGAGTTTGTTAGAGGTCACTATCTAGGTTTAGATAATTAATTTTTTAGTCCTAGGACTTTTGATTATTTACATAGTTTGGTAGTTTAGGATTTGAATATTTGCACAACAAGTGGCTTAAACACTTGTATAAATACTGTTCATCAAATACACAGAAAATTTCTCTAAATTCTTAGCTTTCTAAATTCCATTAATTGATGACCTTAATGTGTTATGCAATCTAATTGCCATAAGTTGGTTTCATGGTTCTAAGTCCTCCCACTTCAACTCTTTAATAAGCTGCTTCAACCATATAAGCTTGCATATGACTAAAGCAATTGCCTCGATACTCTACTATTGCATTTATCATCAAGTCCTTGATTAATTTTACTTTTTAAGATATTACTTTACATTTCATTAACACGAGTTAATATTACCGGAATTCATCCAACTTAAAGTTTGTAATACATGAGTTGATTTTTTTTGTTAATTTTTCCTCACATAAAAATCATCCAACTTAAAACTTATCACACAAAAATTACTTTCTATTTGTGATCAGGAAAAAATTACCTTTTTGTTAACTTGACCAAAATTAAATGACTTTTATGTCATAAAAAGTAAATAGAAAAGTAACTTCTATGTTTATGTAGCAAAAATCAAAATAACTTTTGTCCTCATACTTTAAATTGAATAATCACCAATCAAGTTTAACCGTTGACACAATACTCTAAAGCAGTGGCGGAGTCAAGATTCTTACTTAGGAGCTTAAAAAATATAAAGAAGTAAACACACGAAGAAGCCAAGGTATACCCATAAAGAATAATTTTAACCTTGTATATATATGGTAATTTTTTGCCAAACGGGATTAATTCGAATCCTCTGATCCCTTATCGGCTCCGCCCTTGCTCTAAGGTGATTTTTCTTGGAAAGGACTCTTGCCATATTTGCATTAGAATACTCAAAACTTTACTTTAGAAAACGAGATTTTACCTTTTTCTCGAGGCCTATTTAGACATACTTACCTGCGCGAGATCGAGTTGGTGAGTTGTGTGATTGGAAACCTTCCCGTACAGTACTAATCATGGTGTGATTGGAAACCTTCCCGTACAGTACTAATCATTGGTCTTGACTCACAATTTACTTCTGACCCCATGATAATTTAAGAGGCGACTGCTTGTTGCTGTAAAAAGGAAGTTCTGTAAAAGTAAAGGCATTGGTCTTGACTAGTGATAATAAGCAAATTTTGAAAATTTGACCAACCGAGCTCTAGCTTTAAAGAAAACTGAACAATCAAACATAATCGAAGAAATTGACTCAAAATCGACTTATTAAAAAGGGAGAAAGAAACACAAGTTCATTATAAGCTTAGTCCATAATTTCAGTGCAACAAAACACCTTTCCACCTTGCAAACCACCACAATCTTCCATGGATCCTCTCACACTCCTTCGCGAATACACAATCCGCAACGAACTCCACAAAATCAGCCGCATAGGCGACGACTACCGTTTCAGCAACGACTACACTTTCCCTTGTACAATCGAAACCGCATATCGTTCCAAACACGTGGCAGCCAATCGCTACACTCTCGAAACCCTAATCAATTTCATCACTAATCACCACCTTAAACACACCGAGTACATCCAACAGTCTCGTTCCTTACGTATTACCCCCGTCACCTTACCCGACCGTAAACCCCTCTTAGATTACCTCACCGGCAAAACAGCATCCTCCGACTCCATCGAATTCCTCAAATTCAGCCACGACACGTCAGCAAACGACACGCCAGCAAATGACACGTCATCAAATGTGATTGGGTTGGGTGCTGTTAATAATCAGAGTCCTATTGAGTTGATTAGGTCCGTGGAGAAGCCATTGAAGGATAGGGAGGCGATTTTGTATTGTAAAAACAGGGATTTTTATAGTGTTTTTACGGCGGCTTTGAGGAGAGATGAGGAGCGACAAAAGGTTGAATCTTTACAGAGGAAAGACGGGTTGGTTGCGAAAAATCGGATTGATAGAGGGTTTGGTGGGGGTGGTGGTGATGAAGTGGTTGGGAAAATGCATTTGAAAGGGAGTAAGATAGGGGAAGGGGTACCCATTATATTGGTTCCGAGCGCGTTTTCGACCTTGATTACTATTTATAATGTGAAGGAGTTTTTGGAGGATGGGGTGTTTATACCTACTGATGAGAAGTTGAAGCAAATGAAAGGGTCGAAACCGGATTGTATAACGGTGCAGAAGAAGTTTAGTAGGGATAGGGTGGTTACGGCGTATGAGGTGAGGGATAAGCCGTCTGCGTTGAAGGCGGAGGATTGGGATCGTGTGGTGGCGGTTTTCGTGTTGGGGAAAGAATGGCAGTTTAAAGATTGGCCTTTTAAGGATCATGTTGAGATCTTTAATAGGAGTAAGTTTTGAAATGATTTTATGTGCAGATGGATTTTTGATAAATTGTTTGTGATATCATATGATGATAGGCTCTTGCAATACTAAACGGATCGGAGTAATCTTTCTTAACTAGAAAAAGTAGTGATTTTTGACAAATTGTTTGTGAAATGATGACTGCCTCTTGCAATACTAGTAGTTCCTAATTGGATCAGAGTAATCTTGCTTTTGTCTTTAACTAGAAAATTAGTGATTTTTTGTGGATCGATTTTCGCTTAGAATCTGAAGTTAGATTTGCTTGCTTTTGTTGCAGTTGTAGGATTTTTCTTGCGTTTTGAGGATGACAGCGTGGAGTCTGCAAAGACTGTGAAGCAATGGAATGTGAAGATTATTTCGGTTAGCATATTAATGACTGTGCATTTAGCCCTCATCTTTAAAATCTGTAAAATTGTCAATTTTTATGCAGATGACGACAATTTGCATTGAATTCTGTATGGTTTTTATGTCTTACCAATGCTATTGCTAACGGGATTTGCAGATTAGTAAGAACAAACGCCACCAGGACAGAGCTGCAGCACTTGAGGTGTGGGACAAACTTGAAGAATTTATGCGGTCCCGGTCACATTGACGCATGTTGTGTCTCTAGGTAGACAACTTGCTAAAGTTGCATTTCCCTTTGCGACCGTCTTTCAGGTTGCAACAATGACTTGATTATCCTGATTTCTCGAACTTGAGAAGCTCTCTTTTTATCAAGTACAGTAAATATATCCGTTAAATAGCATCCAGAGGATTCAACATTTTTCAAGCTTGAGAAGCTATGTGCTTAGCATTTTTCCTCCTAAATGTTGCTGTTTATTTGGGTGGTTGATGGTGTCATTGTAAGGAGGTGTTTGGTTGTAGAATGTGATGGAACTCTTTCGTAGTTATGCTAATTGTTGGATAGCTGACTGTGTTTTATTAGTTATTTAAAGGTGTTTGAAACTTGGTATTTTGTCTCGCAATCACTTCCATGTCGTAGGAAATAAATTGTCTGATCTTTGGTGATCCAACTTAACCTTGCGCCCTGTGCTGAACTCAATCAGGTCCAAAGATACGTTTGGCCTCTTGTCATCTGAACAATTCTCATCTCCTAGTTAACGGGGGTAAATACAAGAGTTACTTTTTAAATGGAACAGTATGAATATAGATGATTCATATGCTAGACTCTTACTAGTTTAGCGATTTAATAGTAGTAGTGTTTGGCATGTAAAAGAGTTGTCTCATGGGAATCTCATTTTGATTATTGGTACATCACATTCAAGGTCTTTGATGGATGAGAGTTTGTTTCATGATTCATTTATCTTGGACACCACTGACAGGGAGTGTGCTGCCAATGAGGCCTTAGCCTAGATTTTAAGGTTAAGGGAATAAACACATCTTATGTTCACATTTGTAGATAAATGGATTTTTTTTTTGGTAGAAAATGGATTTACCTCTTTCATTTAGTGTTCATTGTCGAATCGGACGCTTAACCCCCGCCCCCAACTACGGGGGAAGTCCAAAAAGCGGATTTAAGGCCTCCTGAAAAGGGCTACTACTTTATTCAAACAAGACCAAATCCTTTAGAAGTCCAAAAGTCTCAAACTGGATGTTGACTTTCTCCCACTTGTATTTGACTAGGTTCACGTAGGTTCCACCCGTTGTTGGTATGAATAGCGCTGTTGTTGTTTTGAGGGTAAAAAGGGACGGAGATGGTATTCTCTTCTTTGATTTATATCACCTTTCATGCATAATTTGGTGGTTCTGCTGTAAGCTATTTTGATATTTCGGATGAAGTGGAAGATACTTCTTTAGCTCAAACTATTTAAAAAGATAATAGATGTGAAGAAATATCAGTTTTATATATCAAACAAGTAAGCATGAATCTTACTGGCTCCAGATGAATTATTGTTTCTTGTTGGTGAGTTCTCATAGCACCATAATACTGTTGCTCAAGTTCTGTTCGCATCCCTTTAGGTTTTTGGGATTAGCTATCCTCTGTCTACTCAAGTGTAGGAAAACTTATGTGGTGGATAACTTAGCCCCTAAGGGGGGCAGTAATATTCCTCAGATAAGAGAGGGGGGGGGGGGGGGGGGTGTTGGGATGCAGTTCTTGTTTGATTTATTTGATGAATTAAAACGAATATAATCCATTTTTCATTTCTCATAAAAAAAAATATGATCCATTTATCATCTAAAGGAAAAAAAGAGGAGACAGGAATGCTACAAATTGATGGAATCTCTTCAATATTATGTTTGTTATCTTGTGAATTGCTTCTTCTTCTAAGTTGAGAGGTAATGATTTGCCAGACTACCTCAAATTGAATGATTTGGCAAAGTAGGATTTGAGAATTGTACTCACATTTCTTCAACATCTATAAAATATGTCATTTGCAGAGCAACCTGTTTTCAGCTTCTTTTTTTGTTTTTAATTTTCTTGGGCAGGAAATATAGATACGTTTGTAAACCGGAATGTAGTCCCTTACATAGAGAATGGGTCATAGCCATGGTTACAAGAGATAAAGGTTTCATTTATCCCCTCCATTTTCGAAAGAGATTGACCATGTTTGGAGGGGAGCCTTGGCGTAACTGGTAAAGTTGCTGCCATGTGACCAGGAGGTCACGGATTCGAGCCGTGGAAACAGCCTCTTGCAGAAATGCAAGGTAAGGTTGCGTACAATAGACCCTTGACCCTTGTGGTCCGGCCCTTTCCCGGACCCCGCGCATAGCGGGAGCTTAGTGCACCGGGCTGCCCTTTTTATTGACCATGTTTGGGAAACCTTTTCCCCTTTGTTCGCCCTTTTACCTAGAGTTTTTAAAAGTCAGGCCCTTCATAGAAGTGTGTGCTTCACACTACGATGCACAGAGGCCGGAGTTAGGATTTTGAGTTTATGGGTCCCGGGTCTAGAAAAGACATATTACTGGATTTTAGAAAAGGCAGATTACTAGGTTCTTGATAAATTATTTATATACATATCATGGACTTTTTGAACACAAATGCAATGGTCTAAGCCAAAGCTATTGGGGTTTGTCGAACCCGCAAAGGAAAATGTGTTCCGTCCTGACAATGCACAATGTGATCCCTATAAGAAGCGGTCAGTTCTTTGAATCTCAACTTTGAGGAGTTAAGATTAATGTTGTTTGTGTATAGGATACTAAAATTAGTTTCTTTAATTGTAATTTGATCATTATAGTACTAAATTCATATATGTTTGGTACTTTTTAATGTTGTAAATTGTGCGTTGCGCTTCTCAGTCAAGTCTCATATGTGTTGTTGCTCTTTTATGCTTTTCACTTTAAAATGTACTGCTTTTACCCTCGTTAGTCAAGCCTAACAAAAAGCTTCCACAGTGTCATGTTGGTGCTTGTCCTTGTGCCGAGGGTCAACCAGAAACAACCTCTCTACTTTCCAAGGTGGGTGTAGGATCTGCGTACCCTCTACCCTTCCCAGAGCCCACTTTGTGGGATTTCACTGGGTATGTTGTTGTTGTTGTAGTAGTGTCATGTTGGTGCTTGTTCCAGTTTCATGGAGTGCGTAGTGTTAAATGCAAACTTTATTCTGAAGGATTTTGGTCCGTGAAATTTTACAGTTTTTTTCACATGTTTAAGAATAATGCCGAGTTAGCTGATCCCATAGTTATTTTCTTTTGTAGTACAACATGTTCGTGGTCAAGTATATTTTGTAGCATTTGAATGCTTCAAATAACATGATATCTTGCTCAGTGATGCACCAGGTGAAGTTAGATGACAATCGTATCTTACAAAACTGGACAGCCAAGAGACTTGAAAAAATCCTAGAGTCTCTGATAAACTTGTGAATGTTAATGGAAAAACAGCTCCCCTAGATGAATATCCTCCTTTTATGGGTTCTATGAGGTCTTCTGTTGTGGCAAGCCCCTTTTGTTCACCTATGAAATTAGTGTACATATACCTTTCTTGTAGGCTAATCAATATCATTTATTACGTAGCTTATTTGGACGTGGCTCATCTTTTTTATTTGTGTGTTCGCAATATTTTCTTGATGGCAAGCAGCTGATAGCTACGCTTTCTGTTATAATTCCGATCTTTTGTTCATTTATTAGTGCTTGAATGTAAATGCTGCCAATTACACCCCCCCTCCTTGCCCCCCTTCCGGGCTAAAAAAGGAATATTCAGAAGCTTAGTTAAATGGTGGATTAGTTTTTCTGATATAGAAATGTATCATTCTTTTATAGCCAATACTAAAAAGGAAAGAACATTACATAAATTAGGACATAGGAATATGTATAACCATAATGACTGATGAAAGAATATACTACAATACAATTACAAATCAGCCCTGTTGGTAAACTGACTGTTGAAAAAGAGCAGATGTTTGAAAAGTAAGAGTCCACTTTCATGACAGAGCAAACTAGCTAATCAAGATAGAGTAGGTACAATGCATTGAAAGTCTACGGTAGGTAGACAGTCAGGCCACGTTGATTATTGAAGCATAAGAAGCAATAAAGAGAAACAAGAAGGAAATAGGAGCTGCCATATTGGTTGAAGTCGCATCATTGGAACCTCCTTGTGATGCGGATCCACGTCCTGTCATAGTTGATGGCATCATGTTAAAGCTCTTCGTAAAACCACAAATTGATTGTATCTTTTATAGATCCAAAAGGAGCAAATTCTACAGAACTCTAAGAATTGTATGCTTTTTGTGTTAATAATCTTTATATGGGGATTTTTAGAATGAATATTCTTCTCTTACCTTTGCAGCGGTTGGCAGGTGGAGTCTGAACTTTGCAAGCAGTAGTGAGGGTCGAAGCCTGAGTCTGGTTAATGTTGAGTCCAAGATTGGAGCCACCCCCATTGAGGACCTGGCACAAGCACTCTGGCTTTTTATCAACCACCGTGCTAAGCTGCGTGCAGCAACCTGAAAATTCTGGCGAGGAGTTGTCCGTGATGTAGTTCATGCAAGGCAACATGCTGATCAACACGTTCGTGCAGTCATCACTTTCTTGAGCAATTACTCTTGCCCAGATCATCGCGAACACGATCAAGAGAACACTAATTTTATTCCTTTGATTGGCCATCCTTTTGTAAAAATCCCAGTGAATTGAGGAGAGAAGTGTTTCTGAATTTAAGAAAGTTGGTCACGTTAATAATCTTGGTGGATGACTATGTAGTTTGTATTGGAAAAAAGGACGTGTAAGGCAGGAAGACTTGAAAACAAATGATATGACAGATTGACATTGATAATGATTTCGCATATTTTACATAGAAATTAGGTAGAATTGGATTAGTGGTCAGTTATATGGGTGACCAATTCAGACGTTTGGTGGCAAGTCGTAACAGAGGAACCTAAGGATTCTGTTTAAGACGAAGACCTCCAAGAATTTAAAGGTTACAGCTAGAGCAATGTATAAATAAACACATAACACGCCACATGTTTCTTCAGGATTTTTTTAAAGGCATAATAGATAAACAAACCTTCAAATTTGGCCTCAGTTGACAAGTATACTTTCCAACTTTGGGCGTGTACACATAGACACCTCAACTTGTATAAAGTTGAACACGTGAATACAAATGCTGACGTGGTACTAATATAGCACATAAATTTTGGAGGTGTCTAGATGATCATTTTGTAAGTTGGAATGTTCAACTAACAAAAGAGGATAAACTATTTGTGTCCACCCAAAATTGGAGGGTGTACTTGCCAGCTGAAGTCAAGTTTAAAGATCTTTGTATGTATTATTCTTTTTTTAAATCAACGTAAATTGATGGGCCAATTCAGGGAAGGCGTTTTAGAAGAAGATGATCTATTCATTTATTACGTAAGCGTTAACGAGTAATCCGGTAAAAATATAATTTAGCTGTTATTCCAAGCTAAAATTCACTATAGTGTAAAAGAGCTTTACATTACATAACTTAAATCCACTCAGAAAAGTTGTTTCATTTTTGAGTTAAAATTGAAAACGTACAATTAAATTCAAAATTGAAGTTAATTAAAACTTCTAACATAAAAATAATTACAAAGATAAAAGGGAAAAGGGTCAAATTTACCCCTTTACTTTGAAATAAGGGGTAAATTTACCCCTAATACTTCAAACTTTTCACCCCTACCTCTACCGTTATCAAACTTTGCTAAAATATCCCCAGCCCTAACGACATGCTGACTGGATCCCCAGGTGGCTTGCCATTCAGCCACCTGGGCAGCCAGTCAGCATGCCACGTGGAAAATATTTTTTTTTAAAATTATTTTTTAAAAAATAAAAAAATTGATTTTTTTAATTAAAAATAAAAATTAAAAAAGTATTTGTATAATTTTTTTTTTTAAAAAGTATGTTTTTTAATAGGATTTGTAATATTATGTTTGTAAATAGAAAACTACCATCATGTTTCGTAAATATTTCTCCTTAATATGTATAAATACGTACTTTATCCTTCCGAAAATTTAATATCTCCTCATAGGGAATTCATTATTTATCAAATATTTAGTTATTAGGCATTAATTTTTTCCTTATATTTTAATTCATTCTACTATAAAAATGAAGAAAACATAGTAAATTTGTATAGAAAAATCATGGTGTAGAGAAGACAAAATGATGATTGGCCAAAGTTTTTACCACGATAGAGGCATATATATGACATGGTGTGTGAGTGACTATTTAATTGAATTGTAATGCGGGACCCACCACTTTATCCTCTCATTCTCATTCTCCTTCTTTTTGGTCCTCTTCAATTTCTCCCTCCTCTTTTCCTCTTTTTTCTCATTTTCTATTTTTCATTCATTTTTAAACCCTTTTCCTCTCTCTTCTCATTTTCTGTTTTTCATTATTTCTAAAATCAATTCTATTATGCACACATCCTTAAAGAATTATTATGCACACATCCAAATTCTTTAAGATATTCTTCCGTTTCGTTATCCAATTTTTAATTTCTTCTTAATAATTAAGTTAAACTCCGAACAACCTTAAAAGAAAATATTTGGCCTTGAAAAAAAAGTATTAAATTAAAAAATTGATAACTAAATATGAAATTTAGGATACTTCTAATTTTTTTTTTTTTTAAATTAAAAACCACATTGCATGGAGCTATTGGTGGTTTATTAGGAAAATCAAGTAATTTACACAAGTAGACCCTGAATCTAGAGTTGTGCAAAAATCGGTTTAACCGATAAACTGGACCAACGAAATTTTCAAACATAACTGGTTTGGCCTCCCGCATCTTCACAAAAATATATCACTGAAATATACTTAAAAAATAATTTTAATGAGACCTTATGTTCTTATTGGGTTACCGGTTATCCGTTAATAAAAACGTAAAAATCAAAATCGAATGGGTAGTCCAATAAAAAAAAATTATAAAAGCATATAAAAATCATTAACTCAATAACTCTATATCAGTAAATCAATAATATATTTTTCGGTTCAATTTTATCGGTTAAACCGATTTTGGCGCAGCCCTATTCAGGGTCTACTTTGATGACACTTAAAATTTTGAATTTCTCGGGTGTAGAATGTAGCAACTTTAAATTGAATATATACCAAAAAAAAAAAAAGGAAGCACAATAAATTTTCCATAGCGTGGCAGGTGAAGAAAAAAGGAAAGGTCACTAGTGAAAAGGGAAATATGGGACCCACTGTGCACTTGTCAATTAATAGACACCCTCACACAACTATGACATGACATACTTCACACATAGCAAAACTTTTCTAGGTCTCTTGGGCTAAAGATTGTGAGTACCTCACAAAATGATGATAGGTCCCTATACAAAACATACTTTTTAAAAAAGAATTATACAAATACTTTTATTTGTTTATTTTAAAATTATTTTTTATTTCTATACAAAAAATCAATTTTTTTTTAAATTTCCATGTGGCATGTTAACTAGCTGCCCAGGTGGCTGACATAGCGAGCCACCTGGGCAGCCAGTCAGCATGCCGTTAGGACTGGTATTTTTCAAAGTTTAATAACGGTAGGGATAGGATTGAAAAGTTTAAAGTATTAGGATAACTTTGCCCCTTAGTTCAACGTACATGGGTAAATTTGGGTAAATTTGACCCTTTTCCCAAGATAAAATAGTCTTTTCAAGGTCACTTGGTGAACTTCTTAATTTAACCTTCAAATCACCGCAGATGTGGGACGTTGGCATCTCATTATAGTACAAACTATTCAACAACCTGAAATTAAAATATATATATCTGGAAACTACATATTTAAATTATTTACCTCATTAAAGAGAAAAGATAAATGCAAATCTTATAAATTAGTAAAGCGGTGAATGATGTAATTTTGTGAATTTCATCCTACTCACTAAAATTGATATTTCTAAGTTCTACTTATTTAAAAATTAAAAAAAACATCACATCATAGACATAAATAATTTTTGCTATTTATCTAATCTATATATCTATATAAAAGCAGGACATAGGCAGTGGTAGATTCAGGATTTTCAATCAGGGTGTTCGGAAAACTAAATGAACCAATTTTTGCATTTGTTCAAGGTGTTCAAAAGTCAATATATGTACATGAACACATAAAATTGACCCTAAATATACACTGTTATTTTTTATCAAAGGTGTTCAGGTGAATACCCTGGGCCTTGACTGCATCCGCCCCTGGACATAGGCCCGCCGACGTGGGGCAACATTCTAGTGGACTTTGAAGTTGAATGCAAAATTAGAAGTCCCTGAGAATCACAATCTATTATGAAAAAAGAAGTCTCCATTCTCCAATGGCCTTCCAATTTTGCTTTCAACTTCAAAATCCAATAGAATGTTTCACAACGGGTCATACTTACTCATGAGGTGTGTTATTTTCTAATCCTCCTACTCTACACGATTTTCATTTAAATTTTAATTGTTCTTTCTATGACACTTTCTTCTTTCACGATGAAATACGATGTTATCATGATATATCGAGTACGTGCCCTCAACTTTTTTGCAATAAAATGCTACTTCGATATGATTTTGGTACGTATTTGTCTCCTTTCAATCTTCCATCTTATTAAATTTCGTCCCCCCTTTTAGAAACACTAGAAGAAAATTAGGAGCTGTAATTTTTTTTTATAAGCACATACAGGTCAATAATCTTGGTTGTAAAATGGCAGTATATATTCATATTATTCATGAGGTGTGTTAATTTTTTATCCTCCTATTTTAATTGAATTTCATTTAAATATTAAGTGTTCCTTCTATAATACTTTCTTCTTTCACGATGAAATATGACGTTGTCATATATCGATTGCGTGTCCTGAACTTTTCTGAGATACTCTGTTATCTTTTGTTTTTTGGGCTCTTTGCTTTTCTGGAACTTGGATATATCTCTCTCTTTGAGAGAGTTACTTTTCTCTATTTATAAGACGAGTGACAAAAATATTTAAATAGAAGCAAAATTTACTATATATTTTATGGTGAATTAGGGGAAGAAAATAAAGATTATTGTAGGTATGAACACCAGAACACAACTTTTTTTTTAAGAAGAAACCGTAGGAGAAAGAGAGGAAAAGATTAAAAGAAAAAAAACGAAAAAAATAATGAAGTAGCATATTAAGAGCCTATTTGGATGGACTTAAAAAAAGCAGTTTATAAGCTGTTTTCAGCTTATAAGCTACTTTTTTTAAGCTAAGTCAAACGGGTCAACTTATTTTTTTGGGCTTATTTTAAGCACAAAATGACTCATACGTTGGCCAGCCAAACACTAAAAAAAGCTGAAAACAGCTTATAAGTTGTTTTCAACGACTTATAAGCTAAGCCATACGGGCTCTAACAAAGGATAGGGAGGAAGTCAATTGAGCCAGAGGGAGAATAATGAAAGGCAAAATTAAATAAAAGGAAGGGGAATTGACGGTTTTTTTTTCTCTTTTCCTTCCTTTTTTTTTTTTCATTTTCTTTTACTTGAATGGAAGAAAAGTTCACTGAATAAAAGTTATACAATCTAGCTAAAGTAGAAAAAAGTAATCGAGTCCTTAGATACATGAATGATTATATTAGACGAAGTGTATTGACCTCCGCCACACAAACTATATGAAAAAAAAAAAAAAGCTCCTACAAATGATCTTTTCATTTTAAAGAATATTTGACAATAAAAATGTGATTTAATTAGGCTCTAATTATCCTAAAATATTTATATTGTGATTTTATCAATATATACGATTAATTTTCTTATTCATATAGTTGAATTTTTTTGACTAAATTTATAAATAATCATTTTGTATTTCATTGGTGTTTCTTACAACCGTGTGAAGTGCGGCAAACACCGTAGTTAAATAATAATAATGATACAAAAACTTTGAGATAATATGTTACGCCATTCATGTTTTTCTAGGCTAGAAGATGAACTCTTTCTTTCATACGACACCTGTTTGGGGGAAATTTTGGCCAACATTGAATTGCTAAAACGAAATGGTTGAATATTTGAACAATGACGCTATTCAACAATACCCACATTTAAATTACCAGATGCAGATGATACCCTTTCCTCGGTAATTATTTATTCTGTAAAACAAACATCCTCTGGCAGAAAAAGAAAAATTGAGAACATTGTTTAAGTGAGGCATTTTTTTTTATTCTTTTTGGGAAAACGACGATTTTAGTTTCTGTGTTATAGTTGTATTCCATTTTTTATCCTTGTGTAATTTGACTAAGCATATTTAACTTTCAATTAACATAAACCTGCAATTTTAGTCCTCAAACTAACCGAAGTTAAAAACTTAACGGAATTAATATTTAAAACTAAAATTAAAAATGCGTTTAGGTGCTACGATTCAATGGTAAATGCTCAAAGGATAACTTGACTCTCTATGTTTTCTTCTTCTTCAGAATTTCAAGGTAAAAATGGGATATTCCTTATTAACTTCCATCAGCATCTTCTTGTTGGAGAATTCTTATGTTAAATTTTCAAACTTTTTTATAGTCGATATATTTTTAAAAAAATAAATTAATTGAACTATCCTCTTGGGAGTCATGATCTGGCAACGCAAATATACTCATCCCTCCTTAAATGGTAAAGCTAAAATCAAATTTATTAAAAAAATTATTTGTCAAAATACAGAATTATACAAAGGTAATAAAAGAAGAAAATTTAGTAATGTTCTTCAAGATTGGACAAGAAAGATGCGGATCCAATTTGATAGATTAAGAACATCACAAGTCTAAAAGATTAGAGACGAAGAGGGATGAGTAGGCGATGAAAAACCTCTACAGGATGCTTGACAATGGCGGCTAGGCTTCATAACATATTTACCTTTATTTTTTATTTTCTTTAATTCTCAAAATTGATAATAATAATAATCATTCCGTTAAGTTTTTAACTTTCGTTAGTTTGAGGGTCTAAAATCGCACATCCATGTTAATTGAATGTTAAATATGCTTAATCAAATTACACAAGGATCAAAACTGGAATAAAGCTATAACATATGACCCTCAAATTATCACCGACGAATTCCATTTTTTCCGGCGAAAGAAAACTCAGATTTGAGTCTTAAGAGAAAAGATGAAAGGAAAAGAAAATGGGTCGAGTCTGGTCGGGTTAAACAAGTGAGTTTCTAAAATAATCGAGTATTAAAAATTAGGGGTGGAATATTCGATTCTGAGTTTGACATGTGTCCCTCCATCAAAATTAAGGACAAATTAGTGCCAAAGTATGATGGTAGAGATATATCTGAACCAAAGTATAACGACACGAGTATATTTGAACCGAAAGTGTAATGAATATATATTTAACCCTTTTCTGACAGTACATGAGTATATTTGACCCTTTTTCGTTTCATTCTATTTGCTAGCAAAGTTATTTTCCAATTCCTAAAAGTGTAATTAATTTTCACATTCAATCAACGAAATTCAACAGAGTAGTACTACACTTTTTTTTTTTGGTTCAATCAATTCACCCTTTTATAGAAATACCAAACAATCTATATGATAACACAAACTATAAAGTTAAATATGACGGGGAATTACATAAGTTGGAACCATAGAAATACCAAAAGATCTCCAAGAATATTACGAGGCCAGTATTAGTTTGGAAAGGATAACTATTGCTTCCAGTAAACAATACTCCAGTTAAGCATAATGCTTGGCCTGCTGTTCCACTCGTTTAATGTACTCTTCAGGATCCTTGTAGTATAGCTCATAACATTCAATTTCTGATGGATCGGCCGAGTTTGACTCGTCAAGCAAGTTATGGATACCCACCAAAATGTCTCTAATGGTAACGGCAGGGTCCACCCACTATCGGCATTGAGGATAGACATATATACTGTTCCTGATGGATAGACATTAGGATGAAAGAAACCTGTAGCAAACTGGCACGTGGGTGGTTTGGTAGGGTATTCTTGGTTGAAGTACATTTTCATTTTATATTTGCCACCTTGCCAGGCAGTCCTTGTTTTTCTGGGATAGTACAATTCCACTCCATAAGATTCCTTTTCACACTACCTGGAATTTTTATCGGATGAGCTTTAGAAGTAGGTACTTCCTTCTTATTGTATTGCATGCTTCGCACGCCTTTCTAAGACTATCAGCTGCCATAGTATAAGTTTTGAAGGAGTAGTACTACGAGCCCGTTTGGATTGGCTTACAGCTTAAAGCTGTTTGCAGCTTATAAGCTGAAAAAAATAAGTTGGGGTAGTCCAACTTATTTTTTTTGGCTTATAAGCTATTTTCAGCTTATAAGCTGCTTTAGATAAACTAAGTCAAATGGGTTCAATTATTTTTTTGAGCTTATTTTAAGCATAAAATGACTTTAAGCTGGCCAGCCAAACACTCAAAAAAGCTGAAAACAGCTTATAAGCCAACTTATAAGCCAATCCAAACGGGCTCTACACCTACTTTTATGAGTTGGTCTTTTTCTACTTTAGGGTTTACACTAGTTCATGCATAATGCTGGACTAGCTATCAAATTAGTCATACTTATCAAATCGTCGAGTATTAAACCAACACTACTAACTATAAAAATATTTTGAAGAAAATTTGTGGTTACAGGTTGAAAGGGATCTTTTTTGAAAATTTGCTCTTGGACAAAATATCCAATTGCTAATCTTTCGTCAAAAAAATGCAAATTGAAGAGGAGAATAAATAGCTTTTTGAAAATTTAGTAGAAGAATCTCATTGAAAATTTAAAATGTTATCAACTGTTAGGTTTAAAACTAAAATGCACGCTTCATTTAGCAAGAACCGAATGCACAACCACGGGAGATCAAGAACCATCGGGTTCACAAATGGATCAAAACGTGTTTGGTTACCAAGTAGTGTTGTCTTTATCCTGATAAACGGATAAACATTTTGCATTGTTTCATTACATTTAGTAAAAAAAAAAATGGGCGAATCGGTTTCTTCCAACACTACTTTATACAAGGAAGATCCTCCCCAGATAACAAAGGGATTGTGAGTATGCCGATTTTACGTGAAATTCGGTGTGACGGCAACATCAAGACTTAAACTAAAATTATTGGCTACACATATCGATCTAATAACCTGAAGCAAAAATTGTATCTTGAAGAACCCCATTATTAAAACTACAGGCAATGCTTCTATACATGTTTAATTATGTGTTACTTTATGGACGAAATTAAAGAGAAAATGAAGAGTACTTAGAGAACATTCTACACCGTATATGTTAATATCACAATCTACATGACACCTTCCAATATTTTGGGACGTCCAACTATTTCTTTTTACAATATTCTACTATCTAATATACTAATATAGACTACTTTTACAAGTTCAAATCAATTAAAAATATTTTACAGATCAATTTTAATTTTAACTGTGAAGATATGTATCATATATAGATGATTTTGTGTAAGGAATGGGCGCATGTAAGTTTTAACCAACATTGAACCACCAAACTCCTATGAATGTATCAAGATTAAATGTGGATTTTGATTTCAAGGAGTAAGCATCAGCTGCATCACACTTTTCTGGCATTAGATGCCTTAGGTTCATATATCGCTTCAAGCAGGAAATTGAAATTATTGATCTTACACGTCCAAAAAGAGATGTTAGCAGCATTAGCTTGTGGATTGGCTTCGAAAATTGTGATCAATCAATTATTACAAAATTTTGACGCCTAAAAGATACAAATTATAAATTACATTAGCTAATGCTCGAAATTATTAAATAATGTCAAAAGCTGCAACGGAAAAATAATATAGATATATGGACGATGAATACTTCGGTGATCTGTTTGAGGTCCAAATATATAGCATTCACTCTTTCCTCCTCTGACCCTTTTTGGTAAAACTTCAAAATGAGTTAAAAGAACAAGAAAGGAAAATACATTTAATTGATTTAAAACCTTTAACAAACCATTAAGTAAGAACTTCCGAAATCCAAATGCAATTTATGTTTAAGGTGACCTAATCACTCTTATCTTTTGAAGTTAGTTGAGCTCCAAAAGACCAAAACCGCTTTGAACCTACATGTTTCTCCTTATTCTTTCCTCTTTTAATCTAATACGAAACCCCAATTTGGTCATCTATAAATCACTTCTAATTAATGTCTTCCATATCCACACCAAGCTTCTATACACTCATCTTTCGTCCTCGCACATATTCGCTTATAACTAATTCTCTAAATCTTTAAAATTTATTCAATAATTGATTAAAATTATTGTCAATTTTGGCTGTTGTTTTAATGGTTTTCGGGTAGGTTAGTACAGCGTGTAGCACGTAAATGCTACGGAGCTTTAGCCATTGCATAAGCTTCATTAGCAATGGTGGGAAGTGGGAACAATAGCCATTTAAATTATCATATGTAGATGATACCCTTTCCTCGGTAATTATCTATTCGGTAAGAAACCTCTTGGAGTAGAAAAAGAAAAATTGAGAACATTGTTTAAATGGGGCAGTTTTTTTTTTTTTTTGGCCCGTTTTGAAATTATAATTCAAGAGAATGCCACGGTGAGATGAGCCTGACAACAAAGACGAAATATTTATCGCACTCCTAGGAATATTCAGTTTCAGATAATAATAGTGGCACATAAATTCAAACTTTTAGAGTTCATTGCTAGGACAGTACAGAAATGAATGGAAACAAACAACACACAAGTAATTAATATAAATCACACCACAACCTAACAGAACATGACATTACATTAAAATGTATTGCTAATTTATGTAACAAACTATTCTTTTGGAACTCCCAGATGAAAAACACGGAAACTTCAAAGTCATGGAAGCAACGGAAACAATTTGAAGAGGGACTGTAGAATGCTTCAACTGGAGGTATTGCTAGTTCTCCCAATTGTCTTCAAGCCCTGCTCAATCCATCCATAAATATATAACATGTCAAAATAAGTATGGTCTCATAAATAGATAATCAAAGAAATGTAGATGCTTAATAGTTTGTAGTTCATGGATAATTATTGATCTTCGCTTCGTATTGTTTATTATGTGTCTCACACATCTGACACTTTTTTTTTTAACTCACAAGTTGGTGGACCCAAAAGCATAACATTTGGATCCACCAACTTATGAGACAAAAAAGCCTCACACAACTAGTGTTAATTTGTTGTGTGAGACACAAAATAATTTTCTTTTGCGGTTCAGTTAAGTGTCTTAATATAACTAGCCGCTTAATAAAAAAAAATAAGGAAGATTTTTTTAATATGGCGTGTGTATTCATAACTTACCTGGCATTGGAAGATCCACAGTCTCGTCCTCTGGTGAACGCTCTGGTGAGCCCACTGGAGAACCCATTGGCATTGGAGGCATTGCCGGTCCATTACCAGCTACCAAATATTATTAGCACAAATTTGCGTCAAAGTTAGAATCAGAGGAAATATCAAAGTGCAATTTGCATATATACGACCTATAATTCGACAAATATAGTCCCAGTTTGCTAACCTATGTTACTCCTAACAAAGTATGTGTACAACCTATTACCTAAACGTACTTAGTTTTTCACCCATGTCTCAATATCTGATAAATTAATGCTACTAACTAATCAGTGTACGAAAATTAGTACAAGGTCTGTTTGATATAATTTCGATCGAATGCATTTGCTAGAGAAAAGATTATTTTGATACAACGTAAACTGTAACAGTTCTTTTATGCCTAATTAAAGTGGTTTAATTTGTTAATGATTTAAGCTATATTCTATCCTTCTTAAATTATTTGTCATGATTTTTAAAAATAATTATCTCAAAGTATTTGTCATTTTAGAAGTTCAAGACAAAATTGATTATTTTGCCATTTTACCCTTAGTATTAATTGTTCTTGATGACTACATACACCTATTATGAGGAGATGACACATAATAGAGTAAAATAATAAATGAAAGAGATTATATATTAACAAATAAATAAGGGTAAAATAGTCAAAAACCACCTCCGATCCTAATTATGGTTTTCTTAAGGGGTGTATAAAAGAGAAACCCGAAAAATTATTTGAGACGAAAGGAGTATAGAATAACCGTATAATGACTTTTCACAGCAACAATGTAGTTTAACTTGCAATAGCCGGCTCATACCATTTTACCAACGTTACCAATTAATGCTAATCATAAAAAATTATCTTTAATTACCTTATAATTAGTAACCTTAGCTTTTACTAATTAATATTTAATGCATGGATCATAAGATCGTCCCATTAATTACTTACCATAACATCTGCTAACAGGAGGAGTTTGCAGGTTACATGCAGCAGGCAAAGCAAGTGCAAGAGTTTGATTAATTTGGACACCTAACGACGAACCGCCACCGTTAGCAATGGTGCAAAGGCACCTAGGCTGCGATTGCAGCACCCCAGAGAGGGCTGAGCAGCAAGAACTCGACGGCGTTTTTGAAGTTGATCCGGTGACATAGCTAAGGCATGAATACATACTAAACAATGCATTCATGCAGTTAGATTGAGCCATTGCTCCTCTTGAAATCATGCTCACTAATATAATTGCAACTAAAGCCATGCAAATTTTGTTCTTTCTTGATGCCATTTTTGATAGAATGTGTTACGTAATATTTCTTTTTTTGAAGTATTACACGTACTGGTTTCGTGCTTTAATTTTGTGAAGAGGGGAGTTGGAGATTTATACATTCTGTTGGGGGTGATTTGGTTACTTGTACTTGACTTTTTTTTCTTTTCAACTTAAAGAAAGGGAATATGTAGGTTAACTAATAAGGGTTCATGATGAGGTAAGATTTGAAATAACGTGTCATTAACACTTGTGAAGTTGAAAATAACCTAAACACGCGGCATGGCAAAGGCTATATATATACAGCTATACCGCAATTTATACCAAACTTTTTTTGAAAAGGGGAAATCAACCTGTATAGCATAAGCACTGGTTGAACATGCACTATTTGATGAATCTCAGTTTGGGGCTAAGGAATTTTCTAAAACTGGATTTAAAAAAAGAAAAATAAAATACAATGGATTTAAAAGGAATTTGACAAATAACACATTAAAAAGACAAATTTAATTTGTTTAATGTTGACGCTAGAAGTCTTAAATAATGGGGTTCGTATGAGTACATTTAAACGCTATGACTGTGAAAAAACAAAAATGTTTATGATCATATAATTACTTCTGTATGTTCAAAGATGAGGCGAAAATTATTTACACCCCCAACTTTGCTTTTAAAAATCAAAGTCTTCCCCTTTCAACTTTAAACAATTGTTCTTCCACTTTTATCCTAATTGACTCTTTTGAATACATATTTTACCCCTTAAATTATCAACCTTCATCTTTTTTTTTTTTTTTTGCTTCTTTAAAATAATGATAAGTTTCACATTTTTAAACTACATAATAAATTTCCTATAGAAATATAAATATTATTTTTTAAAAGGAAAAAGAAAAGTGAGAAATACTAATTGAGTATATAAGTGAATGACATTTTTATAATGAATTAAATGAGCACAACAAGAAAATTTATTTAATTAATAATAATTAAAACTTTAATATCTATTAATACAAGTGAAAGTAATAGGTAAATAATATCTTTATAAGCGTATGGCAATACAGGTAATAAAAAATAATAAACAGAGGTAGATGTATATTTTATAACATATTTCTCAAATTTTATCTTTATATTATAAATAAATTTTAAATTATTATCTTTTTACGTATAACAATTAAATATTATTTAAATGTCAAATTTTGTTATGGATGTATAACAGCCAGTCGCTATAACACTAAAAAAATCTTAAAACCAACAATGTTGTTATAGAAAAGTTTGACTATAGTGGAATTATTAAAAATAAGGGAGATTGACGTATATATACGTATGAATAGGGTATATTTATGAAATATGACAATACTTTTCAGTTTACAAAACATAACGATAAATTTTTTACAAAACATATACGAAAATTTTTGCTCAAAATTGTGTATGGAAACTATATGAAATGCGTATATCTCGCTCAAAACTTAAAAATTTCGCCTCAAAATTTCGTGTATAAAAATTGTATCAAATATGTATATCATGTTCAAGGCTCAGAATTCTCACATTTTTCGTATATGGAAACTGTATAAAAAGGATATGAAATTTGTATATAACTATGTAAATTTGTATAAGTTCATGTTAGCTTTTTAGAAATTGAAAACAACTACAGTAACATTGTAATATAGTTTTCGTACAAATTTGATACAACAACAATAACAACACCAACATAGGAAACTCAATATACAATTTTCATACAAACTCGGTATACAATTATCATACAACTTAAATACAAATTTGAATCTCGCTTCAAAATTTGAAAAAAAAAAAATCACGCTTCAAATCTCGCGTAGGGCTTAAAATTTCATACAAATTTCCCTTGTTTTGCCGTTTCGCACCAATTGGAGAACTAGAGATTAATACATTAGCCAGTTCAAACCATGCTCCGGCGGCATCTTTGAAGAACACAGAATTTTGAAAAAATGCAGATCTGAAAAAAACACCAATCCCTCCATTTTTATTAAAGACTTTTGATTTGGTTGATGATATTTAATTGTATAATAGAAATAGAGAACGGAAAAAAAAAAAAAAAAAAAAAAAAAAAAGGGAAGGGAAGGGTGTTGGCTGTGGAGTTTGGGAGGAAATATAGAACAGGGAGAAGGGGAGGGAAAGGGAAGAGTGGGGCTGTGGAGTTTCAAAGGAAATATAGAACAGGGAGAAGGGGAAGGGGAAGGGAAGGGTGGGACGGATCTGAACAATATAAAACAGAGGATAGGAAAAAGGGGGAAGGGTGGACTTTTAATTTTTTCAGGTCTAATATATTTTGTAATTAAATTGTTATATTTTGTAAATAAAGAAAAGTATCTTTATATTTTGTAATATGTAGTTTTAAATAGTATTATTAGGTCATTTTTCGTAAAAATAATGATAGATATAAAGACAATGAATACATTGGTGATTTGCTTGACCAAATATATAGCGCTCACTTTTTAGTTGATACCCCTTCTGACCCATTTTTGCTTAACCTTACACTGAGTTAAAAAGAACGAGAAAAGAAAATACATCTAATTGGTTTAAAACCTTTAAAAAACATTAACTTCCGAAATCCAAATGCAATTTATATTTAAGGTGACCAAAACACTCTTATCATTTGAAGTTAGTTAAGGTAGTTGAGCTCCAAAACCACTTTGAACCTACATGTTTCTCTCGTGGCCATCTATAAATCACTTCTAATTAATGTCTTCCATATCCAACATCAAGCTTCTATACATTCATCTTTCCTCCTTGGTCCTAGCACATTCCCTTTTAACTAATTCTCCAAATCTTTAAAATTCATTAAAATATGGAAGGGTTGAAATTCTTAAAGAATTCTCAACAGTTAGTGTCAATTTTGGCCATTGTCTTAATGATTTTCAGCACTCAATTAGTTTCAGGGCAGAATGGTACAGCGTGTAGCGCGGCAATGCTACGTAGTTTTAGCCCTTGCATAAACTTTATTAGCAATGGTGGGAGCAATAATTCTTCACCAACTTCAGATTGCTGCCGATCTCTCAAGTATGTCATGAGCAATGGCACAGATTGCCTCTGCCTTATTGTTACTGGAAATGTTCCTTTTCGCGTTCCCATTAACAGGACTTTAGCAATTTCCCTCCCTAAAGCTTGTAAAATGGCTGGTGTCCCCCTCCAGTGCAAAGGTAAAGTTCAATGACTATACGTGAAATTAAAACAGTTCACTTACTACTGAATTCAAAATTTGAGCAGATTGATATTAGATCACTAATTCTCACTTGTATCACTACATTGCAGCATCACCTTCCCCTAATCCAGCTCCAGGTACCAAAGTTAATTTATTTAATTTTGGCACCAGCATTTCTTGATTTTAGTTTAAATATGGAAAAAGAGATGATTAAATCTTCACTTGTGAGAAAAAATTGGGATTAAAAAAAAATGTTTCTGGTTGACAGGTCCAGCTACCTTAAGACCAACAGAATCTCCTAGGTCATCTCAAAGGCCAAGGTCACCAACAGAATCTCCTAGGTCATCTCAAAGGCCTAGGTCACCTCCATCTCCTAGTCCTGAAGGTAATAAAACTCTGATTTTCTGGTGAAATGTAATTGAACTTGTTGAATGTTGAAGTCTAAAATGGTTTATGGGTGGTGTTGTTTTCTTGCACATTTTGCAGCTACTAATGTACCTCAGCCATTCACACCTCCTTCGGGACCAGTGGCTGATAAAACACCAGATTTATCACCACCTCCAACAGACAGCGTTGGAGACCCTGATACAAATTCCGGATTTAAGCCTAATTTGATACCATCAGCAGCTCAGAGTTGCCAGAGATTTTCAGTATTAGTTCTTCTAGCAGCCTGTGGAGTAATGGCTTTGCAGTTTAACTGAATTGGCAACTCACTGCCTTTTTTTGCAAAAAAGAAAAAAAAAAAAAAAAAAAAAATGGAGTATATTTTAGGGAGCTTGCTTGTAGTTTATAGAGTATATTTTAGGGAGCTTGCTTGTAGTTTATAGACATCCGTTCGAGGTGTGATGTACATCAGTTTGGCCCTGTTTTGATAACATTCATTGCATTAAGTGTCATGGAAAATAACAAATTTGAGGTTTCAAGATGTAGAGCTTGAACTTTCCACGTCACCATTTAATATATAGGCTGTATATATGTAGATACAATGCAGGCATTCTTGAGCTTGAATTTTTCAAAAAGCAAAAACTGCAGAATCTGAAAACAAATCTTTTTGTGAGTTTTGAGGTTCAACGCAACCTCGAAAAGTTTCAGCCCATTGCATAATAAACTAAGCTATGCTCCTACTGCAGTTATTTCCAACCATCAGACCATTCAGCTTCATCCACAACAGGGTCAGGGATGTATTCAGTTTGCTGAACTGTACCCCATTGAACCTCGGGAGATGGCTGAAGATTCTGTTTCTCTTCATTATAAGTGCTTTCATCATTCCAATTCTTAGCTTGTCCATCTTCGTCTTGGTCCCAATCATTAGCCTGTTCCCCTTGGTCTTGGTCCCAATCATTAGCTTGTGCCCCTTGGTGCTGGTCCCAATCGTTAACTTGTCCCCCTTGGTCTTGGTCACCATCGTTAATTTGTTCCCCTTGGTCTTGGTCCCAATCGTTAACTTGTCCCCTTTGGTCTTGGTCCCAATCATTAGCTTGTGCACCTTCACCGTCCCAGTTGTTTTCTTGTGCCTCGCCATCACACCAATTATTTGCTTGTCCAGAATCCTCTTGAAGGATCTCCACTTTTTCAGGTAAGAAGCAGCCCTTGTAGGAGCCATTGTCTGCACAATACCACAAAAGCTTGTTCCAGTAGGGGTCCTGCCATGTTGTATATGTCAATAAATAATGGCATTTCTCGTCATAAATAAAGCAATTCGCAAAATAGGCCTCATGATTCATTATTTTAAGCTCCACATATGCCCACAGCAAATTCAAGAGGAAAGTATTTTTTTTCTAATTCAACTTTTATTCCCTGCAAATATTAAACTAACAGTTGCCAACAATAGGTATCACCAGGATCAGAAAATTGTCCAAAAAGTTTAGACAGAACCTCCACCTTTTACTATAGCAAACCAAATCCATATTGGTACTACAAGTTGCAGTAGCAGAAAATAAATACAGACTTACCTTGCAGATGATGTGTGGATTCCCGATAACTACAAGCAATGATCTGGCTCTTGTAGCAGCAACATTAAACCTTCTCGGATTGCTTAAAAATCCTAAGTAGTGGATTCTATCAAAGTCATTGTGTTGTATAGTTGATCGGACGGTTGATATGATAATAACTTCTCTTTCCTGACCTTGGAATTGCTCTACACTACCAACCTTTATATCAACCCAATCAAAACTCTCAAGGACTTTTCTTATTTTTAGTACTTGCTGTCTGTAAGGTGTTATCACCCCAATATCTTCCTCATTCATACCTTTGTTCTCTATTAGATCTCTAATGATCTCTACAACCTTGCTCGCCTCGATCCTATTGAACCACGATGGGTTGTTTCCTTCCCTTTCATCACAACCTTGTATACCAATGAAAAGCAAAGGAAATTCCTTGTTTGGAAGCAGGTCCACCCAAGTCTTAGAAATTTTATCTTCTTTACATGGGATCAACTGTCCTCCATAAAACATTTCTGAGGGAAGCTTCAGAATTACTTTATGACACCGGTAGTTCTTTACTAGTCTGGTAGCATAATTTTCGTTGAGATCACCATATAACTTGCATTCAAATAACCTTTCCATATATGACATCCCCAATCCATAATTTTCAGCATCTTTTGAGAAAACTATTGGACCAAGTTGCAGTGGGTCGCCAGCAAGTACAACTACTGTCTCCTCCTTTAAAAGATGAGAAAGAGGAATCATGGTATCAGGCTCCGATGCCTGTCCTGCCTCATCCAAGAAAATATGAGAGAAGTGTCCCCGTTGTATGCCTTCTGCATAAAGAAGACATGAACTAGCATATGTAGATATGATAATCCTATATCTTTTAAGGTCCCTGAGAAGAGGACACTTGAAACCATCATCTTCCACATTGCAAAAGCGAATGTAACTAGGATTCACATCGTCTAAAGGACGTGTGAGTGCATTCAACCTAAGAACTTCACGGTCCTGCACTTTAACATTCTGCTGACTGACAAGTTTCTCAAGTATATGGTCTGCAGCACTATTTGAAGGTGCACAGACCAGAACTCGAGCATATTTCCTCATAATGTGTAGCTGGACGATAGCTTCTATAAGAGTCCATGTTTTGCCCGTACCAGGAGGCCCATGGATAACATATGGAGCCCCTCCTTTGCACCCAAGAATCTTTTCAACTGCACTCGTCTGCTCCTCGTTAAGCGTACATGAAATAGGTGCCAGTCTAGCAGCTTGTATATTTCTCGTTCTGGCTATGCCTGATGGAAAGAGAACTTCCTCATTTAAGCTTTCTGTAGCTTCAATGGCTTGATGTAACCTCCGCACACCTATACGATTGAATGCGAACTGCACATTATAAAGGTTTCCAGCAACATGGTTGATGTGGAATTTTTTCTCAAACTTCAAATATACTTCTTCCGCCTCAACTCGGTGGATATAACCCTGTGCAAGAACCACCAAAATCACCAAGTTCATGTTAATACATTTGTACTATTTTTGATCTTTCAAGTTCATGTATAAAATCTCGCAGATATATCATCTATTTTTTTTTTTAATCTGTTCTTAAAACTTCTTCATATGCATATCTTAGACAAGAGTGAAACTTTTAACACGTATCTTAGAACATTGGGCAGCTTAATTGCCCTAAAGAGTGAATATTGGAATCCATTGAATATCATCATCCCCTAGTAATTGAACCTCGGGCCTTCTGCTGATTATACTGACATGCAACTGAAATAAAACGGATATAGCAGCCAGAATCACAAAAGTTCTCATCCTTTCCCATAAAATAGATGAAAATGAAACTAAAAACAGAAAAAATAAGAAAAGACTCAACGAAGATTAAAAAAAAAAAAAGGGCAGCCCGGTGCACTAAGCTCCCGCTATGCTCGGGGTCTGGGGAAGGGCCAAACCACAAGGGTCTATTGTACGCAACTTTACCTTGCATTTCCGCAAGAGGCTGTTTCCACAGCTCAAACCTGTGACCTCCTGGTCACATAATAAATACTCCCCCCGTCCCAATTTATGTGATATAGTTTGACTGGGCACAAAGTTTAAGAAATAAGGAAGACTTTTGAATCTTATGGTCTAAAATAAGCCAAAGATATTTGTGTGGTTATAGATCATCTCGTTAGGCGTGAAGGGTAAAGTTTAAAGTTATTTTGTTGTCAAATAAGGAAATGTATCATTCTTTTTGGGACATACTAAAAAGGAAAGTGTATCACATAAATTGGGACAGAGGGAGTAGCAAAAAATGCTGAAGTTCTACCACAACATGAATATTTCAAGAGAATGTAATTTTAAAGGTAACAGGAAGATGACAGGAGGAGAAATTTGGATGTATAAATACATCAAATGATTTTTGAACTTTGAGAACCTACAGGTACCATGGATTTGTAATTATTTTCATCAAATTATGCACTAAAGAGAGCTTAAATTATTATGGCAGCTTATGATATAAACCAGAGCACAAATGTTAATGCACCTGATAAGGGCTAGCATCTGTTGTAGCTAGCTTTGCGAAGATATAATCCCCATAAACAAGTGATGGCCTCCTCTCAGCTAGCCCTGGGACATCAAGAGACAAAAACTGTGGGCCCTTACGCTTCATGGTGACAGACTCCATATCATAGTCCCTCATGTCTTCCTGATGCAAGAACCTATAAGATTTAGGTACTACCGAAAATGAAGTATTACTTCAAATCAAAATTTGAACACACACCTCCATCTTGATTTCTTCAATTGCTAGTAAAGTTCTGAAGTAAGCAATGTAATTATCTTTTCTTAAACCTTGCCCAATAACATCAGGAAATTGTTTTGTCTCTATCATTTCCCTTACATCCTGCGGAATTGGATATGACTGAAGCCTGTTTTTGAATCCTCGTGAAGCCCTTGTAGGACGAGAACCCCTAACATATCCATTAACAGCAAAAGCATCTACTGCTGGTGCTTTCTTCTTTCTGTCTCTGTGGAATGGCCTACTCGAAGTCAGGGACTGGGAAACCTTATCCTCGGCCAAGACAAAAACTAATCTTTCTATGTTGTCCTCACCCACATTGAAGTGCACAGCTGATGTGTGCAATCCAATTTCTTTGGGTTTACAAATCAACCATACTGTTAGTGTCTGGCCCGGTCGTAACATTCTATCCTCTAAGCTAAAGGACTCCATGAATTGTTGAACATATTCCACGTCAGAACAAGCAGCTGGAGGTTCCATCAGAGATAGCGTGAATGAATCCTCAGGTTTCGAGTCGTAGATCTTAATTGACCACAGGTCCAGGGACTCATTAGTGGTATTCTCTATTGTGATTGAATCGACAACACTTTCTCCAACAAATCCTGATTTAGGTTTTCCCCCTATCAGCGGAAATGGAACAGATATAACAACTATATCGCTCTCTTCATTTGGATTGTAGCTACAAGCTGATTTATATTTGTCAAAGTCAACAAATCCGATGTCTCCTCTATCACTAATAACTGAGTATTCATCATCCGACTTATCAGTAACTGTGCCCATGAGTAGTTGAGAGGAATTTCAAGAAGAACCTGCAGCTGTCAACCAAAGTTATTGTACAACTGCCAATTTTTCAGATTCTTGGACAAAGTAAACATGAATTACCACAGCAAAGTAACCCTACTTAATACTTAACCAAATCACTGTTACACAAACAATCTAATCATCCAAATAAATCTAAGAAGAAAAAGTAAAATGAAAATGACGAGAAATAGATCAACAAGCACGTTTAGATTGGGTAACAGAGGAAAATCCAGGACTCAGTCCAAAATCTTTCATGAAAGAGAATTTTAAAATGAAATGCCATTTTCAAATACACTGTAGAGGGCATGTACATAGATACACAGCCAGTATTTGCTTCCAGCTTTTACACATTATTCAGGATAATAGGTAATAGGTACAGATAACCTTTTTAAGGAAACTAATCTGAAAGTAAGAATGCCAATGTTGAATTTATGAACTATTCATGTATTTGACATTATTAAGAATCATTAATTAGCATAATGACATAGCACAAATGGTTGTCACCAGCAATAGAATATAAGAGCTTTCAATGCAAGTTCTCGTTTTTTGATACTTTAGGTGGTTAAATATGCATCCAGTTTTCTGAATACCCTGAAAGCAATTATGAGCCTAATCAACTTTTCTAAACTATCACAAGGTTCCCAGTTAGCGATCCTCAAAATAAACAGGTTATAGTAACACAAAGGCTAATGGACTTCACATTTGTTCTTCCTTCATTTATTTATCTACTCAACTTCACATGATTCATGTAGCAACAGAAGGGCAAAAACAAGTAGTAAAGAGAAAATGATGTTAAAAATCAAGTGAGGTCACATTTGAAGATTCTCAGACCTTCAAATCAAGTAAAGAGAAAATGATGTTAAAAAAACAAGTAGGTCAAGGAGAAAATAGACACAATTGTCATAAAGCAGATAGCCAAGAGAAAGGGAAAGTTGCTGTTATAATCAAACCAGAATATCCCTACTCATAAAAAAGAAAACTCTTAATAGTGCATAAAACTGAAAATGCAGATCAAATAAAACAGAAAATGAAGGAAAACCCACCTAGATTTTGGCCACTTGAATGAGAGAATAGAGAAGGTTTAAGCTTGAGATCAGAAAGGGTTTAATGTCTCACCGAATTCTCAAGGTTAAGAGACGGCGGTACATATTCCTGGTAAAAGTTTCACTCCCTTGAGATAAATTACACTTGTCTAGCAATTTCCAATACAACACATTTTGGATACAAAAAGATTAGAAAGGGAATAAAGTTTTGTTAACAAAGTCATGATGAAATTTGATAATCTACACTCAAGTTAGTAAGTAGTAAAGTGAACATGAATTATGTGATGAGCGAGAGAATAGTGTGTAAATAAAATATAATTTGCAAATGTGTCATTTTTTTTTCCTTGCTTAAACCCCAATCTGTGGGCCTGGACTCTGACTGTTGGTGGTATCATTTAAAGGTAAAAAAGGTTAGAATATCATATCTAACGACCTTGAAAATAGTTGCCCTTGTACTTCTGGCCCTAACTTGTCCCACGGACAAAACTTCAAGGTTAAAAGTCAAAAGTGTTACCCATGGGACGAAACTTGTTAAACTTGAAGTTTTGCCCATGAGGCAAGGAGAGTCAAAAGTTCAAGACCAATCACTTCCAAGGTCATTTTTGTAAATTACCAATAAAACTATCCAGACCATTAGTCTCACTACCAGATGGTATTTTTCGACTACCAAAAGCGCCTTAAAGTAGTCAGAAATTGGGAATTTCCGACTCCTTCCTGACTGTATAAGAGAAGTTGGAAAGCTGAACGTCAAAAAAAAAAACGTCCGACTAAAGTGGTCGGAGAGTTCCAACTACAGTAGTCGGAGAATTAATTAAATAATTATTTACTAATTTAAATATTTCACCAACTAATCGAAAAACTAGTTAGCATAATGATATAGTAGGCAGAAGTGGCTGTGGGGACCATTAAATATACATGGGTTTTCAATGTAAGTTCTCCTTTTTGATACTTGATCTGCCGTGAAATTATGGCACATATGATGCTTTTTTACTATGAGTTTTCCTTGTTTTTAAACAAGTTTGTGTTGTAGTTTTTGTTGTGTTTCAGGAAATTGAGTACTAGAAGGTTAAAAAAAAAAAAAGGAATTTTCACTAAAATCTACACATTTGGGCAGAAGTACAGACCGTACAAATTTGTACGTCCCGTACATGTCTCGCGTACTTCGATGGCAAGAAACAGAATGCATCACTTTGTTGAAGAGGATGTACGGGCAAAAGGGACGAGACGTACTTTGAAGTACGACCCGTACATTTGTACCCTACTTGGTGACCTAAGTTACTAAAGGGCCTCTCGTACATTGAATGTACGGGGACGTACTTAGTTCCGTCGGGGACAGTTTTGTATTTTTTGAAGATTCCGAACTTTAGACCTTATAAATAGTTCTCATAGGGTTTTATTCATGATGAGTTATCAAATTTAGACTCTATTCTCATAGCATTGAATACTCATAGTTTTTAAAGCTTTTTGGGGAGAACAAACAATTGCAATTACTTTCTTTCAATTCCAATCAATCAATTGTAAGCATTATGATTTCTATTATCTCTTATTGCTCTTCATTCACTATGAATAGCTAAACTAATTACTAAGGTTATGAACCCTAGGAAGGGTGTTTTGTGATTGGGGATTAGGATTGATATATGCATAATGGATTGTTATGGTTTACTATTCTTTGTTCTTCGTTCATAATTGATGGTTGCAAACATTAATTAAAGCCATAAACTTTGCTTAAGTTGGGAAAGTGAGTTGGTTTGGTAGGAATAAATAACAAGAACTCAAGGCTTTAATTTAACCCTTATTTAATAAATTCACTTAGGAATAAGAGAAATTTACTTGGCATGAATTAACCGTTCTTCACATACACTCTTTTATATTTGTGGAAAATCATAAAGAAAAATAATCTTTAACTGTTGGGAAACATTAGGGATTCAATTAGAGGTTAAGTGCATTCTTATAACGATCCATTAGACGTATATAATGATCAATCACCATAGCATACAGTTTATCTAAAGGGGAACACAACCTTGGTTTCTTTTACCATCTATTACAATCCAAAGCAATTAGTTAGCAATTAGTTAATAACAACCAACTTTTTACAAACTCAACGGAATATGAAACTAGACCGCAAGAAAGTACTATACGACTTTAGTAACCTTTTCACACCATATTCCCTATGGGATTCGACCCAACCTAGTTGATTTACTATATTTGACATCGTCTGCTTTACATAATTTAATAGGTGTAATTTGAGCGTACCAAATTTTGGTGTCGTTACCGGGGAATATGGTTTTGAAATTACTAAAGAGTTTATGCTTTACTTAAAGTCCGAGGGGACAACTATTTAAAGCTTAGGAGAGATTCAAGGAATATTTGCAAAAGTCTCCTAATCATGGTTTTTCAAAAAATATTTTGATGGAGAAGTTCTATAAAGGGCTAGATCTGTTGACACAAGCAGTTTGCGGCTGGTGGGTGTTTTATGGACAAGACTTATGCCCGAATCGCTCAGTTGCTTGATAAGTTTACTGCTCACAATCAAGCATGGCATTCGGGTGGTAGTGACAGTGTAGCTTATGGAGCACCAATGATCCATAACATTATGAACGAGAACCAAGAAACTCAGCAGACGCTAGCTCAAATAGCAATCAATATTTCTTTGTTGATCAAGAGACTTGATGAAAAGGAAGCGAAGAAGGTTAATGTTGTTGAAGAAGTTCCGGGAATGCTTAAGGGAATGTACCAAGTTCGAGAGGGTCCATATCAAGAGGGGCCTCCTATGCAGTATTAGGATGCTAACTATGTTAATAACTCTCAAGGGGGTTACCAAAGGCAGAATTATCAAGGAGGCTGTCAAAATCATACTCAGAATCAATGGAGACCTTAATAGGGACAAGGTAATTACAACAACAACTATTGTGGCTCGAACCAGGAAAACTACAATGACAAAAATAACTTTGGAAATAGGAGTTCCAATCCCTATATTCCATCGAAGGGTCAGTCGACTGAACAAGGGAGTTCTAAGTTGGAGAACATGCTTGAAAAGGTGCTAGCCAACCAAGACAAAGCAGATAGAATATTGAAGGGGCTAATAGAAACAGTGGGATCTCACACGGCTTCCATTCAGAAGCTCAAGTCGCAGATGCGAGATATTTTCAGAGAACAACACCCTCCACAGAAGGGAGGACTTCTTAGTGATACTATTTCGAATCTGAAGAATGGGGGAGGTGGTGTAGACACTGTATATGCCATCAGTACTCAGAGTGGTAAAATACTTCAAAGTGCTGAAAAGAAGGTGATAAATCTCAAGCCAGTTGCTGAAGAAGAAGAGGCACAATCTGATGTGCCAACAATTGTTGATGAGGTCCAGACAGAAGTTCCTATTGTTAAGCAAATCCATGATGTTCCAGTAAGTTCTAAAAAGCAGGAGGGCAGCACTGACATTAGTAAGTCAACGGTTAAAGGGGCTCTTCGTCCTTTGACTCAATTATTTAAAGCCACACCTCCCTTTCCTCAGAGGTTGGCAAAGAAAACGGAAGATGATAAATGTCAGAGGTTCTATGATCAGTTGAAGCAACTTTCCCTTTTCTTGATGCCTTTCAAGAGATGCCAGGGTTTGCCAAATATTTAAAGGAGATGTTAACTAAGAAGAGATCTATCAAGCATGACACTGTGACTGACTCATCGTGTTAGTTCTATTATATCCACTACCAATGTTCAGAAGAAGGAGGATCCAGGGGCCTTTACTGTTCCATGTTATGTTGGTCAGCATGATTTTGCTCGCGCTTTATGTGATAATGGGGCTAGCATAAATCTTATGCCTCTTGCTATCTATAAGCAATTGGGTTTGGGAATGCCTAGACCTACCACTATGCGATTGCAGATGGTTGATAGATCTATTAAAAGGCCAGTTGCAGTTGTGGATGATGTGCTTGTTAGGGTTGGTGAATTATTTTGCCTGCTGATTTTGTAATCCTCGATTTTACTGTTGATAGGGATATTCCTATTATCTTGGGGAGACCTTTCCTTGCTACGGGAAGGGCTCTTATGGATTCTGAAAAGAATGAAATCATATTCCGAGTCAACGGTAAGGAAATTACTTTCCAAGCGAATAAGGGGATGAAGTTACCGAGTGCTTGCGAAAGCATTTCGGTTATTGATTCTATTGATGTGGTGGATGAAGCTGTTGAATTTAAAATGGAGGAAGAGTGTTTGGGTGAGGCTCTAGCATTCTTGTGAACTTCGATGCTGATGATATAGAAGGTTATGTGGAGACGGTGAATTCTCTTGTGGGGTTAGGTTCCTATTCTTACCAACTAAAGAAGGTTGACCTTGATCTTGAAAACAGAAAGACACCTCCAGCAAAACCATCTATTGAGGAGCCGCCGAAGCTTGAGCTTAAGCAACTTCCTTCATATCTGAGGTATGAATTTCTAGGTGTTGATAATACTTTGCCAGTGATTGTGTCTGTATTGCTGAATGATGAGCAGACAAAGAGGTTGCTAGAAATTTTGCGAGAATACAGACATGAAATTGGGTGGACCATTGCAGGCATTTGAGGTATTCCTTCTGGTATTTGTGAGCATAAAATTCAGCTGGAAGAGGATAGTACACCGAGTGTTGAACATCAGAGAAAATTGAATTCAACCATGCAAGAGGTGGCCAAGAAAGATATTATAAAATGGTTAGATGCTGGAGTTGTTTATCCTATCGCAGATAGTAAATGAGTGAGTCAGTCTAATGTGTTCCGAAGAAGGGAGGCATCATGGTAGTTCCTAATGCTAAGAACGAATTGATTCCTACCAGGACGGTGGTTGGGTGGCGTGTCTGTATGGATTATCGAAAGTTGAATTCTGCTACTTGCAAGGACCATTTCCCCATGCCTTTTATTGATCAGATGCTTGATCGACTGGCGAGAAGGTCATATTATTGCTTCCTAGATGGGTACTTTGGCTACAACCAAATTAATATTGCTCTTGAAGACCAGGAGAAGACTACTTTCACTTGTCCGTATGGGACGGACGTTTGCTCTCAATAGGATGTCGTTTGGTCTTTCTAATGCACCAGCTACTTTTCAGCTATGTATGGTGTCTATTGACAACTTTTTGGAGGTCTTCATGGATGATTTTTCGGTTGTAGGAGATTCGTTTGATGAATGTCTTGACCATTTGGGTCACATGCTGAAGAGATGTGAGGAGACTAATCTTGTGCTTAATTAGGAGAAATGCCATTTTATGATGAAGGAAGGGGCCGTCCTCGGTCACAAAATCTCTGAGAAAGGGATTGAAGTTGATCAAGCTAAAATTGATGTTATTGTCAAGCTTCCTCCACCTATATCTGTGAAAGAAATCCAAAGTTTCTTGGGGCATGTTGGTTTCTATCAACGCTTTATTAAAGACTTCTCCAAGATAGCAAATCCCATGTCCAAGCTTCTTGAAAAAGAGGCTAAGTTCGAGTTTGATGAGAAATGCCGCAAGGCGTTTGATGAATTGAAGGAGCGCCTAACTTCTGCTCTTATTATTGTATCTCCTGATTGATCTCTGCCATTTGAGTTGATGTGTGATGCGAGTGGTTTTACTATTGGTAATGTGCTTGGTCAGAGGCATAATAAGATCATGCACCTAATTTACTATGCCAGCAAAATGCTCAAGGGCCGCAGATGAATTACACGGTGACTGAGCAAGAGCTACTTGCTATTGCATATGCTTTTGCGAAATTCAGGGCCTACCTGTTGGGGTCCAAGGTAGTGGTATACACCGATCATGCAGCGTTGAGGTATCTGATGGCGAAGAAAGATACAAAGCCACGATTAATTAGATAGGTCCTCTTGTTGCAAGAATTTGACTTCGAGGTGAAAGATCGCAAAAGGTCTGAAAATCAGGTAGCAGATCATCTCTCACGACTTGAAGAACCTGGGAGATCGTCAGAGAAGCTTGACATAGATGATGCATTCCCAGATGAGAGAGTTCTAGTTGTGTCTTCTGAGATGGCACCATGGTATGCAATTATCGTCAACTTTTTTATGACGGGTGTTATTCCAGATGAAATCAAAGCATATTAGAAGAAGAAATTCTTGAGGGACTCCCGTCAGTATTATTGGCATGAGCCATATTTGTTCCAGACATGCACCGACAATATCAATAGGCGGTGAGACTGTTGCACAGGTTCATCGGTTATCTATGTTGCTCGGACTCGGGTGCGGGTGTCGGATACGGGTATGGATCTAGAGGTCGGACTCGGCATGATCTAAATTTTAAGATTCGTGGTACGGATCCGGGTACGGATACGGGTGCGGGGATTCGGCAAAAATAATTCAAAATTCTAATAATATAGCTACAAGAATATGCCTAGATTATGAGAGCTTTTTGTGGAAGCACCTACATGTAGTTTGTACCAGACATGTGATTCAATCTTCCATTCTACTAGGTGCTAGACTGCGTGCTCCGAGAAACTAGTTAAATTTTCTACATAATATTGAAGGTATGCCATCTCATGTCTTCAAATCTCTACCTTTTGCTATCTTGAGAAATCACAATCTCAAAATTTTTCTTTAATTTGGTCATGAATTTCGGTCAAAGTATCCGATCTCTATTGACCGGATCCGACACGAATTCCGTACCCAAACCCGTGTCGTGTCGTGTCGGACACGGGTACGGCGACAAAAGTGAAGGGTCCGAGCAACATAGTCGGTTGTTACAGTCCCCGCTTGATAGATTTGAGGTGAGGCTAGCAGCCTTAGAGCGGAAAGGACCGAGGGGTGACATAAGTAAGTATACGGTGAAGCTGGATCGGCTAAAGGCCGAACTGCAGGCAGTGAAGACTCGAGATCGGGTCATTGTTGAGGAGCTCACTGGTCCAATTGTAGAGGACCTTGAGTTGTTGACAAATGTGGGAAGGCTGGTGGCGGATGATGAGTTGCCACAAGATCATAGAGAGAAGCTAAGATTCCTCCCGGGCAGGCCGTAGATACAGTGATACATACCCGGACGGATCTAGAAGAGAAGGAGCAGATTCAGATAGCTGTCCATCAGTCCCTGACAGAGAATCGCCCGAGTACGGGCTAGAAGTAGGGTGGAAGCTTTATCAAGTGGCACCAAAACAGAGGTGCTAGTGCTCATTGTTCCTGTTGATGATGCTGAGACTAATACTGCAACTCCA
This sequence comes from Lycium barbarum, assembly GCF_019175385.1. Taxonomy (NCBI): domain Eukaryota; kingdom Viridiplantae; phylum Streptophyta; class Magnoliopsida; order Solanales; family Solanaceae; genus Lycium; species Lycium barbarum. The sequence goes on from NC_083337.1 coordinate 146,747,651, forward strand.
ACTGTGGAGGCGGCACATTCTGGAGATGATCAGAGCGCCTAGAGCACCTCAGGTACCCCTTACCCTTACTTATGCTTATTTTGATGCAGTGGGGACAGTGCATAGTTTTTTAGTTGGGAGTGGGGCTACTGGAGTTGTGTATTTATATATATGTGTTTAGGATCCCATCGACTTTTCATTGCCAGAGTTCTTTTCCTGAGGAATTTATTTCTATTTTTTTTTATGACATGGGAACCCGCAGCCGCTACACTTCGGGTGCGCACAGGGTAAACCCAGCTTCTGTGCAATAGCTCGCAAACCACACAGGAGACGTAACCCGCACCAGACAAGCCCGGTGCGACGAGCTCGACCCAGAAAGAAAAATCCCCTGCTGTCGTAGGCAGGGGGTTTCGAACTTGAAACATCCATTATGAAAGCCCCATGCTCAACCAACTGAGCCACCCTTGCGGGCAGGGGTTTATTTCTGTTGAAACTGGAATGTTTATGTGTTTAGGTAAAATAGAGTAATTATGACTTAGATGGTAGTGGTTGATGAACTTTTATGGCTATGCATATGTGATTTTGGGTTTTTTGATGAAAATATGACCCATCCTCTCTGAAAAATTGATGTATATGCTCGGAATGTGTTAGTGTGTTGACATGTATGCTTCTTTTTATGATATTTTGCGTATTGGGGTACTATGTGTAACGAATGTTTGCTTGGGTAGTCAATAAAACAATCCTTATGCCAATGAATGTGTGGGTCGTTAGTTGTGTTCGTGCTCTGCATTTGCAATCTAGAACTTACCCGGTTTTCCATGCTTAAATATTTAGGATAGTTTGGTTATTGACGTGATCGTAGGCTTTCTTTGTATAAATTTAGTCACTTTACCTTATAAGCCTTACCCGGTTATGTAAATAATCCCTACTTTCCTCTTTTGAGCCTTTGACCTTTTTCTTGACTAGCCGTTAACAAACCCATACTCTTGTCTGAATTAATTTCATCTATTGCACCCATTCCCTCCATGACACTAATAGAGGAAAAAAGGCTAAAAGCCTAAGTGGGGGTGAAACATGTGTGAGAAAGAGGCGTGAAGCCTAAGTTGGGGTGGTGTGAGTTAAGTAGTTGAGGACTTGATGTGGTTGCTGTAAATACTTAAGGAAAAAAAAAAAAACAGAAAACTGTAGCACAAAAAGATAGTTGAAATAGATTAGTGTGCAAACCACATCGAAGTTGAAAAAGTGGAAAGAGGGAGACAAGGCAAATACGAGTGAAGAAAAGTGTAATATTCAAGGAGGGTGAGTCACTAATATCCAAATATGTATCATACCTGTCCATAAGCCTACATTACAACCCGAAAAAAAGTCCTAGAGTGACCACAACCGAACCGTCCGAAGTTGAAAGCATTGAAAATAAGGGCAAGCATATGTCGTTTGCATTTGTAGTACATGAACTTCTTTGTGAGTCTGAGCGTTTCTTTTCTTCTTTGTCTCTGTCCCGTTTATCATTGTACCTATGTGTGTGGGACGTTCTTTGGTCTTCGTGAGGGTATAATGGTTGAAAGAATTTGTGAAAACCAGTGATTACCCAAAGTAATGTTTGTCTATGCATTGATAGTTCCAATAACTTTATGTCATGGATTGAAGTTTCATTGTGAATTGTAACATGTTTGAAGTGATACATCTTGTTTGAAAGTGTAAAATTGAGAGGGTCGGTCGTGAAAGAAATGCATGCCGGTAGCTCTTAGCCAAAACCATTGTAGACACTTTGTTATATCTAAGTTAGTTGAGTCGTTTGTATTGTTTTACTTGCTTGAGGACAAGCAAAGACTTTAAGTTGGGGGTGTTGATGTGCCGTAAAATTACAACACATATGATGCTTTTTTACTATGAGTTTAACTTGTTTTTAAGCAAGTTTGTGTTGTTTTGATGTGTTTTTTTTTGTGTTTCAGGAAATTGAGTACTAAAAGGCAAAAACAAGGAATTTTCACTAAAGTCTACACATTTGGGCAGAAGTATGGACCGTACAAATGTGAACGTCCCGTATATGTCTCGCATACTTCGATGGCAAGAAACAGAATGCATCACTTTGTTGAAGAGGATGTATGGGCAAAAAGGACGGGACGTACTTTGAAGTACGACCCGTACATTTGTCCCGTACTTGGTGACCTAAGTTACTAAAGGGCATCTCGTACATTGAATGTACGGGACGTACTTAATTGTGCGTCCCGTACTTTGTTCCGTCGGGGACAGTTTTGTATTTTTTGAAGATTTCGAATTTTAGACCTTATAAATAGTTCTCATAGGGTTTTATTTATGATGAGTTATCAATTTTATACTCTATTCTCATAGCATTGAATACTCATAGTTTTTAAAGCTTTTTGGGGAGAACAAACAATTGCAATTACTTTCTTTCAATTCCGATCAATCAATTGTAAACATTATGATTTCTATTATCTCTTATTGTTCTTCATTCACTATGAATAGCTAAACTAATTACTAAGGTTGTGAACCCTAGGATGGGTATTTTGTGATTGGGGATTGAGATTGATATATGCATAATGGATTATTAAGGTTTATTTATTCTTTGTTCTTCGTTCATAATTGATGGTTGCAAACATTGATTAAAGCCATAAACTTTGCTTAACCTGGGAAAGTGAGTATGGTTTGGTAGGAAGAAATAACAAGAACCCAAAGCTTTAACTCTTGTTTAATAAATTTACTTAGGAATAAGAAGAATTTACTTGACATGAATTAACCGTTCTTTACATACACTCTTTTATATTTGGAAAATCATAAAGAAAAATAATTTTAACTGTTGGGAAACATTAGGGATTCAATTAGAGGTTAAGTGCAACATACCTATAACGATCCATTAGAAGTATATCATGATCAATCACCATAGCATACACTTTATCTAAAGGGGGACACAACCTTGGTTTCTTTTACCATATATTACAATCCAAGGCAATCAGTTAGCAGTTAGTTAATAACAACCAACTTTCTACAAACTCAACGGAATACGAAACTAGATCGCAAGAAAGTACTATACGACTTTAGTAACCTTTTCACACCATATTCCATGTGGGATTCGACCCCAACCTAGTTGATTTACCATATTTGGCATCGTCCGCTTTACATCATTTAACAGGTGTAATTTGAGCGTATCAATACTTAAAGGTGGTTAAATGTGCATCCGGTTTCATATGAGCCTAACCAACTTTTCTAAACTATCACAATGGTCCAAGTTATTGATCCTCAAACTAAACAGGTTATGAGCCCGTTTGGATTGGCTTATAAGTTGCTTATAAGCTATTTTCAGCTATTTTGAGTGTTTGGCTGGCCAGCTTAAAGTCATTTTGTGCTTAAAATAAGCTCAAAAAAATAATTGGGCCCATTTGACTTAGCTTATTTAAAGTAACTTATAAGCTGAAAACAACTTATAAGCCAAAAAAAATAAGTTAGCCTACCCCAACTTATTTTTTTTTAGCTTATAAGCTATTTTCAGCTTACAGGCATAAGCCCATCCAAACAGGCTCTATAACACCGGACTTCACAATTTGCTCTTCCTTCAGGACTACACATGATTCATGTAGCAACAGAACTGCAAAAACAAGTACTCTCCTGTTTTCTTTTTAGTCCATTTCATAAAGAATGTCTCTTTTTTTTTTTTTGATAATTCTTTAATTTCAACTCTCCACATGACATGTTTAAGACCACAAGATTAAAGGGTATTTTGGTACATTCTACATATATCTTTAATTTAAGACTATAAGATTCAAAATCTTCTTTACTTTTTTAGACTAGTCCAAACCAGACAAACAAATTAAAACATTCGTAATGAGAAATGATATTAAAAATCAAGTGAGGTCACATTTGAAAATTATCAGACATTGACCAACTGGGCTTACATTGTTTCACTCAGTAGAAAACATGATAATCTCACGATGCTACTCCCTGTTTATTTTTACTTGTCCACTTTTGATTTTGCACGTTCCTTAAAAATTAATAAATGAAGTATATATTTTATACTAATACCCTTTTTAATTTGTGTATAGTCTGATTGAACTTGGAGATTGATTTGGAAATGAATAATTAATGTTAAGGATAAAACAAGAAAAAAAGTTTGTTTTTTCTTGATATGCTAAAGTGGAATTTATTTTTAGTATAGTGGACAAGTATAAGTGAACGGATGGAGTACAAGAAATCACGGTAAAAATATTGAAAATCAAGTCTACATCCCAAAGAGGATGAAACATGAAATCAAAACTAGACCAATTTTTTTTTTTTTTTTTAAAAACTTCTAGAAGTTTCAGTGATAATTAATCCATGTGGTAACAGGGTGACAAACATGACAGATGCGTGAAAATCGACATCAACAACACATGAATTTGGACAACCAAAAAAAAAAAAATCATACATTTCAAATAGAAAAACAAATAAAGTAGAAATAAACACGATTGTCATAAAGCAGATAACGAAGAGAAAGGGAAAGTTGATGATGTTAAAATCAAACCAGAATATCACTATTCATTAAAAAAAAAAAACACAATCACAAACCAGTTAATTAGTTCATAAACTGAAAATGCAGATCAAATAAAACAGAAACAAAAAAAGGCTACCTCGATTTTGGCCACTTGAAAGAGAGAATAGAGAAGGGGTTTTTTAAACTTTAGAGTCTAGAGATTGGAAATGGTGGAATTTTTCACTGAATTCTGATGGTTAAGAATGACAGTACATATTCCTGGTAAAAAGAAATTCACTCTATTGAGATAAATTACAAACTCTAGTGATTTTTCTACAGCACATTGTTGCAATTTGGATAGGAAAAGAAGGATAAAAGTTAGCAAGTTCACTAGAGTAAGTTAATGAGCAATAATTGTGCGTACGACGTGATAGAATAGTTTGCAACAAAATATAATTTGCAAAAGCGCCACCTTTTTTTCCCACCGACTCCCCCATTTATGGGCCCGGACCTGACCCTGACTATTGTGGGATCATTTATTAAAGAAAAATGTAGTATAACCAAACATTCTCCTTTTTTACATTTTGGTTGATAATGAATACCACTTATTGTGTTGAAGACAAGGAATACAAATAATTCCTCTTAGAATTTTTTGTTCTCTGCATTTAATTTCTGGTTTCTTATGTTTAGTATTTAGATAAATTTGACTTTCTTTTTATTTAGAATACAAAATTATTGATATATTTTATCACAGTGAAATCACTCAATAGTAACATAGTCACGTTACATGAAAGTCAAATACTCTTTTTCAAATTCTATATTTCATACTCTTTTTTAATGAGATTCTGGAAATCCTTTCTACCACATAGTATGTAGATTCTGAAGAAAAGTATAAATAGTTTTGAATTTTTTTCTCTAATTTAAAATAAATGAATTTTTCAAAGTTTAAGAGGTTATTTATTAATTTTTTTCAAAATTACCCTTCTTTTAATAGTTTTTTCAAATTTCACTACTTACTTTTCGACCTTTAAAAACAATTTGGGGGAAAAACATGTGATAATTTAGTCAAATGACCCTTTGATTGATGTCATTAATTATATTTTTTTAATGGGTATGTCATACCTCAAAAATTTCACTTGTTTTGATATGGACAAAATAATAAATATATTTATACGTGTAACTTCCAAAATAACAACATTTCAAAATAATTAAGTTTCAGTTTCATAGGACATATAATTGACTAGAAACGTTATTTATTGTATCAGATAATTTCAAACATCAATAGAGCACAGAAATCAGATATCCAGCTCCATTTTTTGTCTCATTTATTTCACATCGTTGATTGAGAGAATTTAAACGCTAACGTTAATCTTTTAGGTGTCATTTATTTTATTAAGATTTGGATCTGATTCGAATCTGAATACACGTCTGACTGTTAAAGTTATGTATTAAAATCTAAATACTACTCGTAAATAATTAAGACTATTTATTTTCTCAACATCTAAATATACCTAAAACTTGTCTTATCTAATTTTTTAAATATAAAAAATCATTTAAAAAAAAAAAAGAGCAACGACATTTGAATACAAATAGAAACATCTACACGGACTCCAAGTTTTTTCTTTTTGCCTTTACAGCTGTTCTTCACTAAAGGAGTAAAGCTTTCTTTCCTGAATTAGCTTGGAAATTTCAAGATTTGCGAATTTATTTTTTCACCGGTTGGGGTTAAATTCAATTTATCTGTACAGAGGTGAAAGTTGTTTTTATTTTGAATTTAGGAAAGACAAGCAGTTTACGCTTTAGTAGCTACGTTTCACTAGTTCTAGTATTCACGGGCTTTTAAGGAATGAAATATTATCAAGCACCCTTCACTATTTCGGATAGTATTTATGGTTTTACCTTTGTTAAATTAAGTTTGAAGGTTTTCTAGTTTTCGTTTACGTTGCTAGAAGCAAATACTTTTGTTTTCTTTCTTGTTATATTTAAATATCAATATTACAGTAGCAAAATAGCATGGTGATCATAACCAAAATAGATCCCTTCGTAGAGCTTTAGTGGGGTGTTGTGGTTACAAATACAGAAAAGGCCACTTACCTTTCAATTTCTTCTCTTTGATCCTATGCATGATTGATTCAATGAAGTTGAGAATAGTCATTCGAATATGATAACCTGCAACTATTGGGGTTTGTATTTGCTTACAATATGCTACCATTGCACAAAGAAGAACTAGGGCTTAAACCTAAACTGCGCAGAGAAGGCGGGAAGAATACCCACCCAGTTTTCATGTAGATAAAATAATATTTAGAGAAATATTAATTGTGTTTTCATATTTTGCCCTTTGTGAATTATTGAAAAAAATGGGGTTTTATGGTTCTGCAAGGAATTAAAGAGACTAGGGTGCAAATCACTAAAAACGATAGGATAAGGTGTAAGTTATAAAAGAGCGTATACGTTAGGGATGCAAATCGCAAATTATCTGTAACTAGCGGTGATGGTGGCTAGCAATAGTCATTAACCATGATCACTAATCATGGTAGTTGATGGTGGAAGCTGATAATTGTGGTGGGCGATAGTGATAGCTAATGATGGTGGTGAATACGATATTTAGTGATGGCTGATAGCAACGATTATTAGCAGTGATCGGTGGCTACAATGGTGGTTAATTGGTTGGGGATGATTGTAGATATCAGTTAATGGTTGGTAGGATGACTAATTGTGGTGATTGGCGACATTAGTGATTGTAGTTGAGGATGGTTGTTGTGGGTGGTGGCAGTTCATAATGATGAGCGCGATGAAGGTTAGCGAGAGTGAATAGATTAGTGGTGACCGCTAACTTTGTAAAAATCTTTGAATAAACATCACAATGATAATAAAATTTTATTGTGGATCTTAATGATGTAGATCCATTAAGTGGTTGTTAGTTTTTTTAATAAATTTAAATACGGTTAAGACTTGAATGATTAAAGTTCAGACCTAAAAACGAACAGACTTAATGAGTACCTTAGTTTGACTTGACATGGTGTTTTAAGAATGTAAAAAGGGAAAAACCTTCAAATCTTATTGTGTGATAATAAAAATGTGTCTAAAATAGCAAACATATTTTTTTAAATTTTGTGATTTTGAACTTGTCATGACATTTCTGGCAGGAAGTTTTTTATTTTCTTTGGCCTATTAGGAAGTAAATGAGAATATTGGACTTAAAAACTTACTGGTAGGAAAAAAAAGATAGTCTTTTGAAACAAAGAAAAGTAAAACATATAAATTTAAAGGTGGGAGCATGTGTAATATGCAAGTACCGGAAAAAGTTACTACTATTAAACTAACAGTTGTACATCTAGTTTGTCAAAGAAAATATCTTCCCTTCCAGCGTGACTCGAACCTGGACCTACTAACTGAGCAACCTTCACTTGTCTTCAAAACTATCAATTTTAGATTCTCAGGGAGGTGTGCAAAATGCCTAAATTAGGAGTTCGTTTTATTATTGGTCATGTAAATTTTCAAAAAGAAATGAGAGAAAAAGTTTGCAACATTTTAATTTTGATTCTATTATCCATGTTGTCGGGGGAAGATAAAGCTGGGAAGCGCCAACGAGAAAAGAGTTGCAATGTATATGCAAATCCAAGGTTGTAAATGGATTCGAGTGCCATTCAATTGCCTCATTCGTGATCCTTTTGATAGCTAATAGTAAAACTATTCTGAACAGAGAGCTGCCTTCGCTTTTGGAGTTCTTTCGTATGAAATTCCACTCTAATCCCTCTCTAGCGATTCAACTCCTAAAGTTCGACGTTGCAGCAACAACTGATGCTTCTATGTGAAAATCTGTAGTTAGCTTTAAATGTTGCCCTACTTTTTGCGACCATGTAGCTAATGTGCAGCTTCAACAATTTTGCATAGTCGTCATTTGATTGAATATTAGTATGACTTAAACTTTGAAGGGAGCCTTGACATAACTAGTAAAGTTGCTGCCATGTGATTAGGAAGTCACGGGTTCGAGCCGTGGAAACATCCTCTTGTAGAAATGCAGTGTAAGACTACGTACAATAGACCCTTGTGGTCCGGCCCTTTTCCGGACCCTGCGCATAGCGCGAATTTAGTGCACCAGGCCACCCTTTAGTAAAACTAGGTTATCTTCTTTCTACTTCAATAAATAGCAGCTCTTTTTCTTATTTAAATACCTGAGACTATTCAGTTTCAAGTTTCACCATTTTGTTTTTTAAACAGCTAACAATGGACAAAGATGTATAAAGATTGCTAGTGCAAATTTTAGAGGAGAAATAAAAGCAATCTTCCAAAAGCAAAGTACTTCTAAATTCTGAATCATGGATCCTTCCCAAATCACTTTACCTACTATTGCTGTAAATCTGTCTATTACTTTTTAAATGCTATGTCTTTAACCTCTATGGATGAAAAACCACCCAAAAAAATAAAAATAAAAAAAAATGCAACAGTATAACGCAGTAGGATGGAAACGGAGGAGATCATAATTCCTTTGAATATATATGTGTTCCTCTTAAGTTTGTAATAGAGTACACACCAGAGGTTCAAACATGATAACTTCCCACCATGTCTCATTCTCTTCATGTCATCTCTCTGCCTAAAAAATAAAAATCTTGAAATAGAATTATCATTTTCCCACTTGGCAGTCCTTTTAACCGTAGCTCGAGTTCATCTTGTTAAAATTTGCCAAAAAAGAAGCACCTAATTAGTATTGTCGCGTGGAATTAGCTTCAGCTTCCGGATTAAAAATTAGCAGTAGTACTCCCAATCCAGACAATCCTTAAGGGGAAATCTTTACCCAAATCTTCAGTAATCAAAGAAAAGGGTCCCAAAGACATTTGTCTTTAGTAAACTTCACCTTCTTGATGATCTTCAAAAACTTGATCAAAGGATCCTTCCATAACTGAGTCAGCAAACGCCGCCAAGCTCCAAGGTTCTGTAATAAAGTTGACAGTTATTAACCGGCAGACAACTTACCTTTCCAAATAACACTTTAGTACATCATAATTACCTAACACACTGGAGGAAAGATGACATTAATGAACGATCATTATTTTGCTCCTAATGCAGTGTTAACTTACTAGGAAAATAGTTTGCAGTTCAGTCTATCTCAAGGTAAGCCAGCGATAATAAATTTGGGTATCTACCACCTGATCAAATTTAAGATGATGCAGAATTAGGAATTAAAAGAAACATCAGCAGCATAACCAAGAAAAGGTCAAAGAGAAGGAATAACCTTTTTCAATTAGTGGGATACGGAGAGTCCCCTGTCGCCCTTTGTGGTTGAGTTAATCCAAAGCAACACCTGCCTGAATCTAGAGAGCGAAAGGGAGATGAGACAAGTACCATTCACTAATATGCTTAGATGAACATTTAAAGGTTACAAGTACTCTGGAGATCAAGGCACAAAGCTAAGGAGACTTGAGAAATAATAGAATCACGAACAGGTTCAAATCCTATGCCCAGTACAACAGATGAATCTTCTATTGAAGAGCAACCTTACTAAAAATCTCGTGTACCAACCAATTTCATGCCTGTAAATGGTAGATATTGTCGGTATCAACTTTACCAGAATTTGAGTAAGACCAATTAAGAAATTTTGGAGGAAAAAGAAAAGAGAAGAGCTTTCTTCCTTCATTGGGCACTTCATGTTCTAGTTTAATTAAGACAGTTCTTAGCCAAAAGTGTACCTTATATAACCTATGGGAGTAGGCCTATTTTGGTCCTTCAAATATAACCTTGAGCATCTTCAGTCCCTTAAATTTGCTAAAGGGGAACCTTCGATCCAACTAATAGAATGGACTTAAAAACTAACAATGACTACCAAAAAACACTACTAGAAACACGGCAAAAACCACTTTTGAACCACTAACGGTCCTAGTTTAATTAAGATGGAACCAAATTGTATTCTCAGATAAAGCATCCCATATAGATATAAAAAAAATAAGATTCACATAAATAAAGAAGTCAAAAGATAAAGTGTACCTAGACAAAAATAGGGAGCAACACCGAACACTGAGGCTTTATGTCCTCACTTGTACTTCAAAAGAAGCAGAGTTCGGTATAACCATGTGAGTAGGGCAAGAGCTCCTCCACCGCAATTCTTGAGCTTGAACAACTCATTTTCCTTGATCTACTGCGTACTGACTCAACTTCGGCCAAAAACACACTGAAAACAGGTCTATGATCTGAAAATCTAGATTCCCCACGGACATAAGACAACTGCTGGAGACCCCCTCCATGCCACAAAATTCGATCACACCTTCAGATGGAGATTGCATAAATTAGTTCTAGACTTGTAGATAATCCTCCAGTAGATATTGTAACAACCTGTGTAGTGATTTTAGATTGAGAATAAATATTCTTTTTGATAGTCAAAGAAAAACCCTTACCATGCAGGCGTTCGGCGCTTGTCCTTTGGTTGCATGTCATCAACAGAATACCTATCTGAATTCCTAGAATATTTATATGTTGGTGGGAAATATATCTTTCCTTCTTTCCATCCCACAAAAACTCGACCACGTCTCTGTTCTATCCTCAGCTGTCAAGGAAAGAGAAAACAAGATCAGTTGATTATTGTCCTATGACATTATCCAGCTGAAATAAATTCCAGTATGGATGTGGGAAAAAAACACAAGATTGCAGGGAGACCTGGTCATTTCCCAACAATGCTCTCCAGTTTTGCATCTCAACAAGTGCTTTTGCAGAACGATAAGAGAGTGCAATCCGATAGTTCAGATCCCCAAGCCAAATAACTCGGCTGAAGAGAATTGGGTAATCATCAGAAAATGGATATCTCAGATGAAACAAATTTAACATAACGTAATAATGGTTTTACATGGAAACAACTATATTAAACTCAAGCCTTTCCATCATTTTCATTTTTCAATTATCTTCATGAAACGGTTATTCCAGGAAGTAAAAAGTCAGCCATCTTACTCGTGCTCAAGAATAGTTTCTGGTGACTTCTCTTCACTGACACCACTAACTTGTGGAAATCTTGTTTTCTTTAGGATGTCCATGACATCAGAGTTTCTGCGCAACTCATCACCCTCTTTCTGACCAGAGGTTAAGTGAGTGCAGACAAAGCAAAAACTTGTTTGATGCAACTGCATACTGATTGAGATAGATCCCTGCAAAACCAAGCATGGAGTTGTACATTATGCCAAGTTTCTCTCTTCTAAGTCAATATGCGGAGATCTCCCAAATCAGCCAAAAAATAACCTTGTGCTTTTCCACTCAGAATTAGGGATAATTACATTTTTGGACCGCTTAAAAGAACAATAGCCAGCAAATGTATAGGTTTTGTATATTAAGTATGAATAAACATATAATATACATATTATATACAAGAAATATACATATGATATACATAATCAGTGTATAGATCTTGTATATTTTGGCTAGCGCCTGTAATTAATTTCGACCGACGGGCCAAAAATGAAAATATCCCTCAAAATTACCTTATTCCTAAGGTACCCCATCAACCCTCTGCCAACACATGATATTTTCATATTTCGAACATGTTCCCTCAAATCACTCCGCACCCATACGGTGAGAAAAATGCCAACCATTTGTTTACTAGCTGCTAAAGAGTAGGTTGAATTTCTGGGCATTCTGTAACCATCTTCTCCATTTGTGACAGGTGAAAACGATACGGTAGGTGAATCCCCAGGTCCATAATCATCATCTGACAAGCCCCATCTGGAGAAATCACTTGGCCTTTGTCCGCAGGAATAGTCACTAAGCCTATGACCCGATGAATAATCACTTGGCCTCAGCTCCCTATTAGGATCAAAATCACTAGACCTATGTCCAAAAATTACTCGATCACAAACACTATATCGTCCATCCACGCGAGGTTGCGAGATGGATGGATCATTTTCCATGGTCCCGCACTGAGGTGTCTGGAATGACCGACGATGAGAGATGGATGATGACTTGTATCTACTTGAACCCTCAAAGTCAGCATTCCACTCGGCAATTGGATCTGGAACAACCGGAGAACAAGTGTAGCAACCATTACCTCCACTAGTGCCAGGACCGTTATTTAATGTCTCCCCAATCAAAGCAATCCACTTTTTGCCAGGGCCATTGTCTTCGGCTCCCAGAATATTACCTGCATTTAACGGAACTATTTCCTGAAATCTGAAAATGTAACAATGAATAATGTTTCAGTCAACTGTGATAAATGACAATATTTGTAAAAGAATAGATGAGATTCAAATCCTAGAGCTCATACCCGAGCACATAAATGTCTGCAGGGGGCGAAGAATGAAGCCAGTCATCTAGATTTAAATTGTTCGGTGGTGATTCTCCACCCACATTCCATGTAGATACAAAGAGTCTGAGGCAATAAGAAATAAAAGTGAAATACACTAATGTTGTGGAGTTGTGACTATAAAGGAAAAAGAAACAATATCTACTGGATTTATCAAGAAGGCAAACCTATAATTTTGTACATTTATAATCTTAGGGCGATCAAGATCAACACTCTCCCGTGGGAGATGCTCCATACCCCTGATTGATTTTTCTGCTCATTTGAGAGGGCAGAGAGACTAGAATTAACTTAAGGCACCCCATAAGAGTTTCTTAAATATGATATAGGGTACTATAAGGATTTAGAATATTAACCGTGCAACTAACCTGTTTTGCTCTTCTTGATAGTGCAATGCTCCCGCTCAGATATGCTTGTACTCCACTCATAATCTCCTAAAGAAGGGAAGATCAACATTAGTTTCCTGTTAAAGAGTTAGTGAAATTGGTAAAAAACAATCATAACTCCCACAATTTTTACAAATTACAAAATTAGGAATGATTGTGTCTAACTTTATCTTTAGGAGAGAGAGCCATCAATTTCTGCTGGAGGTAAAGATTAGTGAATAAATACAATTTCAATAATTTCTAGGAATTTTATCATAACCCTTGAATGTCATATTATGAGACAAAACCTTCACTAATCACCATAAACATGTGCTAGACAAAATATTAGATTCTGGATTCCACCACTCCCAAACAAGCAAATAAACAAAAAAAAGAATAAAAGGGGAAACAAACAAGGAGTATAATTAGATGCTAACCTCCATAGACAAATTCATCAGATTGGAATTCCTCAGTTTTGCCCTTAAACCATTTCCTAACCAACTTTCTTGACCAGGACAACTTCAACAATCAAAGTGGAAAATGTCAGCAAACTAATAATTGAGTTACATAAATTCAAAACACCAAAATTGCATTTTTCAAGAAATGAAAGCAAAAGGAGAAAAGGGGTATTCACTATTCACCTTGCTTTTCTTGGAATACTCATCCCTCATTGCATCACTGATCCTTCATGCACCTCTAACAAATTCTGAATTATATTCAAAGTCACCCCAATAAAATTAAAATCTAGAAAGTCTTCAGCTTCTTCTTGCTACTTCAATTTTCTGATGAACTGTTGTATTGTAAATGAACCAAATAACATGAAAAAGATAGCAGCAACTTTAGAGTGACCAAACAAGATTCCAGTTTTCCAGCTGTTTGGGTATCTCTATTACACGACAAGATTGTTTCTTCTTTGGTAAATTCACTAATCAGATATATATGCCTTATGGTATTTACACACGTACACAGTGTATAGGAGAAGAAAAGGACAACACAAAGACCAAGAAGAGTAAGACAACACAAAGATCAAGGAGAGACAACAACCACTTTAAGTTTAGCAGAACACACCAAAAGATAGCGAAGAAATTAAAAAGAGAAAGTAACAAAGCCTCGTTTTTAGCAACAATAAAGTACCGAATTTGAGCAGAATAAAATGCAAGCTATCCTCTTATATTACGAGCCCAAGACTTTTGTAGCCCAAAAATAAATTTTTGAAACTAAAATAATCCATTGAAAAAAAAATCAAAATAGGCTTTACGCACCGAATATGTGCATAAAAGGTCCAAAGTGTACATTGAAATCCAGCTTTTGTTCTTTGAAAATCACTCAAAATTAAGTTTTTTTCCATACTTTGACCGAAGATTAGTCACGTTTCTAAACTCCAGAATATAAATATTTTATATAGAACTTAATATATTTTTTAGCGTACAATAATGTTGGCTCATTACATCAGGTATACATATATGTTTGGATTGTCGTTTTAGGGGTTGTAAAGTGTCTCGAAATAAGTTTGGAAACTTGTTATCTTTTAAGTTTTTTTTCGTACTTTGACCGAAGATATATAAATATTTTATATAGAACTAAATATTTTTTTTAGTGTACAATAATGTCGGCTCATTACATCAAGAATACACATATGTTTGGATCGTCGTTTTAGGGGTTGCAAAGTGCTCCGAAGTAAGTTTGGAAACTTGTTATCTTTAGTTTTTTTTTCGTACTTTGACCGAAGATTAATCACGTTTCAAAACGTCGGAATATAAATATTTTATATAGAACTTAATATTTTTTTTAGCATACAATAATGTCGGCTCATTACATCAGCTATACATATATGTTTGGATCGTCGTTTTAAGGGTTGTAAAGTGCTCCGAAGTAAGTTTGGAAATTTGTTATCTTTAAGTTTTTTGTCGTATTTTAACCGAAAATTAGTCACGTTTCAAAACGTCGGAATATAAATATTTTATATAGAACTTAATATCTTTTTTAGCGTACAATAATGTCGGCTCATTACATCAGGTATACATATATGTTTGGATCGTTGTTTTAGGGGTTGTAAAGTGCCTCGAAGTAAGTTTAGAAACTTAATTGTTATCTTTAAGTTTTTTTTTTTCGTACTTTGACCGAAGATTAGTCATGTTTCAAAACGTCGGAATATAAATATTTTATATAGAACTTAATATCTTTTTTAGCGTACAATAGTGTCGGCTCATTACATCAGGTATACATATATGTTTGGATCATCGTTTCAGGGGTTGTAAAGTGCTCCGAAGTAAGTTTGGAAACTTGTTATCTTTAGGTTTTTTTTCGTATTGAACCAGAAATAACATATAAACAATTTAATTTAGATTTATCATAAACTGAATAATGAGGGTGGTGGGGTTGCCCTTAGGCCTTAGGAGATTGTGTATTTGTAAATAAAATGTACATTTTATGTTAATATTATATATATTTTTGGGTATTATTTTTTTAATGATAATTAGTTATTTTGGTATTTATTGTCGATTAATAATAACTCGTGCGACATTCTAGATTAATTAAAACCCTATAAAATACGGAAAAAAAAACTTAAAGATAACAAGTTTCCAAACATACTTCGGAGCACTTTACAACCCCTAAACGACGATCCAAACATATATGTATACCTGATGTAATGAGCCGACATTATTGTACGCTAAAAAAAATATTAAGTTCTATATAAAATATTTATATTCTGACGATTGAAACGTGACTAATCTTCGGTCAAAGTACGAAAAAAAAACTTAGAGATAACAAGTTTCCAAACTTACTTCGGAGCACTTTACAACCCCTAAAACGACGATCCAGACATATATGTATATCTTATGTAATGAGCCGACATTATTGTACGCTAAAAAATATATTAAGTTCTATATAAAATATTTATACATCTTCGGTCAAAGTACGAAAAAAAACTTAAAGATAACAATTAAGTTTCCAAACTTACTTCGAGGCACTTTACAACCCCTAAAACGACGATCCAAACATATATGTATACTTGATGTAATGAGCCGACATTATTTTATGCTAAAAAAGATATTAAGTTCTATATAAAATATTTATATTCTGGAGTTTAGAAACGTGACTAATCTTCGGTCAAAGTACGGAAAAAACTTATTTTGAGTGATTTTCAAAGAACAAAGGCTGGATTTCAATGCTTTTACGCACATAATCTGTGCGTAAAAGAACTTAAGTGTAAATGTACACTTTGGTCCTTTTATGCACATATTCTGTGCGTAAAGCCTATTTTGGTTTCTTTTTTTTTTTAATGGGATATTTTGGTTCCAAAAATTTATTTTTGGGTTACAAAAGTCTTGGGTCCCTTATATTACTCCTTGCATAATAAGTATTACTTTAGCCGATGCAATGTAAAATTTTATCAAATTACCCTTATATAATAAAAATAAATTACTTTTATCTTTTGATTAGAGTCTGCACAAGAAGTAAACCTTTTGACATTGGGAATTCAACAATACTAAGTTATTGTGTGGCTTTTCCAATCATCATTTAGATATTACTTAATTATCTAAGGATAGAATTGGAAAAAACTAATCAATTTATGTCTTAGTTTTTTAAGATGACACTGATTATGGCATAATTTATTTTTTAGCTAAGCTAACACTTATTACGGGACAGAGGGAGTGTATGTTCACTATCACGCGCACCCTGTCACTCACACCACATGACTGTTTTTATTTCTTTTTCTATTTGTCCTATTTTAGAAATAATTTAATCTAAATTTTCTGTTTTAATTTTATAGTCATATTCATGACAATAAGTCTAAAAATAATTCTTTCTAAATTTTATATTCAATCAAATATCTTTAGATAAAATGAAATAAAAAAATGTTTGTCAGTACACAATCATGTCATTAAAAAGAAAATGAAAAATTATAAAAATTTACTATCTTTAAAAAAAATTAATGTTGTTATGAGTGTCACATAAAATGGAGCGATGAATTATTATCATTTAAACTTATTATTATAAACAAACTTATCCAAGCAAATCACTTTACATTAATAATATTAAAAGAATTATACTCCTTCTCACATGTAACACTCATCCCTTTTAAATCAGTTCAAAAGAATAATATTATATTATATGTACAAACATTTAATTTTAAACTTCTAAGTTTATTCTTATTTTTAAATTCGTGTTCAGGAACAAGTATTACTTTGCAGTATGCATCAAAGTAAAACTGTTTTTTTTTTTTAATAAAAAAATATTCCAAAACCCAAGGCTGGCCATAATTGTGATGATTCGAACCATAAAACGACCTGGTCAGCTGCCAAGATTCGATAATCGTCAAAGTTGGACGGCGGAAGATTCTTTACATGCAAAATTTCTTCTCCATTTGGTCTCGTAATTAAATTGCAACCAAGGTTCGATAAAGCAGTTATAGGCGGCGACTAAAGATAAAGGAAACGTGATTGCTGTTCCAAATATATTCCAAATATAGAAACAATAACTTTATGAGATAATTTACAGTCACATATTTATATAAAAGAAAAAATATTAAATATATCCTTCTACTTTAGTTTAATATTTAAATATATACTCTGTTAGTCAAAATAGATAAATAAACCCCTTATGTTAGTCAAAGTAGATAAATATGCTCTTCTGATAAGAAAATACACAAATATACTCCCAGTCAACATAATCCTCAATTCCACCATTAATTACCCCGATTTAACTTTAAAAAAACTCATGCCCGACCGGAAAATTAATTTCTTTCCACCCAAATATACCCACCACCAGTACAACCGACCCAAATATACCCACCACCAGTACACAAATATACCTCTCAGTCAACAGAATCCTCAATTCCACCATTAATTACCCCGATTTAACTTAAAAAAAACTCATGCCCGACCGGCAAATTAAATTCTTTCCACCCAAATATACCCACCACCAGTACAACCGACCCAACACAACCACCACGACCACTTCCACCACCACAACCAGTAAATTCTTCATAACCATCCTTAACCACAACCCCAATTGTTTTGTACCTAAAACTTCAAGAAATTGTTGATTTTTAGTTTTTAATTTTTAGATTGGAGGACCAATGTTTAGAAAGGAGGCTTGTGGCAGGGATTTTCTAGCCTTTTTGAGCCTAAAGCTTTCATTTTTATTGATTTTAATGTTGCTAGCTACTGAGATCAAATGATCTTTTTTGTTTTGTTCAGTGATGTACGAGGACATGGTTAAGGATGGTTACGAAGAATTTACTGGTTGTAGTGGTGGTGGTTGTGTTGGGTCGGTTGTAGTAGTAGTGGGTATATTTGAGTGGAAAGAATTTAATTTGCGGGTCGGGTCGGGGCGGGCCGGGCATGATTTTTTTTAAGTTAAATCGGATAATTAACAGTGGAATTGGGGATTCTGTCAACTGAGGGGTATATTTGTGTACTTTCTTAACAGAAGGGGTGTATTTATCTACTTTGACTAACGAAAAGGGTATATTTATCTACTTTGACTAACAGAGGGTATATTTAACTATTAAACTAAAGTAGAGCGGTACATTTGACCCTTTTCCCTTATATAAATCTTGTTTTGGACCATACATTTCAAAAGTTTTCATTTTTTTAAACTCCGTACCAAGTCAAATAATGCCACATAAATTGAAACGGATTTTCAATTTACGGGACATTTTCTTTTTAATCAGTCTAACAGAAATGACGCATTATTACATTTAGTGACAACATTTAACTTTAATCATCTTATTTTGTTCCTAAGATGATTTATAGTCACAAAAATATTTATATTTCCTGTCTCGATTTATGTGATACTTTTCGCTTTTTGAGATTCAAACTGAATGAATTTTGACCAACATTTTAATACGTATTTTTTCGCCAAACTCATATAAGAAAAATTGCAATTTATAGTATTTTTTATGTAGTCGTCAAATATATAAATTTTTATCTTAAAAATTCAATTTAGCTTCAATTGACTCTCGAAAAGCAAAAAGTATTACTCAAATTGGGACAGCGGGAGTAGCTTATTACAGATTACAAATTTAAAAAATCTTCCTTTTATTTTTAAGCTTCGTATCCAGTCAAACCTAGGGGTGTACATGGACCGGGTTGGTTCGGATTTTTTAAACACCAAACCAAACCAATTGCGTCGGGTTTTTAAATTTATACACCAAACCAAACCAATAAAATTCGGGTTTTTCAACCTCGGGTTTTCTCGGGTTATTCGGTTTTCTCGGGTTTTTTCGGGTTTTTTTTCGGAATAGTCTTGATACAAAACATATAACTTTTACTTCAAATATTTCTTTAGTCCTAGTAAGATACAACTATATAATTAAGGTGTTTCATAAGAAAATAACACAAAATGTGAGAAGAGTGATGACATTGTATTAAAATATTCAACAAAAGATAATAAAATGGGTTAAAATAAATACTGCTAATTAATAAGCCATAAAGAAAATGACCATGATCTAAAAATACTAAGTCATGTTAAAATAAATACGGCTAATAAATATTAATTACATGACAAGAAAAAAAAACTTAAGTTATGTATTTTCACTCTGTAAACCAATTATGCAAAACTAAAGAATAGATATCCAACATTATTGTCATTCCTAGTGGTAAATTGAATTTCTTTTGTTAGTATTAGTGTTGAGTTGGTTTTGGTTAGGACTTTATATGAGTTACTAACAAACATCCATAAGATATAAAACTTATTGACATTCAAAATTCTAAGTTCAAGCTTGAATAATATGATAATAGATTAAAAACTACCGAAAAAATTTAAGAAATATTTATAAATTACATTACAAATAAATATTTTTTTGTATAAAATATTTTTAAAATTAAATAGATGTAATGTTGGGTTGGTTTGGT
Source organism: Lycium barbarum (assembly GCF_019175385.1). Taxonomy (NCBI): domain Eukaryota; kingdom Viridiplantae; phylum Streptophyta; class Magnoliopsida; order Solanales; family Solanaceae; genus Lycium; species Lycium barbarum. The sequence goes on from NC_083337.1 coordinate 146,767,598, forward strand.
TCAGTTTGACTTTTTTTTAGCTAAAACCAAACCAAACCAATTATGGTCGGGTTTTTTTTTTCAACACCAAACCAAGTCAAACCAAACCACTAGTTGGATTTTTTTCTCGATTTGACTCGGTTTATCGGTTTGGTGCGGTTTGTCGGTTTATTTTGTACACCCCTAATCAAACCCCTTAAGTAAATTAGGACAGAGGAAATAATAATTATTGTTTGTACGTTAGTTCAATTTTATTAATTAATAGCCTCTTGCTTTTCGAGTTTCTTGTGTATTAGGCCTTAAAAGCTGTGCAAGGAATGTTTTAGAGAAGGTATATCGATTGTTTATGAATTACTCCATGAAGCAACTTATCACCCTGTTCTCTTATTTACCTCTATTACAATGGATGGTCTGGATGGGACCGTGAATAGGTAGTAAAAATTAAAAGAAAAGCAAAAGATAAAGTTTTATGATGAGCTTGAACCATGCGGCCGCATGCACCACCTGAAGTTAGGTGAAACGAACATTCAAACTTTAATCAGGCTAAAATATTAAGAATGCTTGTCTAATCATATTGTTCTGTCGCAGTTTAGGGTATCAAATCAAAATCAAATAAACATGAAATCATCCCATACAGTACCCCATTCCTTCGATAGTGAAAAATACAGGATAAAGTATGATCCCATAAATATATCCAAATTAAGTTAAGTAATTAACCTTTAAAAACTAATAAAAGGGACTAAATTGACAATCATAATAATAATCTCTCTGCCAATAATCTAATCAATGTAGTCACCAGACATAATTACCCTACATACCTCGTCCATTTTTGTGTGATCTTAACCTCGGATTGATAACAATTAACAATCAATCATCTTTTCAAATTTTTTTTAGCTAAACGTAATTATAATATGTTCTTAAAAATCTTTAGAAAAAAACTAATCGTTGGAATAGTACATTAGGAAAAAAGATTAAGATAAGGTTCATTTTCTCAAAGTACGTTCTTCAATAATGAACAAGAAGATACTGAAAAATATAAGCATGGTGACAAACAGAGAGAAGTAGCAAAGGAACATTGTGCATTGAGAAGACTCATTCTTTTGTATATCAACAGACATGGTACTTTCAAGGGGCTGGTATACTGTTATCGTTACTTTAATGCATTTCAAAGTATTCGTGGCCAATGTGATTGAATAATTTGAGGCTGAGAATATAGTTAATGTCCCATTAGAGGAATTAAGGGTAGCTGTCTGAATTTAAGTTGTTGTGGTCCTTTCGTTCATTGCATCCTTCTCATAGAAACAGCCAAATTTGTGGGGATGCTTGCAAGTACTCTATCGTCGAGTTGGAAAATCTTGTGGATTTGGAGCTCTCCTTAGGAATGTTACATCATATTAAATAAAGAAGAAGAAGAAATGGGCTCACATTTCTATTTCTATCTTCCTTGTTATGGTGAGGGCTGAGGAAGAACGAAGTGTCTCACGTCATATTGGACTCTGTACTTTAGGCGGTTTACTAGACGAAACAGTGGGTTCAGAATTTAAATTTGATGGCTTAACTTTTAATTATGTTATAACTGAATCAGTTGCACTCTTTATATTTGGCTCAACATTTGAAATTTGTTTAAATTCTAATAATTCTTTTACACATCTATTGATTTTGCACGGTGAAAATGCCAATTAAATCCATTGATCAAATTCATAATCTATCCGTCTTTGCCATCACAGGGTCCCGCTTCTTCAGCTTTGGGTACAATTATTAGGGTTGAAATAACTGCTTAGTAATTTTTTTTTTTTTTTTTTGCAATTTATAGACCCGCAAACTAAAATTCTATAAGAAAACGTTAGACCATGATCTAGTGTTGGGCTAATCTAGTGTTGGGCTAAATTCGTATAACACAGCTGGGCCAATGTTGCTAGCACATGTGGCAAAAGGGATAAGTCAAGGATGAGTCAGCACACATCTTCACCGGAGGTGGCTTCATTGTACCGGAGATACCGCTAGGTCCGGAAGACCATTGGAATAGCTCCGGAGGAGAGCTCAACGGATTGCCGTTACAAATTGGGCTTAACATTATCCGCACGGTGTTATTAGGCTTAATGGTCCTCTTTATTGCTTGTTATTATTACGTAATTAATGATCATTATGGGCAAGGGCACAATACATGAAATATGTACCCCTTGTTCTTAGTATAAATAGGGATTGCCATTCCCATTGTAAGGACATGAAATTCAAATAGAATACACAAAATACATCACACAATTGCTCCATTTCAAGTTCCTCTTTAATTTACTACGACCCCCATCACAAGCTTGACCGGAGGAATTAGCACCGAGTTCTAACAAGGCTCAGGATATTCCTAACTTTACTTTACTTATATTTCGTTTATATCAATTATACTTGTATATTACGTTGTTTTACTGGTCACTTTGATCCACGTATCCTTAACCACGAACACAAATTCAACTGAGCCATTTTTCGAGTAAACAGTTTGGCGCTCACTGTGGGATCAGCGTAGTTGTGGTTGTCACTGTGACCATTGTTTTTCTTACTAACTTTTCTTGAGTTTCGTGTTTTCCTAAGTATCTATTTCATGTATGACAGGAGCAAATGACAACGTGAACACTGGAAGCCAGTCAGGCAACATTCGGCTAGGTCCGAACGGTTTGCCTCTCTGATAAGTTGGTATTTCTCAACTTATTTCTTCTTTAATCTTAGACTTTTCACTTGTTTGATTGAGAAAATAGTGCATTTAATATCGTTTACTTCGATTTTATAGGGTTTTCATCATTGAGAAGTGATCGGAAAAAAATCAAGTGAAAAACAAGTCAAAAGAGGTCAAATTGAAGAAAACAAGAAAAGTAGCTAAATTTGCAAAAATGGCCAGATATGTAAATCAGCAACTTTGGGATTTATTTTGTCATATTTTGACTTGGAAAAATTGGTGTACTACAAAAGCAAGACTTGAGGACATTATTTTTATCTTTGGCCATTCATACAAGTCTTGGAGAGCTAGGGTTCTTACACCCACTCTTGGGGATTGAAAATTTGAAGACTTTGATGAGAAATTCTTAATCCTTTACTCATTTCTTCAGTTCCTTGCTATGTATTGACTATTTAAGTGTGCAGTATTTCATTCCAATGCTTGAAACTTGTTTCTGGAAATATATGTTTAAAGTTTTGGATTGAAACTCTTGTTATGCTTATGTATTGAATAAGTTTTATCTCTAATGAACTGGGTCTTTGTTTCTTTAATTGATCTTGTTCTTTAATGTTTCTTAAGAGATTAGTTGACCCTAGGACTTGCCCATTTACTTTGATTTGAGCTCGGAAGAGAAAAATTGAGGTTGGGAAAGATTAATTAACAAGGATTTGGGGCTTTAAACCCATCTAATAACTTGAGCAAGGGATAAGATAGTTAACTTGAGGTTAAATTGATTGTGCCTAATATCACACTCTAAGTCTTGGAAAATCTTAGAGTGAAATTCATTGATTTGGTTGGAAGACTTTCAATGAGATTTAGAAATCATTATCATTTAACATAGACTCACTCTTAGTTGTAAAATCTTAAAATACATTGGATCGTTACTTGAGAGTTTCTTATATTCATGCTTGTGGTCATTGATCAGTTTACCGACTTTCTAGTTAGTTTCATCTTTGTTAGTTCTTAAACCAAAAATCAAATATTGAAAATGTGTTTGGCTTAGCTTAGTTGGTGATAACTTCTTTACTTAATTAATTGCCTTTATATTGTTTTCTGTGAGATTCGACCCCGATTCATAGTTGGGTAAATTATATTGCATACGACCGTGTACAGTTTCTCTTAGAAGAGTAAATTTGGATGTTATCACCCTCCAAGTACCAATAGAAGGTTTGCAGCCCCAGAATACGGGTGGGGATGCAACAGGAGAAGAACAGGACCGCCGCACCAGCGAAAAGACTTTCCTACTGATGAAACTGTTGAGGAGTCAATGCAGATCTTGAGGGTGCAAAGTCATGCAATGAGGACGGAAATGGAACGGATGAGGCAGATCATCACGTCCCTCACGTCCGTTCCTCAGGTCGGAGTTACGCTCCCGGATTAACCCCCACGACTCCTACCAATGGAAACGTCGCCGTCAGTTGCGGATAAACCGTAGGAATAAACGGAGATGCCTCCAGCAACGAATCAGCCCCCGACGATCCCTTCTACGCCGAAGTCAAGCGGTTCATGAGGGAAATTATTGGAAAAATAGATGAAACTGCCAAGGAAGCCGAGAAAAATGCCAAGGAATTCCAAAAGCGGTTAAATTAAATTCTTGGGGGTCCCCCGGTTATAGAAGGCCCCGATGTAAGGAAATATATCAATGGCCGTATAAACCTTAAGATGCTCCGGAGTTGATCTTGAAGAGGTTCAAAATACCCGACATTCTCAAATACGACGGGACAACAGATCCACATGAGCACATTATGGCTTACACAATGGCGGTAAAAGCCAATGACTTGAAGAAAAAAGAGATCGAGTCGGTCCTAATCAAAAAATTCGGCAAGACTCTCACACGGGGGCCTCTGACGTGATACTTCTAACTGCCGGAGCACTCAATCACTTTTGTTGCCATGCTGGTCGATACATTTATCAAAGCTCACACCGGTGCGAGAAAGGTAAAAACCAAAAAGGCAGATATCTCTCGCATCGCGCAAGGAGAATCAGAACACCTCCAAGACTTGGTTACACGGTTCCAGAAGGAACACATGTTTTTACCTGCTTTATCGGATGAGTGGGCAACAGAGGCTTTCACCAAAGGATTCAACCCTTTAAGTTCAGATGCTTCTCGAAAGCTCAAGGGGAACTCTTGGAGTTCCAAGAAACTACTTGGGAACACGTGTATAATAGATATAAGTCAAAGATCCGGGTGGAGGATGACTTGTTGGATTCTCCCTCGGTAAATCCCCCATAAAGACGGACAAAGGTTTCGGGCCAGACTGGAACTCATCAATGAATCGTTTCCGACCTTACCCATCTCCGAAAATGACCAGTGGCGGGTCAGGCTACCAATCGTTGGATCAATTAAATGCAAAGAAGAAAGAGAACCCCGGGAAGAGCGGTCACATGTTTCAGCCTAAGAACAATCCTTCAGGGACAGCTTCAAAGGGGACAGAGCATCCTAAACTTGCAGATTACAACTTCACCGTCAACGAATCTCAAATGGTGGCCATGCTGAACACCCATCTGTCATCATGCCCTCCTAGACCATTGTGGTCGGATCCTAGTACTCTAGGTCAAACGGTTTGGTGCGAGTTCCATAGAACTCCTGGGCATAAAACTGTAGATTGTAGACATTCCTTTTCTGTCTATTAAGGAATGTGCTTCACAAGCCTGAATTGCCAGGACGATTGGCGAAGTGGGCAGTTGAGTTGAGTGAGTTTGATATTGAATACAAGCCCCGTACTGCGATCAAGTCTCAAGTCCTTGCGGACTTTGTTGCTGATTTCAGTCTGGATGTAGCTTTCAGGCAAAAAAGAAAGCCTCCTTGGTGCTGGAGGCTGCACCCGGGGTGTGGATGCTTTACACATATGGAGCGTCCAACTTAAAAGGTACGAGGTTGGGCGTAGTCCTCCACAGCGAGGCTGGGCGTATTCCTCCATACCCCTATGGGAGAAATCCCGAGGCATGAAATTAATAGCGTGCCTATAACAAAAAACGAAACAAAGTATGAAGATTTGATTGCAGACCTTGAGCTAGCCTGGGCACTAGGTACAGAAGTAATCGAGGCTAAGTGTCATTTCCTGTTGGTAGTAAATCAAGTACACGGAGTATTTGAGGCCAAAAAGGAATGCATACTACGGTTCCTTGAGAAGGTGTTAAAATTACTTGCCCGGTTTCAAGAATAGACTGTGGTGCACCTGCCTAGAGAAGAGAATGTAGAAAAGGACGCGCTTGCCAATCTGGGCTCTTCAACGGAGTCATCATGATCGAATTTTGAATCAGTGGTCCAGTTATTAAACTCGGCATTGGATGAGACAGGTTATGATGAGATCAATTCCACAAGCCTGGTGACTACCTCAATCAGGGGAAGTTACTAGAGGATTCGAAGGCATCACGGGCTTTACGAGCTAAAGAGACTTGGTATTGTGTCGTAAACGGCTAGCTTCACCGAAGATGTTTCTTCGATCTAATGGCAAGGTATATAGGTCCCAAAGAGTCTGACTATGCAATGCAAGAAGTCCATGAGTGGATTTATGGCAATCATTCAGGCGTGGAGTCACTCACTAAGAAATAACTCAGGGCTGGATATTACTAGCCTAGAATAGAGGAGGAGGCGAAGGCATTCGTCCGCAAGTGCGACAAACGTCAGCGGCGTGGTCAAATGCTACCTCAACTGGGCGAGGAGCTGCATCCGGTGATTTCACCTTGGCCATTCATGAAATGAGGGATGGACATAGTCGTACTATTGTGTTACACCTCGTAGTTTTATACGTTGAGATTCGTCGTATGTTAGTTGCCCTAGTCTTGGATGCCGGGGCTGTCTCCATGGTTATACGAGGTTGGACATGCCTATCTTATGTTTATAAGGGTTTAAGTTCATATTTGGTAAGTTATGGAAGGATTAGAGAATAAGTGAATCGAAGAGAATAGTTTCGTTATGAAATTATATTATACGGATCATATTATTGGGATACGGACCGTATTGTTGGGATACGGACCGTATCTTGAGATACTGACCATATTTAAGGATGCTAAAATTTAACAGAGAATGTTGTTTTGAGGTTGAGAAATATGGCTAGTATATTGGCCGTATATTTTTATACGGCCAGTATATAGGGACCGTATTCCTGAGGCGGTGGATTTTGTTATTTTTTTAAATTACGAACCCTCCTTATTTTTAAGTCATTTTAACTGACCCTAAGTTCATATAATCTCTAGAAACCCTCTCTCGACATATTCAATCATTTCCCAAGTAAAGATCAAAGAGCAAAGTGAGAATCTAGTGACTAGGGCTTTCATGTATTGTTGAGGCTTGTTTCTTCTTCTTGTAGAAGCTTGGGGGGATACTTCAAGATGAAGTAATCTTGGAATTGAAGTGTTCTTGAGTTCTTGAGGTAAGATTTCATCTTATTTTCATGTTTATGAGTTTATATGATAGTTATGCTAGGGTTTGAGAGAAAGAAATTGGAGGAAAGGTTCAAACATGAACTTAATGTTATTTGGAGTTGTAATCTAACTTGAGCCATGATTGTTAGTGTGTTTTGAGAAAAAATCTTTTTATGGGGATAATAGTTAAGGTTGAGAATGTGTTGAGGTTATTATACTTGGTGTATTTGGAAGAAGAAAGTGTATAAGTGTTGTATACAAGCGTATATCGGGCTGCTCAATTGTATATCTTTAAATATTGTGGATATGAGTTTAAAGAAGATCATATGAGGCTGTTGTGTTGGTTGTGGGCTTTGTGGTGATGATTAAGAAATAGGGGAATGTTGCTTGTTTCACTTTAGAATCAAGTTATCATTGATATACGTGATATACTAGCGTCATCTAAATTGAATATGTATTCTTTTATTGTAGGATTTGCGCCCTAGTTGTGATAAGCTTGTTATTGGATTGCTTGGACTACTTGAGCTATGTTAAGGCTAACTTTCCTTCCTTTTGGCATGATCCTTATGAACAAAACGTAAAGGTAACGCTACTTCATAATGAATTCAGTTCTTAGTAGCTAGGGATGTTCCATGTTGATTCATTTTCTAGAATGTTATTCTCAGTAAGTTCTTCTTCAAATTCAGTATGATTTATAGAGTCACTTATTAATGGAAATGCTATCTCATAATAATGTTCGGAGGTGCAACGAGTTTTCGTCACTCCAACAAATTTAGGATGTACTCTTATCATATTCTTGCATTGCATTTTATTTTTACATGTACGCGTATCGTAATTTTTATATGTACTTTTAAGATGTACGCATATATATATGCATTACATATATGCGCACTACCACCTGATATGGGGTATGGAGAAGGTGACAACATTATATGCGCACTACCACCTGATAAGCTGGTCACATGATGATGACGATGATGCCCACAGAGGTCGATATGATACGATGGGATGCCCACAGAGGCTTGACAGGCGTTATATACGTATATATATATATGACCTTTATGCATGCATGCATAGTATTTATGTATATTATTAGCCCACAGAGGCAGTTCAGACATATAAGTTGCATTCATTTCATCCTATGTTCTCTTATGTCTCTTTCATGTTACTTTCATGCCTTACATACTCAGTACTTTGTCCATACTGATGTCCCTTTTCTGGGGGTGCTGCGTTTCATGCCCGCAGGTTCAAGTAGACAGGTTGACGATCCGCCCCTGTAGGCTGTTGTTCAGCTGATATTGGAGCACTCCTCTTATTCCGGAGTTTCTGTTGTGTTTTTGGTACGTTATACTTTTATGTACATATGGGTATGGGGGGGGGGGGCCCTGTCCCGACTTTGTTACGTCATATACTCCAATAGAGGCTTGTAGACAGTCATAGATTGGTCAGACGTTGTATGGCCCCTTCGACCTATATTTTGCTGTATAGTATTTCATGATGGCCTTGTCGACTTGCATAGTTTTTGTCCAGCATAGTTTTATAGTATGTCTTCTTGGGCACATTCCCTTTTCAGCATATTTTTCATATGATTTAGCAGATTTTCATCTGGTGACCCCCGAGCTCCACTCTTGTTTATGATCATGATAGGAAAGCATGTTTAGCGGTGCTCGGCAGGTAGAGCCCGGTTGCCCTCCATGGCCCTCCAATTTGGATCATGACACATTACCAGTAGGACATGGTCAAGTGCAGTTCGTATTATTGGTAACCGACTATTTCTCTAACTGGGTTTAGGCAACTGAATACTGGAAGGTCCGAGAGAAGGAGGTGATCGAATTCATTTGGGTGAACATAATTTGTTGCTTTGGCATATTGTAACACCCCGAATTATTTTTAAACTAACTCTTGTATTTTCGATTGACCATATCTTGATAGTAAGGGTATATTTTACTTCGCAGTTCTTGAACGTGAACTTGACGATAATTGGAACTTGTTTGAAGTGTTATGGTGTAGTTATGTAAGATACTCCTATTATTATCTTAGTAAATTATTAAATGGATTAGATATTTATGTATTTAGGGCAGTCCCTTTTTGTAGTTATCTAGACAAAAAAAAGTTTATAGTTATCCAAAGGTAAATATATTACCTTTAGCTCATATCCTCTCAACCTTCTCTTCATATTTCGTTTCCTCCACCAAAGTAAAGCCCCAAAGCTTCTTTCCTCTCATAATATTCATCCTCTAAATCAATCAGCAAGACTTGTTTTGGTTGAGCCACAAACTACTCCACACTATTGAGGTAAGTTACAAAACCCATTTTTGAACTGGACAGCTGTCAGTGTTTTCAGCATAATTCCTTGTATAAAATTTAGTTTTAAGTGATACAAGATGTTCTAGAAATCTATTTCATAGCCCTACAACTTTTGTTCAGGCTCCAAAACCCAGTTTTGCTTTTATTTACTAGAAAGGGGGTGATGAAGTACAGGGTAGGTGTTGTCCAGATTTCTGTTTTGCAAACCCTACTACTGTTAGTATTTTGAGCATATATTTTTGTACAAAATTGCTATAGGGAGGATTTAAATTTCTTCGAAACCCCAAAGCATATATCTACAACTTTCATTTAGGCCACAAAGTCTATTTTTGCTGTTTACCCCTTTGAAACTAAGCCACAATACAAGACAGTAGTACTGTCCAGAATTCATGTTTCGATAGTTTAGGGTGATTTTCACTGATTTCATGTTTAGTTTCGACATGCTGAAACCATTGAAATTAAGTAGATATTTGATTGTGTATTTAAGGTATATATGCTCTTGTACAAGCTAAGAGGAATTGTTTGACGAAGTGGACTTTAGTTGGTCTATGGCGTAGACGATTTGAACTCCTCGAGTTGTGGTAAAACTTGTTGTGTGGTAAAACACCAAGGTTTGTGTATAAACCTGAATTTGAAATATCTTTACTTGTTGGAATTTTGAAGTATCTTGATGAGTTGTTTCCTTTCTCTTCATCTTATATCATTGTATGGTTATTATTTTAAGTATTGCAAAATATTGCTAAATCGCCCACTTGTACGAATTGCTTGATCATTCTGCATTCTTGTTGGGACTTTGTCCTTCTTGTTGCGGTGACTTTGTCACCGATATCGGCATGCCTCTTGATTCGGATCTTGCCCATCTTGACTTTGGATTTACATTTCGTTTTGATGATGGACTTTTGTCCATTTTTGAGTATGAGTGGAAAGCCACTTTCAACATGGCTCTTGATTCTCTTGATTATTGGGTGACGACCCTACTTGATTTGGGGCTTCTATCCATCTTGATATTGATTATGCTTGGTGTGATGGCATGACGTACATATTGGGCGAAATTGGTTATTTGACAAACTCTCTTGAATTGATTTATAAGCTTTCTTAACACTTAAGCCTTCAGATATTGATTTCGACATTTGAAAACTCTTCAAGGTTTGATATTTGATACTTTGATATACTTGTTTACTGGATTTATTATTATATTATTGAGCTACCTACGACGGATAAGGGAATTGGAGAATCTAATGGCTCCAATCCCAAAGTTTATACGTCACTAAGCTTTATGCTTAGCGATAGTTGTTTTCTATCGTAGCTAATGTACGGGAAGAGCTTTGAAGATGGCCATTTGGAGTAGACTTTTGGGAGCTTTAGTGAAGATCACATTTTCATATGCATCTAGGTCTTGTAAAATTTTGGGACTTGTACATGATCCATATGTCGCACTCATGTATGAAATTTTGGAGGCTTGTTGGACCACAAGACCATAAGCTTGTAACTTGAACTCGGTGACTTGTTTTGCTATTTTAGGGTGTGCTTTAACCCAAGTCTTGGCCTGTACTAAATTTACAGTTTGTCTTGTAATTATGTATCAACGAGGAGACTAGTTTTCTTTTGGTATTCACATGTTTGAAATTCGTGTATAATACGAACCTGCAATGATGCTTGAAAATATAATTTCATTAGGAGGTTGCTTCAGCATTTTAATTATTCAAGAAGGGTGCTACCATATTAAATTGATACTCTGATATTGTATTTCTTTTAGGGATGTTGCGAAGTGTATTGTTAAGAAGAAGAAAAAAATGTCGCACTTTTAAACCTTTTTCGCATGGGCATATTTCCGCCACTAAATTATTGTGAATATCTTTGACATAAATTAGCTTTTGTTTGGTAAGTAGTATCCTCCCAAAGGGGATGCTACACATACCAAAGGAGATAACTTGTTATAATGGCCCACAGTTCATTGGTTCCAAGGTTACTAAGCTCCTTGAGGATTTGAACATCAAACGCATAATCTCTTTTCCGTATCACCCCAATGGTAATGGGCAGGTGGAATCAACGAACAAAACTGTTATTCAAATTTTGAAGAAGAAATTGGAAGACGCTAAAGGAGCTTGGCTGTCAAAATTACAGGAGGTGCTGTGGGCTTATTGAATCACGGCGAAATCTAGCACCGGAGAAACTCCATTCTCCCTAGTATATTGGGCGGAGGCATTGACCCCGGTAGAAGTTGGTACTCCCAGTTCCAAGTACAATCAGGCACAAGAGCAACCCAACACGGAAGGAATAATGGTGCAATTGGACTTACTTGAAGAACACAAAGATCTTGTGTATGCCCGAATGGATGCCCAAAAGAAACTGATGGAGCGTTCCTACAATCGTCGAGCCACCCTCTGACACATTAAGATAGGGGGACTTAGTACTTTCAGAAGGTGACGTATAATACCCGAGAGGCCAGCGCTGGAAAGCTCAGGACAAATTCAGATTGCCCCTATAAAGTTATCATTATTGCCGGCAAGGGGTCGTACCAATTGGAAGATGGAGACGGAAATAAAATCCCAAGCAATCGGAACATTAGCTTCCTCAAAAAGTACTATGCCTGACCGGGGAAACCATGGTCGGCGGTGCTGCACTCTTTTTTGCTTCGTCCGATTTTTGTCCCAACTGGGTTTTTCCTGTAAGGTTTTTAATGAGGCAGCATAGTACAATTGTTTAAACGTTTTTTCGGGGGCATTCCATAGTGCTTGAAACTTCATTCTTTACTCCAAAACACTTGGCGGGGGGGGGGGGGGGGGGGGGGCTATATATACACTCGTGCGAAGTTATAAGACTCTGCTATGAGCAAAAAGCAAAAAGCAAAAAGTCAAAACTTCTAAGAGTACAGCTGGAACCAGGGACTGCCTGGACAAAGGAATAAATACATATAATCGGACTGACCACACTAAATGGCAGCCGTGCTTCTGTTTTGTAACTCAAGTAAAAGCCAACGGAATCAATAAAAAATCCTTCGTATGAAAAATCTTTGCCATGAAAAGCAAGTACGTTAAACAGATGCAATTTATGGCATACCATAAAGCACCGAAAAATAAGGGCCCTCTCTTATGATAATAAAACTTCTTCCAAACAAGAAAAATAAAAAGGAAAGAAGGTTAAGCTAGAATATAATAGCAACCGAATGAAAAATTTCCCGGCATGATAACCAGGGACATCAATTATGAACTACGCAGGGGACTGGCAGTTTGGAAAGATAGAAGAAAAAACAAACGACTAGCATTCTGAGATCGCGAGGTTAAAACCTTTCGAACCAAAACTCCGAGACTTTGGAGTCATAGGTTCGGTCATCTTATCCTTCGAAACGAGGGTTAACAAGTCTTATTTGAAAAGTTAAAAAATGCAAGGGCTAAATAAAAAACAAGTCATCAAAGGCATTAAGACAAGTGCATTTTATAAAATTCTCTTCAGGCTTGTAACACCGAAGGAAAAAAAAAGGTAAAGGCCCGCGAAAAAGGCCGGTAGGCTCAACTTCTTGAAGGCCCGATTCAAAACAAAACCTTCTAAATGTTTGTTCAAGACAAAAGATTAAACAGGGGCACGCAGGCCCTAAAAATTGATAAGGCATAAAACTAAAGGGAGGGCGGATCACCCCATTATGGGTAGGGATCCCCAGTTCCTCGCTATCGAAGCTGCTGTCTCAGATGATCGGAAGTTCGCCATTACATATTCGGCGGCTACAAAGTCCACATCAGCATGATCCAGTGTCTTGTCCAGAGTTTCCTGAAAGGCGTCCCTATGAGACTTCAAAATGGCAAGGTTGTTGCGTCCAAACGCACACGCAAGTGTACGTGGTCGTACAAGTAATATAGTGATTTTAGAAATCGGATGTCGAACCCACAGGGAGTTATGATTAACCGTCAACTAAATTAAACTATCCAAATTATCTATACAAGAGATGAAATTTGAAGATTGTGATTATAAACTAATTGAAGATAAAAGAGACAATTTGTGAACTTCAACAAAGAAAGAACGGGTTTTTATATTAGCAATTAGATGAATGTTCCAGGGTTGTGGTTGGTTCACCAATCCTGTTGAGTTTTCGAACTATTTCCCTTTAATCCGAATTGCCGGTGATTGCTAATTTACCAGATTACTAACTCTCGTAGTTGTCACACCCTGATTCCCCTAGGGTGTGATGGGCACCCGACCCCATATCCGGAGCCGAGCGAACCCACAGACTTTCATTCGTACAAAATCTTTCCGGACTCTTAAACTTCATAAAACACGATACATAGCAAATCTTACAGAAAATACACATATATTTTTTTTTCTTAGCTTTCAAATCAAAAGGGGTCTGTAATTCCCACAGACGTCATAGCATAACACAGAACGACACATTGGCTGCTGGAGCCTCTTACTAAACTGACATACCACACCCACGACTCTGTCTGCAAAGTCTCTAACATCATACAGAATCCATAACGTATATGCTATGTCAAACTTTGACTCGGCAGTCCTCCAGGAGCAATTGGAGTTCGCCATCACTGAAATAGCTTTTATAATTTCTTCATCTCGTCTGGGAGTACCTGCGCGACATGAAACGCAGCCCCCGAAGAACAGGGGGTCAGTACGGATATGTACTGAGTATGTAAGGCATAAGTACAGAAAACGAAACCATGACTGATATAGACAGAACAACATACAAAAACTTATTCAGAAATATCAAACGCTTATCATTTTTCTTTTCCAGACACGAATCATACTTACTCATCTCGTATACCAGACAGATTACAGAACGTACAAATTGCTTGGATGACATCACATAGCAGACGGAATACAGAATGTACGGAAGGTCAGAATACTTACTTTCCCACATAAGTCATGCATATCAGAATCAGATATCGTATCACATACGCGGCAACCCCGGGGACAAATAACACGCCGGGACAAGTACCATATCATACAGACGATAACCTCGGGGACAAATAACACGCCGAGGAACTGATGGACAGTGCCAATGAATGCGCACGATAACATAGACACGTGGCTGCCACTCCTGCCTTTGGCGCCACAACACATCTATCTTCCAGAAGTTTTTCTCCGATCTCCGTCACACATCACAACATAACCACGGTACCCGGGGGTGGACAGATAACACAACACCCCGAGCCCGGACACATCATACTTCGTAACATAACCTCGGTAACCGGGGACGGACAGATAACACGGTACCCCGGAACCGGACACATCATACTTCAGAATTCATATATGGAACCCGGCCCTCAACAGAGGACTCGGCGAACCATCCGCACGATACATACCGGCCCGGGACTCGGTGAAGGAAATCATAACATATGCACGAGCAGAGTCGTGAAGAATCAAATGCGCATAACTCAAGCTCAATAAGTTAATCAAACGTATTCTCGGAATGTCCATACAGATCACTTATTACAGATTACTTATAGATTATTCAAACATATTCTCGGAATATCCATACCAGATTTCTTATTACAGAATACTTTATGTCAAATTACTTTTAACAGAATATTTCTATCAAAGTACTTATCGCTTTTACTCAATCAGAATACATGTTCCCAATTGCTTGCATCGGATTACCCATAACCGACTACTTATGTCCGAATACGTATATCAAAAGGGTTATGACGGAATGCTTATAGACATGTGGGGGTCCAGAACGAGTTTCGGGTCAATCGGAGTTAGTATACAAAAGTTACGAGCGTTCAAAGTACAGAACGCTCTATAATCATTTCGGAAGCTTTTCTTGGAAAACCAAAGCCGTAATTAGGTTAACTACCTTTTAGACATGATTACGGATCAACCAAATAGAACTCTTGGAATCATACGTACGTCGGAACACTTAAGTCAGAATAAATATATCAAAAGGGTTATGCCAGGATACTTAATTCCACATATTTATATCGGAATGTTCAGATCAGAGTACCTACTTGTATCAGAATTTCTCACATCGGAACACTTATGCCAAATACTTACGTCAGAACATTTGTGTTGGCATGATTAGCCCAGAAGGTTTACATCAAAATACTTAGATCACGATTCGCCTATCAGGCTCATTTGACACTTAAGTTAGGGAAAACATACAGAACACAGACAAACTCAGAATTACAGAATGGAGTAACCTCAAGATACATATCATATCATATCCTACATGGCTCTAGGGCATGCCAAAAGAAAGAAAGGTAAGCCTCACATACCTGAGTGACGACCAACTAGTTGCGCTTACGCATCCAACTTGTTTGCTTACATGCAAGAGAGTTTATCCATCTTGTCAATCTACGTCCAAAAGGATTCATTCATTCGTTAGACTCGTTGTCACATACTTGTCTTAACCTTTCGAACACGTTTACTTATGTTCTGCCGGAATTTCGGCAGCATCTCCCCTGTAAATCTACCAATCCCGAGAATAAGGCTCGGCCCCAAATCAACAACAACCATCCGGGAATTTAACCCGGCCAAACCAACAAAGATACTAACAACACCAATAAGAGGTTCAAAACACATTTTTAACATTAGTGACTCTTTGCTATACAATTTGGCAATATTCCGTTTTTGCTCAAATCAACCGCATACGATCGAACTAACATCATACGATCGAACTAACATCAATATTCGTACACTCAAGTGCTAATCCAAAACACTTAAACAAGATTCAAAAACACTTCGAACAACCCACAAAATGTTCAAACAATTCAAACAACGCACCATAGAATCCAAAATCTTCCAACTTCCATAGGAACCATCACAACACATTTCTTTCTCCAAAATTTCACAATCTATACCAACAAACCATACTTTTACCACGTTATTATCAAAATTACAAGAACTATATTTGGCTCACATTAGTTTCCACAACAAACCATAAACTACTATAATCTCAACTTTGAATCATTAAACTTCTTTTTGCGTTATAAAATCCACAACGACACAACTAATATACTAAAATTAATTCCTCCCTTCTCCAATAGACAACACCATACGGCCACATCAACTACATACACACCCACACGGCCTCAATAACCACATGCTTATTTTCATGCAACTTTCATTTATTTTTATGCATTACAACCACAAGTAACATATTACATGGAATTAATCCAATCTTTCCATATTACAACACACACCCACGGCTAGCCACACTACACACACATGTTTCATGAATTAAATCCTTTTCCACACACTTCAACATACACAAATCACCCATAACATAAGTAAAAGAGAATTGAACCATACCTTTCCATTCATCTTCCTCCATCTCTTGGCTAAGCCATATTTTTGCAAGAATAAATACCCTACTTGCTTCAACAACTCCACCATGTTAAAAAGCATCTTCCACATAGCAAGACAACTAGAAGAACATAATCCTCCATGATCAAATTGGAGGGGCTGGTTTCGGCCAGCCCCCCTTAGCCGAACCCTCACCTTATTTTTTTTTTTTTGTGTTTTATTTTTCTATTCTTGGTCTTGAATTGGAAAGATGATCACATATATATATCCACATAATTCAATCATGTGAGGGGCACATGCCCCTTTCTAGAAATTTCTTATATTTTCTTGAAACTTTTCCTTCAATTAAAAGATGAATCAAGTCTTGTCTTGCACACTTTGACCCTTATGTTCTCCAACAAATGGCCAATGTGACCCTTTGAACCTTCATGAATTTTTTTGTGAAATTCCCGTTTCGTCCCTCGACTTTTCTCAATATGACCATTTTACCCCTAACCTCCCACATTATTTCCATTGATCATTTTGCAATTTCTCTTCTTGCCCTTAGCCTCTCACAATATTTTCATACTAATAATGGTCATAAATGATATTCTTAACGACTTGCACATTAATGTTGTTTTTGAAAATGGTTTCATCCTTAACTTCCCACGACGACTTTGAAATATCCAAACGTTCAAAATACGGGCTATAACATCCTCCCCCCCTTTAGAACATTCGTCCTCGAATGTTCAACTGACCTTATAGGGCTTTATAATATTTCGGGAGGGTCCGTCCTATAGACGCTTTTTTTTTCTTCATGCCCGTTCTTTATCCCTTATCTTATCCTCCTTGACCCTTTCACGCATCCTCGTTTCACGTCGTAGGTTTTTTTTTTTTTTTTTCCAGTCGACGACATCATTCTCGTCGGCATTCCTACATCTTTCCGTTCGCCATTGATCCTTTCGCACATTTAGTTTGCTGTCTTACTTGTAAATTTTCCTTAACCGTGCTCTTGCGTCACGTTCCTTATCGTGGCCGCTATTCCTTTGGCTCTACTTATTCAGATCGGTCTTCAACCCCTACACACTTTTCCTTTGTTCATGTTGCCACACTTGTTCTTTTTACGTACTTATACTTGCAATTTCACCTCAGATAATTCCGTGTGCTTCCAGTTATTCCCCTTTTTGGAAGTCTTGCCCATTCATGTTTCTTATCTTTCGCTCCTTTCGGAGATTTAATCTCTTTATTTCCCACCTGCATACTCACTTTCTTCTTCAAACATCATAGTGCTCAGATTGTTCCGTCCTTAACCTGTAGCGAAGGTAGCAACTCATCTCATAGTACTTGCACCATTTGTTCCCTTACTACTGGTCAGGTTTCTGATGCCTTCTTTCTGCCATAGCATAGATCGTTAGGGCACACGTGTCCACTGACACCTTCACACATGAGATATTACACATGTTCATGCACACATACACACATAATCAATACCACTAATCCACAATACACTTCTAGACGCTGTTCAAGCCTATCCGAATTCCCGAGCTGTGAGGTACTCTTTGTCTCTTTACCGAGCTGAGCTGCCTCGTTCTACGCATCCTCTTAAGGTTTCCAGTCATCCTATATACTATAGTTTCACTTAGATTATTCTGGGTTTCCATTTGTCTTTTATATCAAAATATGTAGAATTTCTTGTAAACTTCCCAGGGGGTCACCCATCCCAGGATTGCTCCCACCTGAGCACGCTTAACTTCAAGACTTCACTGGGATTCGATGTCTTAATGCTGATATTTTCGCGTTAACTTCTGCGCATGATCTTTACTACATAATTTGAGGCTAGTCGAGGTCTTACAGATCCCGGGACACCCTCGTAACGCGTCTTTTCTTTCACAATTACCATTTTACCCTTTTTGGGCCTCAGAGCTCATCTTTCACTTCCGTGTATAACTACCTTTCATCCTAGATTCCCAAATTCCTGATGGTAACAGATGCTTCTTCGTTTCCCTTACTTCATAATTGTCCGGATATCCGTCCGTTCGAATTTTTTACTCACCGCTTTTACATAATAATCTGTAGCGAAATTAGTTGTCAACTTTCTGAATCCTTCATCCGACCTTGTTTTCCTTGTACAGAACAAATATCAGTAACGACTTACAGAACATACGGCTACATCACATTCTGGCCATCCGGAACTGCCAATTCCAGGTAACAGGGCAAATACGTCAATACTGCCCCCGGTGACCTTCCATATCACCACTTACCTTTTGTGTCGTATGTGAGGCCCATATAAGAGATCTCATTTCCTATAGTTTGGCTCTATCGCACGATCTGAGACAGAAAGATGGTCAACAATTCCTAAATGCCCTGTAGCCTCCTGTTTATAAATGTGGCCGGCAACACACCATAAACAGGACTCTACTAGACACGACTTTGCAGACAACCCACGGACAGACCTTGCTCTGATACCACTCTGTCACACCCTGATTCCCCTAGGGTGTGATGGGCACCCGACCCCATATCCGGAGCCGAGCGAACCCACAGACTTTCATTCGTACAAAATCTTTCCGGACTCTTAAACTTCATAAAACACGATACATAGCAAATCTCACAGAAAATACACATATATTTTTTTTTCTTAGCTTTCAAATCAAAAGGGGTCTGTAATTCCCACAGACGTCATAGCATAACACAGAACGACACATTGGCTGCTGGAGCCTCTTACTAAACTGACATACCACACCCACGACTCTGTCTGCAAAGTCTCTAACATCATACAGAATCCATAACGTATATGCTATGTCAAACTTTGACTCGGCAGTCCTCCAGGAGCAATTGGAGTTCGCCATCACTGAAATAGCTTTTATAATTTCTTCATCTCGTCTGGGAGTACCTGCGCGGCATGAAACGCAGCCCCCGAAGAACAGGGGGTCAGTACGGATATGTACTGAGTATGTAAGGCATAAGTACAGAAAACGAAACCATGACTGATATAGACAGAACAACATACAAAAACTTATTCAGAAATATCAAACGCTTATCATTTTTCTTTTCCAGACACGAATCATACTTACTCATCTCGTATACCAGACAGATTACAGAACGTACAAATTGCTTGGATGACATCACATAGCAGACGGAATACAGAATGTACGGAAGGTCAGAATACTTACTTTCCCACATAAGTCATGCATATCAGAATCGGATATCGTATCACATACGCGGCAACCCCGGGGACAAATAACACGCCGGGACAAGTACCATATAATACAGACGATAACCTCGGGGACAAATAACACGCCGAGGAACTGATGGACAGTGCCAATGAATGCGCACGATAACATAGACACGTGGCTGCCACTCCTGCCTTTGGCGCCACAACACATCTATCTTCCAGAAGTTTTTCTCCGATCTCCGTCACACATCACAACATAACCACGGTACCCGGGGGTGGACAGATAACACAACACCCCGAGCCCGGACACATCATACTTCGTAACATAACCTCGGTAACCGGGGACGGACAGATAACACGGTACCCCGGAACCGGACACATCATACTTCAGAATTCATATATGGAACCCGGCCCTCAACAGAGGACTCGGCGAACCATCCGCACGATACATACCGGCCCGGGACTCGGTGAAGGAAATCATAACATATGCATGAGCAGAGTCGTGAAGAATCAAATGCGCATAACTCAAGCTCAATAAGTTAATCAAACGTATTCTCGGAATGTCCATACAGATCACTTATTACAGATTACTTATAGATTATTCAAACATATTCTCGGAATATCCATACCAGATTTCTTATTACAGAATACTTTATGTCAAATTACTTTTAACAGAATATTTCTATCAAAGTACTTATCGCTTTTACTCAATCAGAATACATGTTCCCAATTGCTTGCATCGGATTACCCATAACCGACTACTTATGTCCGAATACGTATATCAAAAGGGTTATGACGGAATGCTTATAGACATGTGGGGGTCCAGAACGAGTTTCGGGTCAATCGGAGTTAGTATACAAAAGTTACGAGCGTTCAAAGTACAGAACGCTCTATAATCATTTCGGAAGCTTTTCTTGGAAAACCAAAGCCGTAATTAGGTTAACTACCTTTTAGACATGATTACGGATCAACCAAATAGAACTCTTGGAATCATACGTACGTCGGAACACTTAAGTCAGAATAAATATATCAAAAGGGTTATGCCAGGATACTTAATTCCACATATTTATATCGGAATGTTCAGATCAGAGTACCTACTTGTATCAGAATTTCTCACATCGGAACACTTATGCCAAATACTTACGTCAGAACATTTGTGTTGGCATGATTAGCCCAGAAGGTTTACATCAAAATACTTAGATCACGATTCGCCTATCAGGCTCATTTGACACTTAAGTTAGGGAAAACATACAGAACACAGACAAACTCAGAATTACAGAATGGAGTAACCTCAAGATACATATCATATCATATCCTACATGGCTCTAGGGCATGCCAAAAGAAAGAAAGGTAAGCCTCACATACCTGAGTGACGACCAACTAGTTGCGCTTACGCATCCAACTTGTTTGCTTACATGCAAGAGAGTTTATCCATCTTGTCAATCTACGTCCAAAAGGATTCATTCATTCGTTAGACTCGTTGTCACATACTTGTCTTAACCTTTCGAACACGTTTACTTATGTTCTGCCGGAATTTCGGCAGCATCTCCCCTGTAAATCTACCAATCCCGAGAATAAGGCTCGGCCCCAAATCAACAACAACCATCCGGGAATTTAACCCGGCCAAACCAACAAAGATACTAACAACACCAATAAGAGGTTCAAAACACATTTTTAACATTAGTGACTCTTTGCTATACAATTTGGCAATATTCCGTTTTTGCTCAAATCAACCGCATACGATCGAACTAACATCATACGATCGAACTAACATCAATATTCGTACACTCAAGTGCTAATCCAAAACACTTAAACAAGATTCAAAAACACTTCGAACAACCCACAAAATGTTCAAACAATTCAAACAACGCACCATAGAATCCAAAATCTTCCAACTTCCATAGGAACCATCACAACACATTTCTTTCTCCAAAATTTCACAATCTATACCAACAAACCATACTTTTACCACGTTATTATCAAAATTACAAGAACTATATTTGGCTCACATTAGTTTCCACAACAAACCATAAACTACTATAATCTCAACTTTGAATCATTAAACTTCTTTTTGCGTTATAAAATCCACAACGACACAACTAATATACTAAAATTAATTCCTCCCTTCTCCAATAGACAACACCATACGGCCACATCAACTACATACACACCCACACGGCCTCAATAACCACATGCTTATTTTCATGCAACTTTCATTTATTTTTATGCATTACAACCACAAGTAACATATTACATGGAATTAATCCAATCTTTCCATATTACAACACACACCCACGGCTAGCCACACTACACACACATGTTTCATGAATTAAATCCTTTTCCACACACTTCAACATACACAAATCACCCATAACATAAGTAAAAGAGAATTGAACCATACCTTTCCATTCATCTTCCTCCATCTCTTGGCTAAGCCATATTTTTGCAAGAATAAATACCCTACTTGCTTCAACAACTCCACCATGTTAAAAAGCATCTTCCACATAGCAAGACAACTAGAAGAACATAATCCTCCATGATCAAATTGGAGGGGCTGGTTTCGGCCAGCCCCCCTTAGCCGAACCCTCACCTTATTTTTTTTTTTTTTGTGTTTTATTTTTCTATTCTTGGTCTTGAATTGGAAAGATGATCACATATATATATCCACATAATTCAATCATGTGAGGGGCACATGCCCCTTTCTAGAAATTTCTTATATTTTCTTGAAACTTTTCCTTCAATTAAAAGATGAATCAAGTCTTGTCTTGCACACTTTGACCCTTATGTTCTCCAACAAATGGCCAATGTGACCCTTTGAACCTTCATGAATTTTTTTGTGAAATTCCCGTTTCGTCCCTCGACTTTTCTCAATATGACCATTTTACCCCTAACCTCCCACATTATTTCCATTGATCATTTTGCAATTTCTCTTCTTGCCCTTAGCCTCTCACAATATTTTCATACTAATAATGGTCATAAATGATATTCTTAACGACTTGCACATTAATGTTGTTTTTGAAAATGGTTTCATCCTTAACTTCCCACGACGACTTTGAAATATCCAAACGTTCAAAATACGGGCTATAACATCCTCCCCCCCTTTAGAACATTCGTCCTCGAATGTTCAACTGACCTTATAGGGCTTTATAATATTTCGGGAGGGTCCGTCCTATAGACGCTTTTTTTTTCTTCATGCCCGTTCTTTATCCCTTATCTTATCCTCCTTGACCCTTTCACGCATCCTCGTTTCACGTCGTAGGTTTTTTTTTTTTTTTTTTCCAGTCGACGACATCATTCTCGTCGGCATTCCTACATCTTTCCGTTCGCCATTGATCCTTTCGCACATTTAGTTTGCTGTCTTACTTGTAAATTTTCCTTAACCGTGCTCTTGCGTCACGTTCCTTATCGTGGCCGCTATTCCTTTGGCTCTACTTATTCAGATCGGTCTTCAACCCCTACACACTTTTCCTTTGTTCATGTTGCCACACTTGTTCTTTTTACGTACTTATACTTGCAATTTCACCTCAGATAATTCCGTGTGCTTCCAGTTATTCCCCTTTTTGGAAGTCTTGCCCATTCATGTTTCTTATCTTTCGCTCCTTTCGGAGATTTAATCTCTTTATTTCCCACCTGCATACTCACTTTCTTCTTCAAACATCATAGTGCTCAGATTGTTCCGTCCTTAACCTGTAGCGAAGGTAGCAACTCATCTCATAGTACTTGCACCATTTGTTCCCTTACTACTGGTCAGGTTTCTGATGCCTTCTTTCTGCCATAGCATAGATCGTTAGGGCACACGTGTCCACTGACACCTTCACACATGAGATATTACACATGTTCATGCACACATACACACATAATCAATACCACTAATCCACAATACACTTCTAGACGCTGTTCAAGCCTATCCGAATTCCCGAGCTGTGAGGTACTCTTTGTCTCTTTACCGAGCTGAGCTGCCTCGTTCTACGCATCCTCTTAAGGTTTCCAGTCATCCTATATACTATAGTTTCACTTAGATTATTCTGGGTTTCCATTTGTCTTTTATATCAAAATATGTAGAATTTCTTGTAAACTTCCCAGGGGGTCACCCATCCCAGGATTGCTCCCACATGAGCACGCTTAACTTCAAGACTTCACTGGGATTCGATGTCTTAATGCTGATATTTTCGCGTTAACTTCTGCGCATGATCTTTACTACATAATTTGAGGCTAGTCGAGGTCTTACAGATCCCGGGACACCCTCGTAACGCGTCTTTTCTTTCACAATTACCATTTTACCCTTTTTGGGCCTCAGAGCTCATCTTTCACTTCCGTGTATAACTACCTTTCATCCTAGATTCCCAAATTCCTGATGGTAACAGATGCTTCTTCGTTTCCCTTACTTCATAATTGTCCGGATATCCGTCCGTTCGAATTTTTTACTCACCGCTTTTACATAATAATCTGTAGCGAAATTAGTTGTCAACTTTCTGAATCCTTCATCCGACCTTGTTTTCCTTGTACAGAACAAATATCAGTAACGACTTACAGAACATACGGCTACATCACATTCTGGCCATCCGGAACTGCCTATTCCAGGTAACAGGGCAAATACGTCAATACTGCCCCCGGTGACCTTCCATATCACCACTTACCTTTTGTGTTGTATGTGAGGCCCATATAAGAGATCTCATTTCCTATAGTTTGGCTCTATCGCACGATCTGAGACAGAAAGATGGTCAACAATTCCTAAATGCCCTGTAGCCTCCTGTTTATAAATGTGGCCGGCAACACACCATAAACAGGACTCTACTAGACACGACTTTGCAGACAACCCACGGACAGACCTTGCTCTGATACCACTCTGTCACACCCTGATTCTCCTAGGGTGTGATGGGCACCCGACCCCATATCCGGAGCCGAGCGAACCCACAGACTTTCATTCGTACAAAATCTTTCCGGACTCTTAAACTTCATAAAACACGATACATAGCAAATCTCACAGAAAATACACATATATTTTTTTTTCTTAGCTTTCAAATCAAAAGGGGTCTGTAATTCCCACAGACGTCATAGCATAACACAGAACGACACATTGGCTGCTGGAGCCTCTTACTAAACTGACATACCACACCCACGACTCTGTCTGCAAAGTCTCTAACATCATACAGAATCCATAACGTATATGCTATGTCAAACTTTGACTCGGCAGTCCTCCAGGAGCAATTGGAGTTCGCCATCACTGAAATAGCTTTTATAATTTCTTCATCTCGTCTGGGAGTACCTGCGCGGCATGAAACGCAGCCCCCGAAGAACAGGGGGTCAGTACGGATATGTACTGAGTATGTAAGGCATAAGTACAGAAAACGAAACCATGACTGATATAGACAGAACAACATACAAAAACTTATTCAGAAATATCAAACGCTTATCATTTTTCTTTTCCAGACACGAATCATACTTACTCATCTCGTATACCAGACAGATTACAGAACGTACAAATTGCTTGGATGACATCACATAGCAGACGGAATACAGAATGTACGGAAGGTCAGAATACTTACTTTCCCACATAAGTCATGCATATCAGAATCGGATATCGTATCACATACGCGGCAACCCCGGGGACAAATAACACGCCGGGACAAGTACCATATCATACAGACGATAACCTCGGGGACAAATAACACGCCGAGGAACTGATGGACAGTGCCAATGAATGCGCACGATAACATAGACACGTGGCTGCCACTCCTGCCTTTGGCGCCACAACACATCTATCTTCCAGAAGTTTTTCTCCGATCTCCGTCACACATCACAACATAACCACGGTACCCGGGGGTGGACAGATAACACAACACCCCGAGCCCGGACACATCATACTTCGTAACATAACCTCGGTAACCGGGGACGGACAGATAACACGGTACCCCGGAACCGGACACATCATACTTCAGAATTCATATATGGAACCCGGCCCTCAACAGAGGACTCGGCGAACCATCCGCACGATACATACCGGCCCGGGACTCGGTGAAGGAAATCATAACATATGCACGAGCAGAGTCGTGAAGAATCAAATGCGCATAACTCAAGCTCAATAAGTTAATCAAACGTATTCTCGGAATGTCCATACAGATCACTTATTACAGATTACTTATAGATTATTCAAACATATTCTCGGAATATCCATACCAGATTTCTTATTACAGAATACTTTATGTCAAATTACTTTTAACAGAATATTTCTATCAAAGTACTTATCGCTTTTACTCAATCAGAATACATGTTCCCAATTGCTTGCATCGGATTACCCATAACCGACTACTTATGTCCGAATACGTATATCAAAAGGGTTATGACGGAATGCTTATAGACATGTGGGGGTCCAGAACGAGTTTCGGGTCAATCGGAGTTAGTATACAAAAGTTACGAGCGTTCAAAGTACAGAACGCTCTATAATCATTTCAGAAGCTTTTCTTGGAAAACCAAAGCCGTAATTAGGTTAACTACCTTTTAGACATGATTACGGATCAACCAAATAGAACTCTTGGAATCATACGTACGTCGGAACACTTAAGTCAGAATAAATATATCAAAAGGGTTATGCCAGGATACTTAATTCCACATATTTATATCGGAATGTTCAGATCAGAGTACCTACTTGTATCAGAATTTCTCACATCGGAACACTTATGCCAAATACTTACGTCAGAACATTTGTGTTGGCATGATTAGCCCAGAAGGTTTACATCAAAATACTTAGATCACGATTCGCCTATCAGGCTCATTTGACACTTAAGTTAGGGAAAACATACAGAACACAGACAGACTCAGAATTACAGAATGGAGTAACCTCAAGATACATATCATATCATATCCTACATGGCTCTAGGGCATGCCAAAAGAAAGAAAGGTAAGCCTCACATACCTGAGTGACGACCAACTAGTTGCGCTTACGCATCCAACTTGTTTGCTTACATGCAAGAGAGTTTATCCATCTTGTCAATCTACGTCCAAAAGGATTCATTCATTCGTTAGACTCGTTGTCACATACTTGTCTTAACCTTTCAAACACGTTTACTTATGTTCTGCCGGAATTTCGGCAGCATCTCCCCTGTAAATCTACCAATCCCGAGAATAAGGCTCGGCCCCAAATCAACAACAACCATCCGGGAATTTAACCCGGCCAAACCAACAAAGATACTAACAACACCAATAAGAGGTTCAAAACACATTTTTAACATTAGTGACTCTTTGCTATACAATTTGGCAATATTCCGTTTTTGCTCAAATCAACCGCATACGATCGAACTAACATCAATATTCGTACACTCAAGTGCTAATCCAAAACACTTAAACAAGATTCAAAAACACTTCGAACAACCCACAAAATGTTCAAACAATTCAAACAACGCACCATAGAATCCAAAATCTTCCAACTTCCATAGGAACCATCACAACACATTTCTTTCTCCAAAATTTCACAATCTATACCAACAAACCATACTTTTACCACATTATTATCAAAATTACAAGAACTATATTTGGCTCACATTAGTTTCCACAACAAACCATAAACTACTATAATCTCAACTTTGAATCATTAAACTTCTTTTTGCGTTATAAAATCCACAACGACACAACTAATATACTAAAATTAATTCCTCCCTTCTCCAATAGACAACACCATACGGCCACATCAACTACATACACACCCACACGGCCTCAATAACCACATGCTTATTTTCATGCAACTTTCATTTATTTTTATGCATTACAACCACAAGTAACATATTACATGGAATTAATCCAATCTTTCCATATTACAACACACACCCACGGCTAGCCACACTACACACACATGTTTCATGAATTAAATCCTTTTCCACACACTTCAACATACACAAATCACCCATAACATAAGTAAAAGAGAATTGAACCATACCTTTCCATTCATCTTCCTCCATCTCTTGGCTAAGCCATATTTTTGCAAGAATAAATACCCTACTTGCTTCAACAACTCCACCATGTTAAAAAGCATCTTCCACATAGCAAGACAACTAGAAGAACATAATCCTCCATGATCAAATTGGAGGGGCTGGTTTCGGCCAGCCCCCCTTAGCCGAACCCTCACCTTTTTTTTTTTTTTTTGTGTTTTATTTTTCTATTCTTGGTCTTGAATTGGAAAGATGATCACATATATATATCCACATAATTCAATCATGTGAGGGGCACATGCCCCTTTCTAGAAATTTCTTATATTTTCTTGAAACTTTTCCTTCAATTAAAAGATGAATCAAGTCTTGTCTTGCACACTTTGACCCTTATGTTCTCCAACAAATGGCCAATGTGACCCTTTGAACCTTCATGAATTTTTTTGTGAAATTCCCGTTTCGTCCCTCGACTTTTCTCAATATGACCATTTTACCCCTAACCTCCCACATTATTTCCATTGATCATTTTGCAATTTCTCTTCTTGCCCTTAGCCTCTCACAATATTTTCATACTAATAATGGTCATAAATGATATTCTTAACGACTTGCGCATTAATGTTGTTTTTGAAAATGGTTTCATCCTTAACTTCCCACGACGACTTTGAAATATCCAAACGTTCAAAATACGGGCTATAACATCCTCCCCCCCTTTAGAACATTCGTCCTCGAATGTTCAACTGACCTTATAGGGCTTTATAATATTTCGGGAGGGTCCGTCCTATAGACGCTTTTTTTTTCTTCATGCCCGTTCTTTATCCCTTATCTTATCCTCCTTGACCCTTTCACGCATCCTCGTTTCACGTCGTAGGTTTTTTTTTTTTTTTTTCCAGTCGACGACATCATTCTCGTCGGCATTCCTACATCTTTCCGTTCGCCATTGATCCTTTCGCACATTTAGTTTGCTGTCTTACTTGTAAATTTTCCTTAACCGTGCTCTTGCGTCACGTTCCTTATCGTGGCCGCTATTCCTTTGGCTCTACTTATTCAGATCGGTCTTCAACCCCTACACACTTTTCCTTTGTTCATGTTGCCACACTTGTTCTTTTTACGTACTTATACTTGCAATTTCACCTCAGATAATTCCGTGTGCTTCCAGTTATTCCCCTTTTTGGAAGTCTTGCCCATTCATGTTTCTTATCTTTCGCTCCTTTCGGAGATTTAATCTCTTTATTTCCCACCTGCATACTCACTTTCTTCTTCAAACATCATAGTGCTCAGATTGTTCCGTCCTTAACCTGTAGCGAAGGTAGCAACTCATCTCATAGTACTTGCACCATTTGTTCCCTTACTACTGGTCAGGTTTCTGATGCCTTCTTTCTGCCATAGCATAGATCGTTAGGGCACACGTGTCCACTGACACCTTCACACATGAGATATTACACATGTTCATGCACACATACACACATAATCAATACCACTAATCCACAATACACTTCTAGACGCTGTTCAAGCCTATCCGAATTCCCGAGCTGTGAGGTACTCTTTGTCTCTTTACCGAGCTGAGCTGCCTCGTTCTACGCATCCTCTTAAGGTTTCCAGTCATCCTATATACTATAGTTTCACTTAGATTATTCTGGGTTTCCATTTGTCTTTTATATCAAAATATGTAGAATTTCTTGTAAACTTCCCAGGGGTTCACCCATCCCAGGATTGCTCCCACCTGAGCACGCTTAACTTCAAGACTTCACTGGGATTCGATGTCTTAATGCTGATATTTTCGCGTTAACTTCTGCGCATGATCTTTACTACATAATTTGAGGCTAGTCGAGGTCTTACAGATCCCGGGACACCCTCGTAACGCGTCTTTTCTTTCACAATTACCATTTTACCCTTTTTGGGCCTCAGAGCTCATCTTTCACTTCCGTGTATAACTACCTTTCATCCTAGATTCCCAAATTCCTGATGGTAACAGATGCTTCTTCGTTTCCCTTACTTCATAATTGTCCGGATATCCGTCCGTTCGAATTTTTTACTCACCGCTTTTACATAATAATCTGTAGCGAAATTAGTTGTCAACTTTCTGAATCCTTCATCCGACCTTGTTTTCCTTGTACAGAACAAATATCAGTAACGACTTACAGAACATACGGCTACATCACATTCTGGCCATCCGGAACTGCCAATTCCAGGTAACAGGGCAAATACGTCAATACTGCCCCCGGTGACCTTCCATATCACCACTTACCTTTTGTGTCGTATGTGAGGCCCATATAAGAGATCTCATTTCCTATAGTTTGGCTCTATCGCACGATCTGAGACAGAAAGATGGTCAACAATTCCTAAATGCCCTGTAGCCTCCTGTTTATAAATGTGGCCGGCAACACACCATAAACAGGACTCTACTAGACACGACTTTGCAGACAACCCACGGACAGACCTTGCTCTGATACCACTCTGTCACACCCTGATTCCCCTAGGGTGTGATGGGCACCCGACCCCATATCCGGAGCCGAGCGAACCCACAGACTTTCATTCGTACAAAATCTTTCCGGACTCTTAAACTTCATAAAACACGATACATAGCAAATCTCACAGAAAATACACATATATTTTTTTTTCTTAGCTTTCAAATCAAAAGGGGTCTGTAATTCCCACAGACGTCATAGCATAACACAGAACGACACATTGGCTGCTGGAGCCTCTTACTAAACTGACATACCACACCCACGACTCTGTCTGCAAAGTCTCTAACATCATACAGAATCCATAACGTATATGCTATGTCAAACTTTGACTCGGCAGTCCTCCAGGAGCAATTGGAGTTCGCCATCACTGAAATAGCTTTTATAATTTCTTCATCTCGTCTGGGAGTACCTGCGCGGCATGAAACGCAGCCCCCGAAGAACAGGGGGTCAGTACGGATATGTACTGAGTATGTAAGGCATAAGTACAGAAAACGAAACCATGACTGATATAGACAGAACAACATACAAAAACTTATTCAGAAATATCAAACGCTTATCATTTTTCTTTTCCAGACACGAATCATACTTACTCATCTCGTATACCAGACAGATTACAGAACGTACAAATTGCTTGGATGACATCACATAGCAGACGGAATACAGAATGTACGGAAGGTCAGAATACTTACTTTCCCACATAAGTCATGCATATCAGAATCGGATATCGTATCACATACGCGGCAACCCCGGGGACAAATAACACGCCGGGACAAGTACCATATCATACAGACGATAACCTCGGGGACAAATAACACGCCGAGGAACTGATGGACAGTGCCAATGAATGCGCACGATAACATAGACACGTGGCTGCCACTCCTGCCTTTGGCGCCACAACACATCTATCTTCCAGAAGTTTTTCTCCGATCTCCGTCACACATCACAACATAACCACGGTACCCGGGGGTGGACAGATAACACAACACCCCGAGCCCGGACACATCATACTTCGTAACATAACCTCGGTAACCGGGGACGGACAGATAACACGGTACCCCGGAACCGGACACATCATACTTCAGAATTCATATATGGAACCCGGCCCTCAACAGAGGACTCGGCGAACCATCCGCACGATACATACCGGCCCGGGACTCGGTGAAGGAAATCATAACATATGCACGAGCAGAGTCGTGAAGAATCAAATGCGCATAACTCAAGCTCAATAAGTTAATCAAACGTATTCTCGGAATGTCCATACAGATCACTTATTACAGATTACTTATAGATTATTCAAACATATTCTCGGAATATCCATACCAGATTTCTTATTACAGAATACTTTATGTCAAATTACTTTTAACAGAATATTTCTATCAAAGTACTTATCGCTTTTACTCAATCAGAATACATGTTCCCAATTGCTTGCATCGGATTACCCATAACCGACTACTTATGTCCGAATACGTATATCAAAAGGGTTATGACGGAATGCTTATAGACATGTGGGGGTCCAGAACGAGTTTCGGGTCAATCGGAGTTAGTATACAAAAGTTACGAGCGTTCAAAGTACAGAACGCTCTATAATCATTTCAGAAGCTTTTCTTGGAAAACCAAAGCCGTAATTAGGTTAACTACCTTTTAGACATGATTACGGATCAACCAAATAGAACTCTTGGAATCATACGTACGTCGGAACACTTAAGTCAGAATAAATATATCAAAAGGGTTATGCCAGGATACTTAATTCCACATATTTATATCGGAATGTTCAGATCAGAGTACCTACTTGTATCAGAATTTCTCACATCGGAACACTTATGCCAAATACTTACGTCAGAACATTTGTGTTGGCATGATTAGCCCAGAAGGTTTACATCAAAATACTTAGATCACGATTCGCCTATCAGGCTCATTTGACACTTAAGTTAGGGAAAACATACAGAACACAGACAGACTCAGAATTACAGAATGGAGTAACCTCAAGATACATATCATATCATATCCTACATGGCTCTAGGGCATGCCAAAAGAAAGAAAGGTAAGCCTCACATACCTGAGTGACGACCAACTAGTTGCGCTTACGCATCCAACTTGTTTGCTTACATGCAAGAGAGTTTATCCATCTTGTCAATCTACGTCCAAAAGGATTCATTCATTCGTTAGACTCGTTGTCACATACTTGTCTTAACCTTTCAAACACGTTTACTTATGTTCTGCCGGAATTTCGGCAGCATCTCCCCTGTAAAT
Organism: Lycium barbarum; assembly: GCF_019175385.1. Lineage (NCBI taxonomy): Eukaryota > Viridiplantae > Streptophyta > Magnoliopsida > Solanales > Solanaceae > Lycium > Lycium barbarum. The sequence continues at coordinate 146,799,989 of NC_083337.1, forward strand.
CTACCAATCCCGAGAATAAGGCTCGGCCCCAAATCAACAACAACCATCCGGGAATTTAACCCGGCCAAACCAACAAAGATACTAACAACACCAATAAGAGGTTCAAAACACATTTTTAACATTAGTGACTCTTTGCTATACAATTTGGCAATATTCCGTTTTTGCTCAAATCAACCGCATACGATCGAACTAACATCAATATTCGTACACTCAAGTGCTAATCCAAAACACTTAAACAAGATTCAAAAACACTTCGAACAACCCACAAAATGTTCAAACAATTCAAACAACGCACCATAGAATCCAAAATCTTCCAACTTCCATAGGAACCATCACAACACATTTCTTTCTCCAAAATTTCACAATCTATACCAACAAACCATACTTTTACCACATTATTATCAAAATTACAAGAACTATATTTGGCTCACATTAGTTTCCACAACAAACCATAAACTACTATAATCTCAACTTTGAATCATTAAACTTCTTTTTGCGTTATAAAATCCACAACGACACAACTAATATACTAAAATTAATTCCTCCCTTCTCCAATAGACAACACCATACGGCCACATCAACTACATACACACCCACACGGCCTCAATAACCACATGCTTATTTTCATGCAACTTTCATTTATTTTTATGCATTACAACCACAAGTAACATATTACATGGAATTAATCCAATCTTTCCATATTACAACACACACCCACGGCTAGCCACACTACACACACATGTTTCATGAATTAAATCCTTTTCCACACACTTCAACATACACAAATCACCCATAACATAAGTAAAAGAGAATTGAACCATACCTTTCCATTCATCTTCCTCCATCTCTTGGCTAAGCCATATTTTTGCAAGAATAAATACCCTACTTGCTTCAACAACTCCACCATGTTAAAAAGCATCTTCCACATAGCAAGAAAACTAGAAGAACATAATCCTCCATGATCAAATTGGAGGGGCTGGTTTCGGCCAGCCCCCCTTAGCCGAACCCTCACCTTTTTTTTTTTTTTTTGTGTTTTATTTTTCTATTCTTGGTCTTGAATTGGAAAGATGATCACATATATATATCCACATAATTCAATCATGTGAGGGGCACATGCCCCTTTCTAGAAATTTCTTATATTTTCTTGAAACTTTTCCTTCAATTAAAAGATGAATCAAGTCTTGTCTTGCACACTTTGACCCTTATGTTCTCCAACAAATGGCCAATGTGACCCTTTGAGCCTTCATGAATTTTTTTGTGAAATTCCCGTTTCGTCCCTCGACTTTTCTCAATATGACCATTTTACCCCTAACCTCCCACATTATTTCCATTGATCATTTTGCAATTTCTCTTCTTGCCCTTAGCCTCTCACAATATTTTCATACTAATAATGGTCATAAATGATATTCTTAACGACTTGCGCATTAATGTTGTTTTTGAAAATGGTTTCATCCTTAACTTCGCACGACGACTTTGAAATATCCAAACGTTCAAAATACGGGCTATAACAGTAGTATTCTCCCGAACTACTACTCGCCTATTCAAAACAGTTCGTCGCCTATATTCCTATGGAATTGACTTGTTAAGAACGCAATTCGTTTATGGTATTTAATTGAACGCGGTGCCTAGGTATATTCCTATCCTAGCCACAAATCCTAGCCCAACTATAGGGATAATCAGATCACGCCCTCTTTAATCCTTCTCTAATCTAACAACATCTTTCCCAAGCATGTATATTAGATAGTCGATAGAACCTAACTGTTGGCCAAACAATCAAGCAATTATGAACAGAATTAAAGAAAAAATCAAACTCAACAACTCGTATTAAGATAAGAAATAATCACCAAACATCAATAATCATGGTTTACCACAACCCTAGAACGAGAAGTTTAGCTCCACATAGACATGGAGGAAAAACAACAAATCATTCAAAGAAAATATAAAAACTAGTAATAAAGAGAAGAAAAGATTAAACCCAATAATCTCCGGCCTCCACGGCGGCTCCTACTCTCTCTTGGTCGAAAAGTCGTCCATTCTAATGTAAAAACGTCTATTTATAAGCTAGGGCAAAATATGACATAAGTGGGCCCAATCCCGATCTAAATAGGACAACTGACGCCGCTTGTGCTTTGGTCATGCGTCGCATGGCCATCGCATGACTATGTCTGTGCATCCGTTGTGCTCCGCACAGCCAAAGCATAACAGGTCTGAGAATCAGAAAGGGGTATTTTGTGCGCTGGGTGTGCGGCGTATGACCAATGCATGGTCTGTCTGAGATTCAGGAATGGTGTTTTTGTGCGCTGGCTGTGCTGCGCATGGCCAGCGCATGAGACCCTTCAGTGGTCAGATTTTGCCTTCAATTGCTGGAACTTCCTTCACAACGTTCAATCGATGTACACAGCCTCAGAATCACTCAATACTGCCCGAAATACCCTTTGTTGGTCCTTGTTGTACGTATTCATATAAACATATCAACATAAGCTCATATACAACAATTCGCATTCAAAACTGCGATGCAAGCGCTAAGAAGTAAAGTGTAAATGACACTAAATCTAGATATTTGTGCCAAATATCAAAGGTCACGAACCAAGCTAGCCTTTTTCTCTTCCGCAACTCGGCGCCATTGCAGTCCTTCCCTTCATGCTCGGAGCCGGGCTCGAGAATCTTCTGAGCACCTTAGTTGCCCCCTAGCAGTCTTTAAGTTACTTTCCAAGCGGCGGACCCTTACCTGAAGGTTTTGGTGATCAAAGCTCTTGGCCTGAAGGTACCTCTCTCTCTAATCTAGCACTTGTTTTACTTCATCATAGCTTAGCCGCAGGGAATTCTTTAGGGACTCCGACTCATGGCACCTTATTCATAGTGTCTCTACCTCACGACGCAGTTGGCGATTCTCCGCGGCCGTCATATTTTCTACCGACATCCTCGCTGCTTTAGGTATGGCGGTGGTGGCGGTGGCTTGACTCGTAAGAATTTGGTCGGCAAGCTGGGCTAGCAGTTTGTCACACCTCGAACCATGGCCTGGACGAAACACGACACTCGGTGCCTTACTGCATGTGACCGAGCGAACCACATGGCTTGCTGAATCATCATGAGGCATAACATGAGCTGAATATAACGTGAATGCATGATGAGCCTTTATAAAATGCAATAAGTCATAATACTAAATCAAAATACTTGTTTAAACATGAGTGCGAAAATAACATGAATGAGCCAAAATGATTATACGACTCTGAAAGTGTGACATGACATAACTGACTTGTCTAGTCTATGAAACCATTAACATAAGTCTGGATATGGAAAACATACTCGCTGGGACAAGGCCTCCAGCATACCTTAGATGCATGGCTAATCATAAAATAAAGAGTTGACTAAACCTCGAATTAGATGGGGCTCATCAATAAGCTGATACGAATGCTGTCTTACTGAGCAGATGCTTCGTCCCGTAAATCAGTGCCTGCATTTCAGGCAACAAAAGGGGATGTCAACACATTGAATGTACTGGTATGTAAAGCAACTGAGTGAAATAACATAGGACATGAAATAACATGATAAGGGCTGAAACTGAAACTGTAACCTGGTCATGAACATGAGTATCTGACATGGACATAATTACATATAGATATATAGAATATAGGTATAAGACATGAACTAAAACTGAATATAACCTGAACATGAGCATGAAGCGGGAGTAAAGTCTGAAAACACTAAATCAATGGAAATACATATATATATATATATATATATATATATATATATATATATATATATATATATATATACTGCTTGTAACGTGGGGAGTGCTATTATATAACTGATAACATAATCTGGTACTTGTGTCCTACCAGCAGAACACTCACACCTTGCCAGGGATATGAGATTTAAATAATAATAATAATAAGCATGTAAGGATCCAAACTGCATAATGAAGGTGTTGCCTCCTTGCTGACAACCCTTATCCTACAGTGGCTACGTAGTTTCAGGATTTACTGAGCCTTCTCGGTTAACTAAGCAACTCCCAAAAACATGAACATGATATAGTTGGCTAAGAAACCCATGATTTTCGTGAAATAACTTGTAATCATGATTTCACGAAATTAACTTGTAACATGATTTCATGAAATGACTTGTAACATGGTGTCATGAAATAACTTGTAAGCATGTTCTGAAGTGATACAACATAAACACGGTTTCATATCCAATAGCTTGCAAAACATGGATTTGAACAATATAGTTACATAATATACTTGCATGAAAACGTGTAAATCATGTAGAGTGTTTTCTTGAAAATAACATAATGATTCATAACTTGCATGAAGGAACCCATGGGATGCAAGGTATGGGTTTTCATGGATTTCGGACGGATTCTCAATAATCATAATGAAATATCAAAAACTCAATGAAGAATTACTAATAATTCAATACATAATATAATCATGGGACATGGATCTAGGGTTATTATGAACATGGTTAAAAACCCTAGTTTTCATAAAGATTCATACATTTATGGAAGAAGAGGCGTGGGGAAGAACAATGATGTTCCCACACATAGATAGCAACCCTACATACTTGGTAATGCTCCAAAACTTGAATTAAAGACTTGAACTTTGAAGAAGATTTCCAAAATCTTGAATTCTTGAACCTTGAGATGGGTTTTCTTGAAAACCCTAGGTTAGGAATGATGATTTCTAGTTTAGATTACATGGATATATGTTAGAATTAACTTGGAATGATTAGAGTAGGCTTACCTTGGTGTTCTTAATGATGGGAGAGAATAGAAGGTCGTTCTAGGGCTTGGGGGTGTGAAGAATGAAGTGAAAAAGCCTTAAAACGAAGTTTTAAAATTGCTGTCGGACCCATTTTACGCCCTATTTTACGTCCCGTAAAAGTTTTACGGACCTTAGATCCCACCGTAAATCAATTACAGTGATTTGGGCTTTCTGGACCAGTTTTACGGCCCAAATCTATGGCCCGTATAATTTTTATGGCCCGTAGATTCTACCGTAAAATCGGCAGAACACTGTTTTAGTAAAACGGTCATAACGTTTTGTACAGATGTCTGTTTGACCTCTATAATATACCATTGGAAAGGTATTTCAAAGATAAACAACTTTCAAGGAGGACATTTTCCCAAATTCCTTACAGATTCTTCCGTATACTCATTTTAATTGAGATATGGTGCAAACTCACTTGAAAACACGCTCCGTATGGTAGCTTCCGACTTTTCTTTGCTCAAGGACTCTTCTCATGTCTTGATTGGGTTTCAAACACCATTTATACACTACTCAAATTGGGTTCATTATACACTCGTCTTACGAGTCAAATCTTAGCCCGAATGCACGAGGTGTTACAATATCTCCCCCTTGGGATCATTCGTCCTCGAATGATGGGTCATGGTCAAGAATATGGCTGAACATGGCTTGAATACATGAACATGAAAGAAACATGACATAAAACATAAGAGCTTTACATGGTTACATGGGAACATGGTCATGGATCATGAGAACTAAATACGTGATTACATGGAAACATGTACATGGGGAACATGAAACTGAGTAGCACCTACATGAATGAGAATCATGAAACATTTGTCCTCGATTTATGACTAGTGGTTAAGAATCGCTATTAACTCTGGAATCTACAAAATTTATGGTAGCACTTCCTTCATAATTCAGACCCTCACAACATTTCTCAAATGCCTGCCAGCTAACTAAAGTGCCAACATACAACTCACATGGTATCTTAATACGCATGATATGACATAACGTGATTACTAAATCTTGAATGTAGCTAACATAAATACTGAGTTGGATTGAACACATGGATATTGGCTGAATGATTACATGATTACTATACATGGGGTTTGGAAGAAAATTTGTAGGCACGAACATGACATGATTACCTGGGCGTGAGACGCATGACGTGTGACATAAATACATGGAGACTGGATGACATGAATACATGAGTGCTAAACTGTCATGAGATACGAATATGTGTAAAAATGGATATCGTAACATGGGTGAATGTCAAAAACATGATTGTTACAACATGAGGGTTAAATACTAAGCGCGGGTAGGATTTGGATACTTAGAGACTTAATTATAGACGTTCATATGTCACTATGTTAATATGAGATAGGAGTATGACTTAGGCTTTGAATGTAAGCGCAACTCGATGTGAATGCGACAGACTTGAGTCGTATAACAAGAATATGATCCTAACATAGGTATTCATAAATCTCTAGCATAGGCATGACATGAATATGTCGAATCTGAGTAGAATACTCCTGAGATAAGTACCACAGGGTACATCAAAAGATATCTATTTAAATATAGGAATGAACCATACTTCTGATTATCTTGTTAGCTGTTAATCATGATTATGAATACCTTAGCTCATCTTGCTCATTCTCTTGAGCGAATTATAGAGGACTGAGAGAAAAGGAATTATTGGTACTATTCACATGAGATACTTTGCTTTAGAGAACAGACATGACATGGTGCATTGTACATGGAGGACGTAACGTAGAACATGCGTACACGGGAGCGTGATTCATATGGCATGAAACGTGAATAGCATTACATGGGGGCATGGGACCATGAGCAACCTGACATTTACATGAGTACATCATAGATGCATATCGTGGCGTCTGGACCTGATTTCATGAGTATTGAGCTAATAATAAGACATAAGTGTGATTTGCGTAGAGTAAAATTGTAGGCTCACTCTTGGGTCAGAGACATAAGGCATGGATAAAACATTACCTTTAGAATTTAGATATACCGAAAGAATAGGACATGGTTAAACATAGCTTACTCCTATCACCGTGAGTAAATGCCCTTGTTATAAATAATGCTCATGAAAAAATGGATTATAGGCATGTATAATTCATTCCTCGAGCATCTAAGACATGGGTAGAAAGTCACTTTGAACATAAAAATGGCATAGGTACTTCGGAAAAGATAGGGGCATCCTTTGTGCCAAGCTACGAGATGGTTTAAAACATTAGACAAGGAAACATAAGCACGAATTACATAGAATCATGGGTAGGACATCCATCTTGGTTCACCTTCATTATTATCCAACAAAATCATTATTACGATACTGCTATAAGTGGGATGCATAGCGAAATGGATTGGGACACGAGTATGTGGTAACATGGAGAACATAATCATAGGGGTCAAGATCATCATCAGCTTTGAAAAGCACTTAGATGCTAGAACATGGACTTGAGTATAAAATCATGATAGATACGCGAGACCTGAATGCGGATGAATTTGGGTTTCTGGCTCATAAATGAAAAATGAAGCGAATTCAAAAATAACGAAGTCATGGGCATCCATCACCAACCTGTTTGTGATGGACAGGTCGATTTTTAGGGAATTCATACACCGACAACTGGATTGAAAAAAACTTGTGTGCTAATACCCACCGAAAGTGCCAAAAATCATGAATTTGGGTTTCTGGCTCATAAATGCAAAATGAAGCGAGTTCAAAAATAACGAAGTCATGGGTATCCATCACCAGCCTGTTTGTGATGGACATGTAGATTTTTAGGGCATTCACACACCAACGACAAGATTCCAAATAACCCGTGTGCTAATACCCACCGAAAGTGCCAAAAATCATGAATTTGGGTTTCTGGCTCATAAATGCAAAATGAAGCGAGTTCAAAAATAACGAAGTCATGGGTATCCATCACCAGCCTGTTTGTGATGGACATGTCGATTTTTAGGGCATTCACACACCGACGACAAGATTCCAAATAACCCGTGTGCTAATACCCACCGAAAGTGCCAAAAATCATGAATTTGGGTTTCTGGCTCATAAATGCAAAATGAAGCGAGTTCAAAAATAACGAAGTCATGGGTATCCATCACCAGCCTGTTTGTGATGGACATGTCGATTTTTAGGGCATTCACACACCGACAACAAGATTCCAAATAACCCGTGTGCTGATACCCACCGAAAGTGCCAAAAATCATGAATTTGGGTTTCTGGCTCATAAATGCAAAATGAAGCGAGTTTAACAATAACGAAGTCATGGGTATCCATCACCAGCCTGTTTGTGTTGGACATGTCAATTTTTAGGGCATTCATACTCCGACGATAGGATTCCAAATAACCCGTGTGCTAATACCCACCGAAAGTGCCAAAAATCATGAATTTGGGCTTCTGGCTCATAAATGTAAAATGAAGCGAGTTCAAAAATAACAAAGTCATTGGCATCCATCACCAACCTGTTTGAGATGTACAGGTCGATTGTTTGGGCATTCATACACCGATGACTGGATTGAAAAAAACTCGTGTGCTAATACCCACCGAAAGTGTCAAAATCGTGAATTTGGGTTTCTGGCTCATAAATGCAAAATGAAGCGAGTTCAAAAATAACGAAGTCATGGGCATCCATCACTAAATTGTTTGTGATAGACAGTTCAATTTTCTGGCCATTCATACACCAACAACAGGATTCCAAATAACCCGTGTCCTAATACCCACCGAAAGTGCCAAAAATCATGAATTTGGGTTTCAGGCTCATAAATGCAAAATGAAGCGAGTTAAAAAATAACGACGTCATGGGCATCCATCACCGGCCTGTTTGTGATGGACATGTCGATTTTTACGGCATTCATACTCCGACGACAGGATTCCAAATAACCCGTGTGCTAATACCCACCGAAAGTGCCAAAATCATGAATTTGGGTTTCTGCCTCATAAATGCAAAATGAAGCGAGTTCAAAAATAACGAAGTCATGGGCATCCATAACCAACCTGTTTGAGATGGACAGGTCGATTTTTAGGGCATTCACACACCGACGACAAGATTCCAAATAACCCGTGTGCTAATACCCACCGAAAGTGCCAAAAATCATGAATTTAGCTTTCTGGCTCATAAATGCAAAATGAAGCGGGTTCAAAAATAACGAAGTCATGGGTATCCATCACCAACCTGTTTGTGATGGACATGTCGATTTTTGGGGTATTCACACTCCGACGACAAGATTCCAAATAACCCGTGTGCTAATACCCACCGAAAGTGCCAAAAATCATGAATTTGGGTTTCTGGCTCATAAATGCAAAATGAAGCGATAACTTTAGACATGAGCACACCTGATGTGCGAAACATGAAAGGACATTCCCTTGCATAGCTTACTATCGTATGAAGTCTTAATTCTTGTATCTTAAACGTGGAGTGTAAATCTCTAACATGGGCATGATATGGGTACGAAAGGCACGAGCAGAGTACGTCTGGGCATTAGTACCACATAGTACATGAATTACTCTGGAATTAGAACTGTTATACCCTTAAAACTCGCTATTCGATCTAGAACTTTATCTCATAACATAATTACCTAGTACTTGATCTCAACGGTCATGACAAAAATCACATTTTACGCACCTTATCTTGGCTACTTGAAATTGTGATCCTCTGACATAATCTTCTCAACACTTATCAACTTACAAAACACATAATCTATATCAGCACCTTATCGCACGATCTCCCCCTTGGTTCAAAAGCTGACATTTAAAGCCTGTGGATATCTCGAGTTAGCGATAAGTGGTCATCTAGTGGTTCTGCTAATTTCCTCTAAAATACTGACGACTCATTTCTTCTGCGTACTTCAAGCAAGTCTTACTTACTGGGAAAATTGAATTACTTAAATGAACGGGTTTCTAATGTACATAACTGGCATACTAGCTTTGTCAGTCTTGGGGAAAACTCTTTTCTGTTAACTCTTAAAGGCTCTTCTTCTGTAGCTTGCTCTTTTACTGCTTAGATGGTTTTCTTCTTTCACCAATTTCTATATCTCAAATTTAACTTAAACCCTTTGGGTTCTAACACGCCTTCGGTGTATTCAGACAGTTACCCACTTAGTAGTGCTAACTTGTCTAAGTAACTCAATTCGTACTTCTACTAACTCTGCTAAAATTTTTTAATTCACTATATCTATTCAAACTTACTCACTATGCTTATGTTAACCATTTACTAGCATCATATTCTCTAATTCTTCTCTGAGTACTAAAGTGAAACATAAGGTTATTTCTAACTTTTCCTCCTTATCTGACTCTATTCTGGGGTTGTATACTATCTTTCTGAACTATAGACATAGATCACACTTAGGGAAATTTCATCTGTCTCAAATAAGGAATTGGAACAACTAAGCCCAAACTCCCTATACACTTTCAAAATTATATCATACTATACACATCAGGGATAAATACTTAATCACATAACCTAAGAGGGAATTGTCATATTTTTTATCTCATAGTAATATCTGCTTCTTGTAGTAAATTACTAACGTCACACTCTCTAGGTCTGACTTGAATAAGCTTAAACAATTTAAAACTAACCCTACAAAAAAATTCAATATCGTCTGCTCGTGGTTTTCTTATCGCATCAGTCCCTTCCTAGTCATGTACATAGATCATATGGCAAAAAAATATATATATCCTTAAAAAAAATCGACACTTTCTAGTATTACAGGTGGTTGGCTCTTAGGCTATTTCCTGCTCAAAACTACTGTGGAAGTTTATGCCTGATGCGGTTAACTTCATAACATGTTACCTCATGGGATCTTAAATCTGAACCATCATCCTTATATTGTAGCTTTATGGTCAAAGATTCCAATTAAACTTATTCTATAGGGTATATATCCTACGTGTACTACCATATCAAAACTTGCCTTTCAAATGGTACTACCACCTGATAAACACACCATGCACTATTTAGCAAGTCTTGAGACTCGAATTTCCTTCTCGCCGCTTACGCATTCGATACGTTCAGAATTCGATGGAAAAAGAAAGTTACTTACTGCTCTAAGCTTCCTGGCACGAGTTAGAATAATTCCTGATGACTCCATTTGAAAGCAACACATTGATAATGATTAGATTTACATCTCCTCATCCATTGAGATGAGGTGTATTCGGTAGAACGGGAAACAACACACGACTCTGAGTGGTTTCTGAGAACATAGTTTTATGCACGATCTAGAGTTGAAAGAAGTGAGACAATATTAAATGTCTTAGTGGTCAACTGTTTATATATGTGGGTGCCACACACATATAAAAGTGACCCCATTGGACACAGTTTCATAGACTCCCTAAGACACTTGAACCTAGGCTCTGATACCAAGCTTTGTCACGCCCCAAACCATGGCCTGGACGAAAGACGGCACTCGGTGCCTTACTGTATATGACCGAGCGAACCACATGGCTTGCTGAATCATCATGCGGCATAACATGAGCGGAATATAATGTGAATGCATGATGAGCCTTTATAAAATGTAATAAGTCATAATACTAAATTAAAATACTTGTTTAAACATGAGTGCGAAAATAACATGAATGAGCCAAAATGGCTATACGACCCCGAAAGTGTGACATGGCATAACTGACTTGTCTAGTCTATGAAACCTCTAACATAAGTCTAAACATGGAAAACATACTCGCTGGGACAAGGCCTCCAGCATACCTTAGATGCATGGCTAATCATAAAATAAAGAGTTGACTAAACCCCGAATGAGATGTGGCTCACTAATAAGATGATACGAATGCTGTCCTATTGAACAGATGCGTCATCCTATAAATCAGTACCTGTATCGTGAAATGCAGGCCCCCGGGCAATAAAAGGGGACGTCAGCACATTGAATATACTGGTATATAAAGCAACTGAATGAAATTACATGGGACATGAAATAACATGATAAGGGCTGAAACTGAAACTGAAACCTGGTCATGAACATGAGTATCTGACATAGACATAATTATATATAGATATGCATAATATAGGTATAAGACATGAACTAAAACTGAATATAACCTGAACATGAGCATGAAGCGGGAGTAAAGTCTGAAAACAGTAAATCAATGAAAATACATGTATATATATATAACTGCTTGTAACGTGGGGAGTGCTAATGAAGGTACTTGCGTCCTTCCAGCAACATGATCTGGTACTTGCGTCCTGCCAGCAGAACACTCACACCTTGCCAGGGATATGAGATTTAAATAATAATAATAATAATAATAATAAGCATGTAAGGATCCAAACTGCATAATGAAGGTGTTGCCTCCTTGCTGACAACCCTTATCCTACAGTGGCTATGTAGTTTCAGGCATTAATGAGCCTTCTCGGTTAACTAAGCAACTCCCAAAAATATGAACATGATAGTTGTCTAAGAAGCCCATGATTTTCGTGAAATAACTTGTAATCATGATTTCACGAAATTAACTTGTAACATGATTTCATGAAATGACTTGTAACATGGTGTCATGAAATAACTTGTAAACATGTTCTAAAGTGATAGAACATAAAAACGGTTTCATATCCAATAGCTTGCAAAACATGGGTTTGAACAATATAGTTACATAATATACTTGCATGAAAGCGTGTAAATCATGTAGAGTGTTTTCTTGAAAATAACATAATGATTCATAACTTGCATGAAGGAACCCATGGGATGCAAAGTATGGGTTTTCATGGATTTCGGACGGATTCTCAATAATCATACTGAAATATCAAAAACTCAATGAAGAATTAATAATAATTCAATACATAATATAATCATGGGACATGGACCTAGTGTTATCATGAACATGGTTAAAAACCCTAGTTTTTGTAAAGATTCATACTTTTATGGAAGAAGAGGTGTGGGGAAGAACAATGATGTTCCCACACGTAGATAGCAACCCTACATACTTGGTAATGCTCCAAAACTTGAATTAAAGACTTGAACTTTGAAGAAGATTCTCAAAATCTTGAATTCTTGAACCTTGAGATGAGTTTTCTTGAAAACCCTAGGTTAGGAATGATGATTTCTTGTTTGGATTATAAGGATATATATTAGAATTGACTTGGAATGATTAGAGTAGGCTTACCTTGGTGTTCTTGATGATGGGAGAGAATAGAAGGTTGCTCTAGGGTTTGGGGGTGTGAAGAATGAAGTGAAAAAGCCTTAAAACGAAGTTTTAAATTGCTGTCGGATCCATTTTACGCCCTATTTTACGTCCCGTAAGAGTTTTACGGACCTTAGATCCCACCTTAAATCAATTACAGTGATTTGGGCTTTCTGGACCTGTGTTACGGCCCAAATCTACGGCCCGTATAATTTTTACGGCCCGTAGATTCTACCGTAAATCAGCAGAATACTGTTTTAGTAAAACGGGCATAACTCTTTGTACAGATGTCTGTTTGACCTCCATAATATACAGTTGGAAAGGTATTTCAAAGATATACAACTTTTAAGAAGGAAATTTTCCCAAATTCCTTACAGATTTTTCCGTATACTCATTTTAATTGAGATATGGTGCAAACTCACTTGAAAACACAATCCGTAGGGTAGCTTCCGACTTTTCTTTTCTCATGGACTCTTCTTATGTCTTGATTGGGTTTCAAAAACCATTTATACACTACTCAAATTGGGTTCATTATACCCCCGTCTTACGAGTTAAATCTTAGCCAGAATGCACGAGGTGTTACACAGTGTTTTTAAGTTTTGACCGAGGGACCCGGGTAAGCAGAGCTTTCCTCAGGTTTGTTGGTGTCGAGGTGTATTACTAAGGGGTTAGGACTAGCCTGTCCCGCGTCAAACTCAGAAGGCTTTTCATCCTCATTATTAACATTCACTGCACCGCGGCTGGCCTGCACGTCTTTTCATGCCTCAAAAAGGCGGCATCGCGACCTCACGGGGGAGCCTATTCCTTCTGTTGAAGTCTCGAAAAGTTGCGGGAGGCGACGGGCCCTGCGCTTCCGGTCACCCGAGCTTCGAGTGGCGGCAGTCATTATGTTTGAGAAAGCGGTTTCGCTCAAGGGGATTTTTGGGGCAGAAGATAGTCTAGTGGGGATACTTGTACAAAATTAAAGGAAATTCATAAGGAAAAGAAGAGAGGCGCACACGGAAGATTGGTATCGTGGGGTTCATTATCTTACCATGGTTCTGTCCCTTTTACCATTCGGCAGTGAGATTTTTCCCAGTTCTGACTAACCCCGACGTAGCACACAATAGGTCCATCACCCAATCAAACATTCCCTGCTCGAAGACGGGTGCTATAGGGGCGACTGTAAAAAAGATGCAAGTAATACGGCGATGACTATAAAAAGTACGAATAAAAAAAGGCAGATTCAGACTTACGAGTATGGTTCCAGGCCTTCGGGAAGGGTTTCGGGGAAGCACGGTGGAGAAGATCTGTTCGAATCATAACCAGTTGGTCACACCAACCCTGGTCGAAGTCATCCTTGACACTGGATATCAGCCCGTGGGAGCCTCGGAGGAACAAATGGACTATACCATGGTGTTATTAGGCTTAATGGTCCTCTTTATTGCTTGTTATTATTGCGAATTAATGCTCATTATGGGCAGGGGCGCAATACATAAATATGTACCCCTAGTTCTTAGTATAAATAGGGATTGTAAGGACACGAAATTCAAATAGAATACACAACATGCATTGCACAATTGCTCCATTTTAAGTTTCTCTTTAATTTACTACGACCCCGATCACAAGCTTGACTGGAGGAATTAGCACTGGGTTCTAACAAGGCTCAGGCTATTCCTAACTTTACTTTGCATATATTTCATTTATATCATTTATACTTGTATATTACGTTGTTTACAGGTCACTTTGATCCACGTGTCCTTGACCACGAACACAAATTCAACTGAACCGTTTTCTGAGTAAACAAATCTAAGTTATTTCAAATGTTAAGCGACAATCTAATATTTTGTTTGAAATGTCGAGCTGTAGATGATACTTATTGAATGATAATTAAAGATGGAAGGGCAAATTAGTCTTTGTATGAATATCAAGGTAGTTAAAGGTAGTTAAAGACTTAGAGACTTATAGAAGATAGAGTTCACATAGTTAGTTATAACTAACTCTAAGCTTGTGAGTAGTTATTTATATGACTCATTTTATTCATTATGAAGAACATCACATTCTAATAATCATTACTTCTTCTTCATCATCTCTTAACCTCACACGATTACCTTCATCTTTACAGTTTCTATTTTCTCAGTTTGTGATCATTGATACACTGTATATTCAGTATATATTCTGTGTATATTCACACATTATAACATGGTATCAGAGCAGGCTGTTTAGCTTGTCAATATATTCATATTCATTTCTATTGTTCTCCTATGAACAATTCAAGATCTTGAGTCTTGCTTCCGCAAATCAATATCGTTTCAGTTTCTTTCAAAGGATAAATGGAAAACTTGAATCCTGCAAATGGTATCTCTGGTGTATCAACTGGAGATGGTTCTAGTGTTCAAAATGGATCTTTAAATGGTGGTGTTAGTAATTCATTACCAGGAAATTCGTCTGGTGTAAATGGATCACAACAAGGACTTGGGGTTGACTACAATCATCCTCTATTCTTGTCACCTGTAGATGTAAGTGGGATACAAATTATTTCATTCCAACTTACAGGTATTGAGAATTATTCTATCTGGTTTAACTCCATGAAACTTGCCTTATTGTTAGTTACTGGTAGTTTTAGTAAGGAGAATTACGCTGAAACTATGTGGGATCATTGGGAAAGAGTAAATGCCATAGTTCTTTCTTGGGTAATGAATGCTGTTTCAAAGAACTTACTAGGAGGAATTATGTATGCTACTAGTGCTGGAAAGATTTGTGTGAAAGGTTCAATAAAATTGATGGATTAAGAACCTATAATCTACATAAAGAAATAGCCACTCTGAATCAAGGCACAGCTTCTGTGTTTGTGTACTTCTCAAAGTTGAAAAGTCTGTGGGTAGAATTTGAGTCAATGGTACCAGCTCCTGGTTGTAATTGTTCTAAGTCAAAAGATTTTGTGGAACACTTACAGAAAATGAAGTTGTTTCAATTTCTGATGGGTTTAAATGATGCTTACTCTCAGGCTAGAAGCCAAATACTTATGATGAACCCTATGCCTAATGTAAATCAAGCTTACTCCCTAGTTATCAGTGATGAGTCAAAAAAAGGTGGTTCAAATCAGTATGGACATCAGAAATTTAAGAAACCTTATAATAGTTTGATTTGTGATTTTTGCAAGTGTAAGGGTCATACCAAAGACACTTGTTTCAAGCTAGTAGGATATCCTTCTGATTTCAAGTCCAAGAAAGGTGTGGTAGATAGGAAAACTGGTCAGAATCAAAGGTATGGTGCTGCTTATAATGTGGTAGGAGAGAGTTCAAATACTGATCTTGGACCTGTCAACACTCAGAACTATAGTGCTCAACAGACATCTGTGCCCTATGGTATGAATGGGGAAAGTTCTAGTGTTGGATATGGCAATAACATGGGAGGATATGGTTCTCAAAATGTACAACATCTGATGGTCAATGGTGCTGATGCAAGCAGTTCAAATGTACAACTATAGATAGGAAATGCATTTACTAGAGAACAGTATGATCAGATTGTTCAGTTGCTAAACAAGAATCATAATGCCAATGCAGTTGTCTCTTCAGCAAATGTAGTAGGTGATATAACAGGTATGATAAAGGACATGACATTAGTAGCTACTGATAACAATAGTCCTAAATGGATCATTGATACAGGAGCCACTAATCACATGGCCTCTGATGCAAAATTACTGAACCAAGAAACAATAAGTGAACCTATAATTCCAAAAAGAGTACACTTGCCTAATGGTGACATTACTCAAGTGTCTCACATTGGAACTAGTTCAATATCTGAGAACAGCACAATATCTAATGTGTTTTTGATTCCTAAATTCAAGTACAACTAATTATCAGTTTCAAAACTAACCAGAGAATTGCAATGTTCTGCAAAGTTTTTTCCTGACTTTTGTGTTTTTCAGGATCTCTTCACTGGGAGGGTGAAGGAGATTGGTAGAGAAGAAGCTGGTCTATACTTGTTGCTGAATCAACATACACATAATGGAAAACATATCAGCCTAGCAGTGCAGAATCCTGAGCATACAGTGTTCAAAAAAGATATTAGTTTGTGGCATAAAAGACTTGGCCACAGTTCTTACTCAGTTTTAACTAGATTGTTTCCTTGTAATTCTAGTGATGTGAAGAATAGTATAGATAATTGCATTATATGTCCTTGTGCCAAACAGATTAGAATACCATTTCAGTCTAGCCATATAAAGACTGGTGAGAGACTTGAAATGATTCATGTAGATCTTTGGGGTGCTTATAAAATTCCTACTTTTGATGGCAATAAGTTCTTCCTAACTATAGTTGATGATTTCTCAAGATTTACATGGGTACTGCTACTGAAAAATAAATCTGATGTATGCACTTGTTTAAAACAATTCTTCAAACTGATCAAAAATCAATATGACAAAAGTATCAAAATTATCAGAACTGATAATTACTTGCACGTCACGACCCGGCTAGGGGCCATTACAGGTACCCGGGGTTAACCACCGAGCACCACTCATTCTATTGCTTATGATTCTCATTAAGCGTACATTCATTAACATGATGCTCAAATCATAGGAAAAACCATTTTTCATTTGGAAACATAATTACTTTTATATACATAAGCCTCTCGGCTATCAAAATAATAATATAGATACAATAGTAACATCGTGAGACCATAATACCCACACATACGTATCTAGGAGCCTCTACTAGAGTACTAGACATATGGACGGGACAAGACTCCGTCGTGCCCAAAATACATATACATATATATACACAAAAGGATAAACCAAATAGCACCTCCGGAATAATGGAGTGCTCCTATAAATCTGGTGGTCGCTCCTATAGGTCTGCACCGTCTCCCTGTCTACCTATGGGCATAAACACAGCGTCTAAAGAAAACGGACGTCAGTACGAACATTGTACTGAGTATGTACGGCATGAATGAAATGAACATGATAGAGAAATCATAAGTCATAAGGTGAAGGCAAAACCTGCGTGACTTTTAAGGATGGATACATTCCATACATATATCATATATACATAATAATAGTACATGAATCATCATAGCGCATACATCATTGTGTCATATAATTCATCATCGTAGTACCGTTTCTGCTCATACACATAAAAAATTATCCGTATTCGGCCACGTAGTGGCTCGACAATATCCGTATTCGGCCACGTAGTGGCTCGACAATATCACATACATATCTTCTGTACCCAGCCATAACAAGGCTCGGTATATTTCATCATCATCATTGCCATCACATACATCTCATAAGCTTATCATAACTCTCCATAAGGCATACATTTGAATTTAAAGACAAGCTATGAAATCATATTATATTCGTAGCGTGAACTTCGTATAAATATCGTATGATAGACTTTATAACCTCTAGACTTAGGCTCATCAGTACCATCCTCGCATCTATGGCATATCTCTTACCTTTATCTCATATGAAATCCTCTATGAACATAGACTCGTAATTTTTCGGGACATTGGTCATAAGACGTGCTTTAGAGCTTATAGACAATCTATAACAATATCGGGGTGACATAAGGTCGAGAACCCCCGACTACTTTATGAAGTGACCATATTCATCATATCTCACCTTGAAAGAATTATCATTTTAAGGTGAGTGTACACCATGAACAACATCAAGGGATCGTAAATAGGATCATTAACTTCATAGACATCATTCCTTATTTTAGAATCTCTAGGCTTAAACTTATCATCATTATTATCACACTCATGACATATTCCTCATCTTTGTCTCATAAGAAGATCATTATCAGTGTTGACTCATAGTTCCCGGAATATAAGGAAGTCATGGAGAGGTAGGGGAAATAATATCATAGGAATCATATAAGGATCATCATCTTTGTAGAAATGTCATTCATGAGCTTTAGGACTTCTAGACTTAGATTCATCATCAATATTTTCATGCTAGTAACGTGTCTCTTTTCTTTATCTTGTATGAAGCTTTTTATGATCGTAGACTCATAGTTTCCGATATGTAGGAAAATCATGGAAAGATAGAAGGATTCATGCTATAGGAGTCATGCCTTAGAAACAAGGGACTAGTCTTACATACCTTTTCCTTTAGCTATTCTACCGCTTGATCGTTCTCCTTCAATGCTCACGTCCTTACCTTCAAGGGAGTTCGCATTAACATTAGTTAATCGATTACTTAAACGTGCTCACTAAAGCTAAAGAAAATTGGGAAGCATTTCCTTTGTCTCTAATACTCCCTCCATATCATATATCAACTCCCAAACATCCATAACAACATTCACAATATAGTAGGCAACAATCATCATTCATCTACATTACCTACATTTCGCAATTTCACTCCAATTTCTCCATAATCATGGTTATAGTTCACTATCGAGTTTTCGCACATATAATACTTACCCCATGTTCTAAATTTTATTTATAGCGTACTTATTATCACAACATATCAATATTCATAATTCACCCCAAACTACTACTCAACAATGACACTATTCCCACATAATGACCCATTTTCTATATCCTTCTACAATCCAAGTGTTTTAACTTTTCAACACCTTAAGCAACATGGAATGATCATAAAACTCACCTTAGATAATGGAAGAATAAGTCTTGAGTGGAAATTCTCTTCTTGCACCAAAATCCTAGCTCACTTCCCTTGGGATTTCTTGGCTTAGATGAACTTTGATATGTTTCCTACACTTGATTTAGTGGTTTTTATGAAGTTGATGATGAATCTTTCTTGAGTTCTTGTGGATGAAGAGTAGAGAGGGTTTTATAGAGTGTTCTTGAAGTGAGAGGTGAAAATGAAATGAAATAAATGAACTTGGGTCCTCTTATATAAATCACACAATCTGTCCCGACCCGAACATACGGACCAACATACGGTCCGTACATTTTATACGGGCCGTATGTCTAGCCGTATGTTTGGTCCAGTGAAGGTTGCCCATCTGGGCTAAATATACGGCCTAACATACGGCCACTATAATTTATACGGCCAGTATGTTAGGTCGTATAATGCCCAGCTATTCCGATTTCGTTCTCGTCGACTCGTTTGATCTCCGATCCTTATGAAACCTTCTCGACACTTGTTTAACACCTTAATACCAATCTAAGGGACGTTATCACTCTTCTCCAAGACATCATTACGCCATCCTTAACTTGTCACTTGTAATTCTTACCCGACACATAACTTACCCCTTGCTTTCCTTGACAACCTTCTTTCCTCACCTCAAATGTCTTTAAAATTTCGATTAGGATCGTCAAACACTATTTCTTACTTATCAATACATTGTATACGTCGTGCCCTTCGTCAGTCTATTCACTGTACGTCAACGGAAAGTTTCCAAGGTGTAACATTGCATTAGCATGTTTCAAGAATTAGGCATAATTCACCAAAGGACTTGTGTCTATATACCACAGCAAAATGGTGTAGTTGAAAGAAAACATAGGCATATCTTAGAGGTGACTAGAGCTATGAGGATTCAGGCTCATATTCCTATTGATTTCTGGGGATATTGCATTGTAGCAACAGCTTATGTGATTAATAGGTTGCCCACTGCAGTGCTTAATGGGGTTTCACCCTATGGAAGAATTCATGCTAAACCATAAAATATTAGCCACTTAAGGGCACTAGGTTGTTTATGTTTTGCCAAAGATATGACTCAACATGATAAAATGCAGTCAAGGTCAAAACCAGCTATACTTATGGGCTATTCTGATGTGCAAAAAAGGTATGTGTTGTATGACTTGTCTAATAATAGTTTCTTTGTTAACAGGGATGTTATATTCAAAGAAGGAATCTTTCCATTTCAAAATAAGGGTCTAACATCCACTTATGTTT
Organism: Lycium barbarum; assembly: GCF_019175385.1. Lineage (NCBI taxonomy): Eukaryota > Viridiplantae > Streptophyta > Magnoliopsida > Solanales > Solanaceae > Lycium > Lycium barbarum. The sequence continues at coordinate 146,820,726 of NC_083337.1, forward strand.
TCAAAGACACTGCAGTTGAAGATATGTCTCAATGGCCTAAGTATATTCAGTTTAATAATCCTACTCAGCCTGAATATAGACAAGATGAGGGACAGATACAGGATCAAAGGCTACATACAGACACTATGCCATATGAAGATCATACACAAGAGTCAATAGCTGAGATACATAGTCAACAAAGAACAGATTTGAAGAATGAACAACCAGTACAAGATTCAACAACTGCAGTTCAAGAAACAAGGAAGTCATCAAGGGGTACCAAATCACCAGTATGGATGAAGGATTTTATTAGTTTGAATATACATGAAAATGCTTTATATGGACTAAACAGATACATAAACTATGACAAGTTAAGTCCCAAATATCAAGCATATATTGCTGCATTCTCAACTTTAACAGAACCAGCCACATATAATAAAGTTGTCAAAGACCCAAAATGGATTCAAGCAATGAAGGAGCAGATATCAGCATTAGAGAACAATCACACTTGGGACATAGTTAAACTGCCTCAAGGAAAAACGACAATTGGTTGCAAGTGGATATACAAGATTAAATATAAAGCAAATGGTGAAGTTGAGAGGTTCAAGGCAAGATTAGTAGCTAAAGGGTATAGCCAAAAGGAGGGGATTGACTATCAAGAGACATTCTCACCTGTGGTGAAAATGGTAACAATTAGAACTATCTTGGCCTTAGCAGCATCTCAGAAATGGCACATCCATCAAATGGATGTGTATAATGCTTTTCTACAAGGAGATTTATATGATGAGATATATATGGAGTTGCCTAAGGGATTTTCCAATCAGGGGGAGAATTCAGTATGTATATTGGTCAAATCACTGTATGGCCTAAAACAGGCACCAAGACAGTGGAATGCAAAATTGTCTGAAGCCTTAATCAACTTCAAGTTTCAGCAAAGCCAGTTTGATCACTCATTATTTATCAGGAAGAATGATCAAGGTACTGTGATCATACTTGTCTATGTAGATGACATGCTAATCACAGGGGATAGCTTGGCACTGATTGAAGAAACAAAGACAACACTACAACAAACTTTCAAGATGAAAGACCTTGGAGAGTTGAAATATTTTCTTGGGATTGAATTTGCAAGAACAAGTAAGGGCATCACAATGCATCAAAGGAAGTATGCATTGGAACTTATATCAGAGGTAGGACTTGCAGGTGCCAAACCAGCTGGCACACCTATTGACACTAATGTCAAGCTCACTTCAAAAGAATATGATGAAGGAATACAAGCCAAAGCTAGAAATGAAGAAGTACAGGTCAAGGACACATCTGAAGAAGATACTCCAGCTGACCAAGCTGTCTATCAAAGACTCATAGGAAAGTTACTTTATTTGACTGTAACAAGACCTGACATATCTTTTTCCGTTCAGAGTTTAAGTAAATTTCTACAACATCCGAAGGAGTCACACATGGAAGTTGCACTAAGAATAGTGAGATATGTTAAACATCAGCCTGGACAAGGCCTGTTGCTCTCAAGCAGTTGCAACCATACAGTAACTGCATACTGTGATGCAGACTGGGCTTCATGTCCCATAACTAGAAGATCAGTGACAGGGTTCATGATTAAGCTTGGATATTCACTTGTGTCATGGAAATCAAAGAAGCAAACAGTGGTGTCAAGGAGTTCTGCAGAAACACAATATAGGAGTTTGGCCACTAAAACAGCTGAGCTGATCTAGTTACTGGGATTACTGAAGGAATTAGATCTGAGCATTGATCAACCTATTGCTATACACACAGACAACAAGGCAGCTATACAGATTGCACACAATCCAGTGTTCCACGAGAGAACAAAACATATCGAGATAGACTGTCATTTTATTAGGGAGAAAATTCATAAAGGAATCATCACAACTCAGTAGATCAACACTAAGGAACAACCAGCAGATATATTTACAAAAGGGCTAACTAGAATACAACATGAGTACTTAAAACTCAAGCTAGGGTTTCTCAACATTTTTACACCACCTAGCTTGAGAGGGAGTGTAGATGATACTTAGTGAATGATAATTAAAGATGGAAGGGCATATTAGTCTTTGTATGAATATCAAGGTAGTTAAAGACTTAGAGACTTCTAGAAGATAGAGTTCACATAGTTAGTTATAACTAACTCTAAGCTTGTGAGTAGTTATATATATGAATCATTGTATTTATTATGAAGAACATCACATTCTAATAATCATTACTTCTTCTTCATCATCTCTTAACCTCACACGATTACCTTCATCTTTACAGTTTCTATTTTCTCAGTTTGTGATCATTGATACACTGTATATTCAATATATATTCTGTGTATATTCACACATTATAACACGAGCAACAAATGAGCAGACATTGAATCTAAATTTAACATTATTCAGAAGAACATTTTTTCAAAAGATATGTTTACACAACTTCTAAAAATAGGAATAAGATCTAGATGACGAACTAAACAATGAACATTTGCGTAAATAAGCCATTATCGGGATAGCATTATATGGGTAAACTTTAATTAGTCATCAAGAAAAGGGGCACTTTGTAGTTAAGCGTTTAAAGTAGGCCTTTTCATCGGTCGGATCGGATCAGATTCAGTATATTTCATATTATAATTTCGATTTTTGAATTTTTCAAAATGTAATCCGAGTTCGATCCAAATACGTTTGGATTGGATTAGATTTTTTAAGTTCGGTTTCGGATAATTTGATTTGGATAATTCGGATTTTCGGTTTGGCCTATAAGTTTGAATTGTTTCTTATTCTTCTTTCAAAATGAACAATCAAATAAAATATTCATACCAAATTGCCTCAATATATAGTTCCTTGTCGCTATAACAATCATATAAATAAAATATTCATACAAGCAACTTAGTAAAAAAAAAATATTGTATGGGTTGATGTGTAATGAGTAGAGTATATTTGACTTATTAGATTGAATATATAGGTAATGCACTAATATCTAATAGATAGTCAAGTAGGCTAAACATAAGGTATAAGAAATTCGGTTTTCGGATATCCAAAAATTTGAAGTTCCAAATCCGAAATCCGATTCATTATCCAAATTTTCTAAAAATTAAATCCGAAATCCAATTCAGAAATTGAAAATTTCAAAATATAAGTCGAAAATGTTTGAATTTCGATTCGAATTTCGGGTTTATCCAAACTATGCACACCCATTTAAAGTGTGAAATTTTTGTTGATTGGTCTTCATATGTACGCAAACACGATAGAGGCTGTATACATAATCCTTTACATTTTCATGATTTAATTAACGAGCTTAAGATACGAATTAGGAACAAATCATATACTAAAGTTGTAAACATAATCCTTTACATTTTCATGATTTAATTGGCGAGCTTAAGTTAAGAATTAGAAACAAATCATATACTAAAGTTCATTTAACCAACTAGTGAATTTGTTCACACGATCATAAAAGACACAAATTATTTATTAAATATAATATAAATAGAAAGATATTTTATAAGGTACTTTCAATAATATGGCGGGAAATTTCATACAGGCAATATGAAATGTTAAAAGATATCCATAAAAGCGTACAAATGGTCCGACTTTTATAAATGGACTATATTTTTAATATGAATTTAAAATATTTAATGCTCAAAAAGGGTGATATTCTTAACTAATGTGATTATACTTAATTGCAATAAATCTTATAATGTATCTATTTATAAGACCACGATATGGAATATCAAATAATGTCATGAACATGACTAATAATTATTTAGGGGTTATAATAATTAAAATTTGTGGGAGTAATGAAAATAAAGACCATTAAATTTTACATTAAATAATATAAATGAATGGAGAAGTAGTAATTGATATCTTTTCTCTTGCAAATTAAAAAATAGGGAAGTATGAGAAATTGTAAAAGAAAAAATATATAAAAATATCAATTATCTTCTTGATTTCTTAAAATGTTGAAATTTGAAGAAAATTGATGTCCCTTTTTATATAAATAACAATGTATTTATTTAATATATGAGTATCTAAGTCAGATTTTTTAAATTATTTTCGAGAGTTCTCCTTACATAAAAAAAATGTAAAATAGAAAAATACAACAAAAAAAAGTACACCCACTTGGCCGTTTCTATATAAATATCCAGACGTACAATTGATCCCATAGAAAAATAAAACCGTTTGGTTAGTAGTTAGCAGACTTCTGACAAAGTCATAAGTTACTATTTTCATCTAAAAGAAATTACATACTTCACGACAATCAGAAATTCATACAAAAATCAAACTAAAGAAAAATCATAGAGAGAGCATAAAAAATAAAATAAAAAAAAAACTAATACAACATACACATCATTCTTACGACCTTAATCATAAAAAAAATAGAAGAGAAAAATACAAAATCGATGCATAATTTTCCGAGATCTCTCATCGACATTCACTCCTACAAGCCGATCACCATTCAAGAACATTTTTCTTCTTCAAGTCAAACTAAAACATGAATATAATACTGTAGTAAATATAACAACATTACTACTTCAAATATGGAATGAATCTAACAAAGTCTGAAGTTACTATTTCGAACGAAAAGAATATACACGCTTACGACAATCGGTAATTCATATAAAAATCAAAATAAGAGAAAACATAGAGAAAATATACAAAAAAAAAAAAAAATAAAAAAAATACAACCTTAATCATAAAAGAATAGAAATGAAAAGTACAAAACACCAAAGCATAATTTTCCGAACTTTTGTCGACATTCACCCACAAGCCGATCAGCACTCAAGAATCCTCTTCTTCTTCAAGCCAAACTAAAGCATGAATATAATACTTCAATAAGTATTACCACATTACTACTTTAAATATGGAATGAAATGATAACTTTGGCTAGGGTCTCACAAAACAAAATATATGAATTTACAATATTAGATGCTCAAGATCGAAGGGTGACATTCGTCACTAATGTGATCATTTCTTTTTGCAACAAAGTCTTACAATTCCTATTGATAGGGCTACAATACGGAATGCCAAATAATGCCATGAACATGGCTATTAGTAATTTAGGAGTTATAGTAATAAAATTTTGTGGGAGTAATGGAAATAAAGACCATTAAGTCATAGCTATTAGTAAATTAGGAGTTATGGTAATAAGAAGTTATGGGAGTTATGAAAATAAAAACCATTAATTTCTTACATTAAAACATATAAATTTATGATGGAGTAGTAATTGATATATTTAATCTTGTACAATAAAAAATAGGAGAAGTTGTCAAAAAAAAAAAAAAAGAGAGAGAAAAAAGAGAATAGGATCTCTGGCCAAATAGAGGTGCCACATCACTCTTTTTTTGCCTAGCTTTATATTATATATAGATATGTTTTGAGCTGACGGCGGCATTAAGTGCATATATCAGGACCCATAAGCCATAAATATTGTCACAGACAAATAAGATGGAAACCTAAATGGTGTAAACACCAAAATGGTGGAAATTAACTCCAATCCATTACACTATTTTTTACACCAAAATGGTGGAAATTAATGCCAACCCATTACACTATTTCTTACACCAAAAAAGAATGTTCCTTTTATATTATTCTCTCTCTTATATATTATATTGTTTTCTTTTATTTAAATTTTATTTTTTTATTTCATAAAACAAATCCTTTATTTTTTTCTTTTTTACATATTCATCCCATGTAATTCATATTCCTTTGTTATATAACCATTTAATATAAAATTATTTTATACCATAAATTTTTAAATAATATAAATTGTAAGCAAATATTATATGTTATACATATTAATGGATAATTCAAATAAAAGTGAAATAATTGATAAAATGTAATTAAATAAATATTACATCATGGTAAAATTTATTTTAATTTCTACATAAATATTCAACTTCCACGATTAGTATGTTGCTCCCATAAATGCTCTATTAATGCATCACAAATAATAGATAAAAGAAGTCAACAATTTCAACAGCCACAACCACAACAATCCTCTGCCCCATACACTCAATAGTTTAATGATATCGGTGGATCCAGAAACGACCTACCAGAGTAATAAATTATTATTATAATTTTCTAAATTATTATGTTATTTAATGTATTTTCAATTTTAATGTATTGAACATTATTATGTTATTAAACATTGTATTATTAAACATTGTGTTATAGTTTTAATGTATTATGTTATTGAACATTGTGTTATTTATTAACAACATATTATATTTTATATTTGCACTTTTAAATTTTTGATGGTTATATTTTTTATACAATTATAACTTATAATAGAATTAACTTACAATTTTATATAAAAATAATATATACGAAAATTAATTTATAAAAATTACACTCCAAAATTAAGATGTAAAATTAATATTATAAAGATATTACATAAAAATTAATTAGGTATATTAGGGACCTAAATGAAAATTAAAATTTATAATATGTTTAAATTAAAAATGTTATATAATAATAAAATATTGATGAATAGTAATGGTGTTGATGAATAGTGTTTGGTGCAACACTATTCACACAAAAATGGTATAAAAAATGGTGCAAGATTGGAGCTCCAAAACACCAAATATTACACCAAAATAGAATTTGGTGTAAAAAATGGTGCAAGGTTGGCCTTAGAACACTACTCCGCCAGGCAGGTGTGGCTTCCACCACCATGAAATCAATTGGTCCCATCTTATGATCAAGACTTTAGAAAAATATCTTGATGTTATCCATTAATTTGAATGTCAAATTTATGTTAGATGGATACCTTCATTGTCGAATTTAATTAAGACCTCAATTGTCCCTTAAAGTTATGTCAATTAGTCAAATCACAAGAAACTTATAGATTCTTCTCAAATTAGGCCATATATAATATGCGATAAGCACGAATAAGACAGAGCAGAAGATGGCATGACTTAATTCATTACTTTCCATAATTACAAAATATGCATCATAAATTAATGGACTTTTATATAGTGTTTAATAAATAGCTAATCAGCAGAAAATCAATGACTTTTATCACAATACGCAGTAAAAGAATACAGAGAAGAAGAAAGATAGGAGGCAAGATTTATGAGGCTACGAGAAAATTCAATTACAAAAGTCGGTATGTACAATCTCTTAAAACTTCACACCACTCATAAATTAACCCTGAACGACAATATAATATTTATATGAGTATGAGTTTAAGTTATATGCGTCGAATTTCGATAATATATAGATTTTCTTACACTATCGTATATTTGACCGATTATAAAAAAAGAACATGTTCCATTTTTCTAAGTTTATCAATTAAAGTTTTTATAAAAAAACTATATGCAGTTGCTTTTTAAGACTTCTTGCATAAAACCTATACTCGTATAAGAACATATATACAACGGTCACAGGCCCACGCTTGTTTTGAACCCATATGCATCTGAAGCCAAGGTAATCGCGCGATGCACTATAGACTATTTAGCACAAGTTCACGTGTCATGCACAAAAGACCTCATTGTTTTTTTCTTGGCCAAATACTATCTGCCTCTTAAACTTGATATGATTTGTAAGTTAAACATTTAAATTTAACTATGACTGGATAGACACCTTTACTTAATAGAAATATGTCTCCTAAACACCTATAACATATCATTTATGTGAAAGCCGCTACTCGCCGCTGACGTGTCCAAGAAACAAATTAATTAGTGACCCTTGTTGTTTTTTCTTAAAACAAATTAGCATACATGTAACAATTATAGAAAAGAAAAGAAAAGAAAAGACCATTTGTTGTGTGAAATAATCATTTGTGAGAAAATACGCATGTGTTGAGTGGCGAGTGCTGCAAGGTTTTAGATTTTACAAAAATACCGTTTGTTGAGTGTAAAATTTGATATTGACGATGTGCATATTGAAAATCTCTTTGGAAGATTTATTTGTGTAATCGTGTTTTTTAAGGTAATCATGTTTTTTTAGCGTGTTCTTCAAAACATTTTCTTTTTTTATTTACTTGATTATTTATGATGAAGTAATAATCATGAGAGAAATGTCGGCCTTGCAAAAATGGAGGAAAGGTCCCATAGATGAAGGCATACGAAAGATAAGTGGTAAAAGGAGAAGGAAGAAGCTTAAGGTGTAATTGTTAGGGCCATATGTGGAAATGTGAATAAAAAAACAGTAAATATGTCGAACATATTGGGGGGGGGGGGGGGGGGGGGAACGCCTACTTTTAAGCTATTCGCGCGCTAATATGTAGTGCAAAGCACACAATTTGTTATGTCAACATGGAGTATTTATGAGATATATTTCTGCCAAGTTAAAGTGTTCATCTAATAGTATATTTAGTTTAAGTGCATAACTTACAAAGCGTGTCAAATTTGGGGGCTATCTAGTTATTTAACTTTTTTTTTTAATAAGACAAACGATTCGTTTCAGCGACTTACAAATTAGTATAACCCCTTTTAAAAATTAAGTAATCTTAAAAGATTGATCAGACGGACTGGTTGGGAAGAGGTGATTTTCGGAGAAAGGGATTTCTATATAACCCGGCACAACTTATGTGTATTTCTTAAGATTATTCGATCCATAATTGATAAGGAAGGAGAAGATGTTTAACCATACCAATACTAAGGGTGTACAAAGAAAATCGATAACTTGAATCAACCGGATAAAAAATAGATTAGTAATTTGGTTTGGTTTAATTTGATTTTGAAAAAAAAAATCGACCATAGTTTAATTAAAAAAAGTCAAATTAAGACCAAACCAACTGGATTTATTGTATACAATTTTTAAATTATTTGATACATAAATAATTTTTTTAAAATAACCACTAAGTAGCCTTAGTGGAGGATATTGTTATTAGCATATTCAAAAAGCTAAAAAAAAAAAAAAAAAAAAAAACAACAACAACAAGGTTCGTACATAAACAGAAGTAAAATCGACATAAATTATACATATATAATTTATAATTTCTATTATAACTTTTTCAAAATTTTTGTTTCATAATATTTTAACGTCAGGTTCGGGCTTATATTGTTAGCCCATATTACCTATAGATGTCGAGCAAATTAGAAAAAGCTCAAATCCAAATTATATTTACACCCCTAAAGCCTTAATTGTTAACAACAGATGGACAAATATCAATTCACTCTATCGTTGAAAGGGTGGTCAGCACAATTAGTGGACAACTTAATTCCAACATTTTGTGTGTAGTTAAACTTTTCTTATGTTACTTGAGACAACTACAATTATAGTACGCAGTTTAGATGATTTGTTATTACTCCATGAATTTTAGGGTAAATTGTTATTTTTGCTATATTTTGTTTTGTTTAAGACAACAGTGACACATATAATAAGACATCTTTATCGTTGTAAACTTTAATTATCTGCCTTATTTCTCACGATTAATAGAAATATCATGATCTTAGTTCTCATAATCCAAAATTGCCTTAGTATATTAACTACTTTCATGAGATTAATTTTATGCGAACCCATTACTACAAATGATGTGAATTTATATCATTTGGGTTAACATTTACAAAAGAAGAAGAAGAAGAAGAACGGTCTAAATAGTTTTTTCACTTAATACACAATATAATGTCTTTACTAAACCGGTAATCATCAACCTGTGGATTTCCCTTTCTCAAAAGCATAATTGTCTCCTCTCCTCAAATCCACCTAAAACTAATTCAAGCCTCAAAAGCTAACCATGACACAAGTCTATAAATCCCAATGAACATTCAACTACGTTAATACGTTATATTGCAGTCAAACAACAGTATACTCACTTAATCCTATCGCACAATTTAAAAAAAAAAAAAATCAGAAAAATGGCATCCAACAAGGTCATTGCTGTGATGTTCATCGTCATGGTGACAATGTTTGCTGCTTCAAACGTTGTTGTGGCAGATGATGGTGAAGAAATTGCGTATAAGGAGTGCTACGATAATGGCATGAGACTTGGTGCGACAGAAGAAAGTGTGAAAAGAGAATGTAGAAACATCGTCAAGGATCATGACCTACAACTATAAGGAAGTCATATATTTTTCACTTTCTAATCTTTTGGTGATGCTTTTGTCATTGCATTTCATATGTGTTGTTTGACAAGAAAAACAAATTGTAAATCAATAATAATGAAAACTTGAAATTTTCAGTTATATTTCCCCTTCTCAGTTTTTTTGTTTCTTTTCCATGATTAGATTATGAAAACAAGCAAGATCTGAATGATCATCAGATCATACACAGAAAAATAGCCCTTAGCTTATTTACCAGCCCATTCCCTCGAAAATGGGTGTGAACGTCCAAAAGTTCGGTTTGAATTATGAAAACTTCGATTTGGGATTTTTAAATTTAAGAAATCACAATTCAAATTCAAACCATATAAGCTTGGTTTTAAGTTTTTAGAATTTAGCTTTGAATTAATTGATTTGCCTATTTCAGATTTTCATTTTGGGCATATAAATTGGCCTTTTTCTTCTCACCAGTGGCGTATGCAGGATTTTTCGTAAGTGGTGTCGGTATTTAAAGAAATAAACAACGAACAAATCACAGTAAAGACAGCATGATGTATTGGATGACGACTTATTTGTAAATAGTGTCGATCATTTAAAAAAATAATAAGAACCTTATATTATTACAACTTTCTTTGATGACTTTTTATTTTTTGAAATGTATTGGATCCAGGATTTGAATTTATGGGTTCTAGTTTGAAATTCTACCACGAGTGATTCGTTCTATTGTTTCAGAATCTATTATACCTATTTAGTGAATTTTAAACATATATATATCAGAGTTAGAGCCAAAGCTATTGGGTTCATCCAAATCCATAACTTCTAAGTTAGATTTGCCCCTACATACCTTTTTTTATATAATATAAGACGCCAAGTCACCACTCAAATTTTTTCACCTATTTCACTTATGCAAATCAATTTTATTGCCGAGAAAACTCTTTCAACTATAGCAATAGCAACTAACAAAACAATTTACAATGAAAGCTTCATCAACAAGCAATACGCTAAATCCCAAAAATTGCAACGAATAGTCTTTTAAAACCTAATTAGGTTTTATAATTTTTGAAATAATTGAATTCTAATTTTAAACGGTTTATTGTCCTGGTCTTCAAAAAATTATGAATATAGACGTGGATCAGTGGTTTTGGTTTCTACAATGTAGAGGTCAATAGATCAATTTTAGTTGAATGCTTTTTAGCAGCAGTATGGCCTTTTTTAGTAGCAAATATACAAAAATTTACTTTAGGGATAATAGCATTTTGGCCCCTCAATTGTTAGTAAATTTTAATTTTTAGTTCATTTGATATCCGATTAGACATATTAACTGTCAATTACTTGAAATATGCACTTTTAATCCCTTTGCTTGTGAATATCATAAATCTTCTGAAGTATTACCGTTCAACTATTTAATTAAATATGTTTATCTTATAGTTGTATTGTCACTCCATAGTTGAGGATAATGTACTTCTAAAAATAGTTTAAATATAATATATGATATATTTAAAAGGATAAAAAATACGCACTTTAATTAACTAAGGTTGAATGTATGAGTCATACATGATCATAAATATCAAAATTAAATATACCCATAATTAAGAGATTAAAAATGTTATTATCCCTTTAATTTTTTTTAAAAGAGAAAAGGAGTAAAAAATGCCCTTAAACTACGCGAATTGAACAAACGTTAATAGTTTGGTCCAGAATGCCTCCACCGTTAATAGTTTGGTCCAAAAAATGCCCCTATTGTTACTTAATTGGGTAAAAATGTCCTTTTCCTAATAATCATATTATTTCTTTTCTTTTTAAACACATTCTTTTCCTAATAAAAAAATATTTTTAAGGAACTCTTATCTTGTTTTTTTCTTTTAAAATCTTTTAACTGCTAGAACATACTTTTAGTTTAGTATTTAAAGAGAGTAAAGATTATACCATTAATGTATATCAAAGGGAAAAGGGTCAAATATACTCCTCTACCTTATTTTATTAGCCAACTCTGTTCTCCGTTAGTAAAAGTGAATAAATATACCTCTGTCATCAATAAAGTTTACACTGTACCCCTATTTGGATGGAAAACTCCAAATCAAATTAAATTATCAGATTTTAAAAAAATTACCCAATTCCTTCCACGACCCAACCCGGCCCGACCCACCCCGATTTCATCTTCTTCTCCAAGAAGAATGCTCAAAACATCTGAGCCGATCTCCTTCAATTCTTAATGACGCAACTTCTTCAAAATTCAGTAAACAAATCTCAACCACCAATTTCTTCAAACAAAACATTGAATCAACAATGAAAAAAAATTCGATGGCTTGATTTGAAGAAATTGGTGGTTCGCGCGTTGTAAAAGTTCCATCATGGAATTATGAACTACGATGTTCGTTTTTATCCCAAAGAGGGTCCTATCCTGATGCCCTTGGCTAATCAAGATAGTTTTTGCATGTACACTCCATATGGACAGTCCAGATGATCATTTCTTTGGTGTTTTTGATGGCCATGAAGAGTATGGAGCTCAATAAATTTGCTTTGGAACAATAAATTTCATTTAGAGGCTGTGGAGGCATGTCATGCGGCATTCTTGATGACCAATACACAGTTGCACGTTGATATTATAGATGATAGCGTGAGCGGAATAACTGTATAACTATACTCGTACGAGGTATGACACTTTATGTTGATTTGAAAAAAAAATCGATGTATTTTTTAATAAATTGTTGGTTGGGATTTGTTCACTGAATTTTGAGGAAGTTACATTTCAAATTTGAGCTCATTTGATTGAGAATTGAAGGAGATTAGCTCAATTTTTTTAAATTTTCTCTTGGAGAAAAAGATGAAATCGGGGCTGGGGCTGGGTCGGGGCCGGTCGGTTCGTGGAAGGAATTGGGTAAATTTTTTAAAATCGGGTAATTTAATTTGATTTGAGGTTTTCCATCCAAATAGGGGTACAGGTGTAAACTTTTTTGACGGCAGGGTATATTTGTTCACTTTCACTAACGGAGAATAAAGTTGGCTAATAAAATAAAGTAGAGGGGTATATTTGACCCTTTTCCCTAAAATATAAGGCAAATAAATTCTAACACTATCATCTTACTTAACTTCGAATTCATGTTCAAATATATTTTTAAGTTTTAATACCTTTTTAAACAACTCTGATGTGCCGTGAAATTACGGAATATTCGATGCTAATTTCTTAAGCTTTTGTAACTCTTCAAGCACTTTTGTTGTTACTTTTTGTGTATTTATGTCGTTTTGTAGGATAAGATGCCTGGAGAGCATAACGGAACAAAATAGAGCAAACATAGAACAAGCAGCACTTTCTGGCAGCACTTGCTGCAGCATGTTGTACCTGCGAGTAGCACTTGCTGCAGCATGTGCTACACGCAGAGCATTTTTGTCCATAATTTGTTCCCGTTTTGGAATGTTATAAATACTCTTTTAGGGTTTGTAAAACATTATCTTTGGCCATTTTCATACAAGCTTGGAGGCTAGGGTTTCATCTACACCATTGGAGGAGAAGATTGAAGCACTTTAATGAGATATTTCTTAAACCTTTCTTCAATTCCTTGTTTTGTATTGAATATTTAAGTGTGTAGTATTTTCTTCTTTCACTTGAATCTTGTTTATGATATTATTCATTATCAAGTGTTGGATTAAATCTCTTGTTATGCTTAGGTATTGAATTATTTTTATTTCTAATGAAGTGGGTCTTTGATTCTTTAATGAATCTCATTTTGAATGATTCTTAAGGGAGTAGCTAACCCTAAGACTTGCCCATTTACTTTGATTGAGCTCGGAAGAGAAAATCTAGGTTGGGAAAGATTAATTAACAAGAATTTGGGTCATTAAACCCATCTAATAACTTGAGCTAGGAATATGAAAGTTACTTGAGATTCAATTGGTTGTGCTTAATATCACACTCTAAGGCTTGGAAAAGCTTAGAGTGAAATTCATTGATTTGGTTGGAAGACTTTCAATGAGATTTTAGAAACCATTATCTATTAACATAAACCCGCTCTTAGTTGTAATGTCATAAAATATATTGGATCGTTACTTGATAGTTCCTTGTATCCAAGCTTGTAGCCATTGATCATTTTACCCGTTTTCTAGTTAGTTTTATCTTTGTTAGTTTCAAAACCAAAAAACTAAATATTGAAAAAGTGTTTGGCTTAGCTTAGTTGGTGATAATTCCTTACTTGTTTAAATCGCCTAGTATATTGTTCCCTGTGGGATCGACCCCGACTCATAGTTGGGTAAATTATATTGCGACGACCGTGTACACTTTCTCTTTGAGGAGTGGATTTGGACGTTAACAATTTTGGCGCCGTTGCCGGGGAATAATTTGGCGTATTTGGATTAGTTTGGGATTTAAGCTTACTTGCTTTTATCCAAACTTGTGAATATTTGTGTAGTTGTTTCTTTGTTTTATTTTATTTTTATATAAAAAAAATGGCATCATATAATGAAAATTGGTCGGATGATAGTTGTTCATACTTTGATGACCCTTGTCTTTATTGTGGAGGACCACACTCATGGCAAAATTGTTTGAATTCTCCCGGGGGCGGATTATGCGCACAATCCCAAACCTATGAGTGGAGTATTTGTGATAGGTGTGGTGGTCAAAATGGTCATTGGGATAATTGTGCTTATTTGTCCTTCCCTTCCCCGAACCCCTACTATGACTATTCTAGATTTGATTTTGATGATAGTAGGGATATGAAAGTGAAAGAAGCCTCAAATGCTCAAAATGAGAGGATAATGCTCATGTTGGAGACCATCCTTGAAAAAGTGGAAAAACAGGACTTAGCAGTTAAGGACTTGAGGCAACCACTTGATGACTTGAGGCAAGCAATTAATTGCAATGACAAAGTTATTCACACCTTGGAGGATCAAATGAAATTATTGGTTCAGACTCATAATGCTCACCAACTTGAGGGTGTTAAAAGTAGACAAGACAGTGGCCAAAACATGAATTTCTCCAAGGGTGGATTTTTACAAGCTTTGAATGACTCTCAACTTGAAGAAGGCCTTGACAAAGTGGAAATTGTGAGCCAAGATTGGCTTATGACTCAAGCTCAACAACTTAGAGCCTATGGGGATCATCGTGAAGGCATTTCGAGGATGATGGAAGAATTTTTAAAAATCCATGTTGAGCAAAGTCAAGAGTTGAAGAAACTTGAAATTGCTATCCGTGACTTGAAAGCCAATTTGAATGCAAAAGTTGAGGTATGCAATACTCAACATCAAATAGTCATGGATAGTAGTTTTAAGTTGGTTTCCAATGAAAAAGTGGTCAAGATTGATTTTTAAGAGCTAATGATGAATTGCCAACCGACCAATCCAAAAATAATGCAAGATGCCGAGATTAAAGAAATGATACTAGAGTTGCATAAAAAAGTTCATGAAATGGTTTTGAAGACTCTAGTTCATTTTTGGGTGAGGATATCAATAATGAAGTGAATTTGAAATTGAAGCGCATTGGACCACATTCCAACCATTTTTCAACATTGTGCTTGGTTGATGATATGGACACCCGAGAGTTGGCCTCTTTGCTTTCCTACCACCGTCTCACGAGCATCACCGGAATCTTGATTCAAAGTTGGGGTGCAAATTCATATCTTCCAAATGGAGGAAAAAGTGGTAAAGATAATCGTCGTGCCGCGACGTTAACTTAAGCGCTTGGTGGGAGGCAACCCATCGTTTTAAAAAATTTAAATTGTTTTTGAAATTTTATTTTTTAGAATAGTTTAGTTTATGGTTTTTGACTAATCTGCAAAGTTTCAGAATTTTTGGAGTTGTTTTGAGCAGGTCGGATTTCCGGACAGCCCCAAACCAGTAGCTGCTGAAAATTGCAGCACTGTTAACTGGACTATTTTGCACAGTTTTTGCAAAACTGTCCAGTTTTTTTTTTTTTTTTTTGTCATTGTGCAGTGAGGACACTGCAATGTTTTTAGTTGGGGTGGCATGTGGTAACACATTATATTTTGGTTATGCTTGATTGTGTGCCCTTGCCGGGCTTATTTTGTGACTGTTGGTGTGGCTGTGGATAAACGTTACAAATGGAACTTGCTCAAATTTCTGAAAATTTCATTCTTTTGGCATGTCGTGAATTAGTCACTCTTATTATTTTATTTTCTTTCTTAGCTTCTTTCATTAGTCTTTGTAGTTTAGGTGTAGGTGCTCCTTTGAGGAAAAATATGGAAACTCTTGACTTGTTTGGTACTAATAGAGTTTGTCTCTTGCATGTGAAATGTTGAAATGCGAATACCTTCCAATTTTTTTGTGAAAGTTAAAAAGCAAGGTGCATAGGAAATAATGACCTTTGTGATAACTTTTTGGCTCATTTGGTGACTCTTTACCTACTAGTTAGGTTTACTTTGGATTATGAGATATTGCTCTAGTTGTTCTTGCTTAGGAAGTGAAATTGCTCCATCTTGACTAGTTCATATGCCATGTGTGGTGAGTGTTTGTTGAATAATTCTTATGCTTACTTTTATCATCTAGAACTTGCCCGGTTAGTCTTTCAATGTTAATTTTGATTATGTTGGTTAGAGAGATGATCTTGGGCTATCTTTGTGATTTTTGAAAAAGCCTCTTTAGCCTTTCTAGCCTGCCATTGCACTCCATTTGAGCCTATAATATTTTATTTGATTGCCACATTACAAGACTTTACTCTTCTTGATGAAACTCTCTCTTTTGAACTTTTCCCTCCTTGAACGTTAAATTGTGAATTTGAGGCCAAAAGTCTAAGTTGGGGGTGTTAGTGTTGCTTGAGAAGTGGTGAAGATTGATGTTGTGGAAAAGTCAAAAGAAATGAAGAAAATTTGAAAAATACAAAAAGGTCGCAAACATTTTGTGCAAAAAAATGTATTTTTGTGAAAAAAAAAATCAAGAAAATGGTTGCACAAAAAGAAGTTGGAATAATTGGGGAACTAGTATGCAAAGGAAGGAGTGATGTTTTGAAATGAAGAGGAAAGTGGACGAAAGGTTTTGTGTAGTGTTCAAGGAGGGCGTAGTCACTTGTATCCCAAATACTTATCCTACCCTTCCCTAAGCCTACATTACAAGCTTAAAAAGTCCCTATGTGATCTCCAACCGAATGTTCTTGAGTTAGTGATGATTGAAAATAAGGGCAAGCTTATGGTGTGATATTTAGTGGTATACCACTAGAATTTCTTTGTTGAGTGTGAGTGACTTTGTGTATTTGTCCCTTGCGTTGTTGTTGTGAATATAGTGATTTTGGGACTTTCTTTCTTGTGAGGGCATATGAATTACGATAGATTGGCAATGTTGCAAAATTTCAAGTTGAGTCAATTGAGCATATCTAGTAAGCTAGTGGTTTTGAGTCACTTATTGAGGCTTGAGTGTTGTTGCTTGATGGTTTTAAATCTCTATTGCATTCTTGAAATTGTATTTTGAAATGAGGGAGTTATTTGGTTGAAGTTTCACATGCTTGTAGCCTAATTGTTGGTACCAACCAAAGTCATGTTTTTGTGCTTAAAGTGGATCCTCATTGAGATTTTTATTTTGATTTACTTGAGGACAAGCAAAGACTTTAAGTTGGGGGTGTTGATGTGCCGTGAAATTACGGGATATTCGATGCTAATTTCTTAAGCTTTTGTAACTCTTCAAGCACTTTTGTTGTTACTTTTTGTGTATTTATGTCGTTTTGTAGGATAAGATGCCCGAAGAGCATAACGGAGCAAAACGGAGCAAAATAGAGCAAAAATAGAACAAGCAGCACTTTCTGATAGCACATGCTAGCAGGACTTGCTGCAGCATGTTGTGCATGCAGCACCTGCGAGTAGCACTTGCTGCAGCATGTTGTGCCTGCGAGTAGCACTTGCTGCAGCATGTGCTGCACGCAGGGCATTTTTGTCCACAATTTGTTCCCGTTTTGGAATGTTATAAATACTCTTTTAGGGTTTGTAAAACATTATCTTTGGCCATTTTCATACAAGCTTGGAGGCTAGGGTTTCATCTACACCATTGGAGGAGAAGATTGGAGCACTTTAATGAGATATTTCTTAAACCTTTCTTCAATTCCTTGTTTTGTATTGAATATTTAAGTGTGTAGTATTTTCTTCTTTCACTTCAATCTTGTTTATGATATTATTCATTATCAAGTGTTGGATTAAATCTCTTGTTATGCTTAGGTATTGAATGATTTTTATTTCTAATGAAGTGGGTCTTTGTTTCTTTAATTAATCTCATTTTGAATGATTCTTAAGGGATGTCACGACCCGGCTAGGGGCCATGACGGGTACCCGGGGCTAACCACCGAGCACCACTCATTCTATTACTTATCTTGCTCATTAAGCGTACATTCATTAATATGATGCTCAAATCATAGGAAAAACCATTTTTCATTTGGAAACATAATTACTTTTATATACATAAGTCTCTCGGCTATCAAAATAATAATATAGATACAATAGTAACATCGTGAGACCATACTACCCACACATACGTATCTACGAGCCTCTACTAGAGTACTAGACATATGGACGGGACAAGACCCCATCGTGCCCAAAATACATATACATATATATACACAAAAGGACAAACCAAATAGCACCTCCGGAATAATGGAGTGCTCCTGTAAATCTGCTGGTAGCTCCTATAGGTCTGCACTGTCTCCCTGTCTACCTGTGGGCATGAACACAGCATCCAAAGAAACGGACGTCAGTACGAACATTGTACTGAGTATGTAAGACATGAATGAAATGAACATGATAGAGAAATCATAAGTCATAAGGTGAAGGCAAAACCTGCGTGATTTTTAAGGATAGATACATTTCATACATATATCATATATACATAATCATCATAGCGCATGCATCATTGTGTCATATAATTCATCATCGTAGTACCGTATCTGCTCATACACATAAAGCATTATCCGTATTCGGCCACGTAGTGGCTCGACAATATCCATATTCGGCCACGTAGTGGCTCGACAATTTCACATACATGTCTTCCGTACCCGGCCATAACAAGGCTCGGTATATCTCATCATCACCATTGCCATCACATACATCTCATAAGCTTATGTAACCTTTCATTAAAGCATGCATTTGAATTTAAAGACAATCTATGAAAATCATATCATATTCGTAGCATGAACTTCGTAAAAATATCGTATGATAGACTTTATAATCTCTAGACTTAGGCTCATCATTACCATCCTCGCATCTATGGCATATCTCTTACCTTTTGTCTCATATGAAATCCTCTATGAAGATAGACTCGTAATTTTTCGGAACATTGGTCATAAGACATGCAGTAGAGCTTATAGACAATCATATAACAATATTGGGGTGACATAAGGTCGAGAACCCCCGATTACATTATGGAGCATTCATAAGCATTCTGCCCCACCTTAAAGGAATTAGCAAACAAGGTGAGTGTATACAACAAACAACATCAATAGATCATAGTTAACATCGTTAGCTTTGTAGAAACATTATACCATGAACTCTAGAATCTTTAGACTTAAGCTCATCATCTTCATTATCGTGCTCATAATGTGTCTCTTATCTTTATCTCATGTGGCTATTTATGAACATAGACTCTTAGTTCCGGAATATAAGAAAGTCATGGAGAGGTAGGGAAAATAATATCATAGAAATTACATAAGGATCATTAGCTTCATAAGAATGTCATATCCTGAGCTTTAGGACTTTTAGACTTATATTCATCATTGGTATCGTCATGCTCGTAACGTATCTCTTTTCTTTATCTCGTATGAAGCTCTTTATACTCGTAGATTCATAATTCTCGATATGTAGGAAGACCATGAAAAGATGGGAGGATTCATACCATAAGAGTCATGCCTTAAAGAAAAGACTAGCCTTACATACCTTTTCCTTTAGCTCTTTTACCGCTTAATCGTTCTCCTTCAATGCTCACGTCCTTACCTTCAAGGGAGTTCGTATTAACATTAGTTAGACGATTATAAGAACGTGCTTTCTAAAGCTAGAGAAAATTGGGCGGCATTTCCTTTGTTTCTACTACTTTCTCCATATCTTATATCAATTCTCAAACATCCATAACAACATTCACAATATTATAGGCAACAATCATCATTCATCTACATTATCCACATTTCATAATTTCACTTCAATTCCTCCATAATCATGGTCATGGTTCACTATTGCGTTTTCTCACATGTAATACTTATCCCATGTTATAAATGTCACTTATAGCATACTTATAATCACAACATATCAATATTCATAATTCACCCCAAACTACCACTCAACAATGACACTATTCCTACATTCATGACCCATTTTCTATATCCTTCTATAATCCAAGTGTTTTAACTTTTCGCACCTTAAACAATATGGAATGATCATAAAACTCACCTTAGATAATGGAAGAATAGGCCTTGAGTGGAAATTCTCTTCTTGCACCAAAACCCTAGCTCACTTCCCTTGGGATTTCTTAGCTTAGATGAACTTTGTTATGTTTCATACACTTGATTTTTGTGGGTTTGATGAAGTTGATCATGAATCTTTCTTGAGTTATTGTGGATGAAAAGTAGAGAGGGTTTTCTAGAGTGTTCTTAAAGTGAGAGGTGAAATTGAAATGAAATAAATGAACTTGGGTCCTCTTATATAAATCATACAATCAGTCCCGACACGAACATACGGACCAACATACGGTCCGTACATTTTATACGGGCCGTATGTCTGGCCGTATGTTTAGTCCAGTGAAGGTTGTCCATCTGGGCTAAATATACGGCCTAACATACGGCTAGTATAATTTATACGGCCAGTATGTTGGGCCGTATAATGCCCAGCTATTCCGATTTCGTTCTCGTCGACTCGTTTGATCTCCAATCCTTATGAAACCTTCTTGACACTTGTTTAACACCTCAATACCAATCTAAGGGACGTTATCACTCTTCTCCAAGACATCATTACGCCATCCTTAACTTGTCACTCGTAATTCTTACCCGACACACAACTTACCCCTTGCTTTCCTTGACAACCGTCTTCCCTCACCTCAAATGTCTTTAAAATTTCGATTAGGATCACCAAACGCTATTTTTTACTTATCAAAACATTGTATACGTCGTACCCTTCGTTAGTCTATTCACTGTACATTAACGGAAAATTTCCAAAGTGTAACAATAGCTAACCCTAAGACTAGCTCATTTACTTTGATTGAGCTCGGAAGAGAAAATCTAGGTTGGGAAAGATTAATTAACAAGAATTTGGGTCATTAAACCCATCTAATAACTTGAGCTAGGAATAGGAAGTTACTTGAGATTCAATTGGTTGTGCTTAATATCACACTCTAAAGCATGGAAAAGCTTAGAGTGAAATTCATTGATTTGGTTGGAAGACTTTCAATGAGATTTTAGAAACCATTATCTATTAACATAAACCCACTCTTAGTTGTAATATCATAAAATATATTGGATCGTTACTTGATAGTTCCTTGTATCCAAGCTTGTAGCCATTAATCATTTTACCCGCTTTCTAGTTAGTTTTATCTTTGTTAGTTTCAAAATCAAAAAACTAAATATTGAAAAAGTGTTTGGCTTAGCTTAGTTGGTGATAATTCCTTACTTGTTTAAATCGCCTAGTATATTGTTCCCTGTGGGATCGACTCCGACTCATAGTTGGGTAAATTATATTGCGACGACCATGTACACTTTCTCTTTGAGGAGTGGATTTGGACGTTATCAAACTCCAATCAAATAATTGTTCAAACGAAGAAGGGCCAAATATACCCCTGTACTATCGGAAAAGGGCCAAATATACCCCTCGTTATACCTTGGGTCAAAATTTACCCCAGCTGTTATACTTTGGGTTCAAATATACCCATGTTGTTATACTTTAGCACAAATATACCCCTCATTTTAACGGAATGACACGTGTCATCATCTTAGTGGTATATTTAAATTATCCCTAATTAATTAAAAATCCAACTCATAACCTGATATCTAATTAAAGGACCCATACACATACCCGATATCCATATCCATACCCATACTCATACCCATGCCCATACCCATACTTTGGCACAGATATAATTAAATACATACTTGAATTTCATTTACAAGTACAGACAAAAGTAGATGTTCATTTTTGTTGTTCAATTTTGACTATTTTCTCTCTTTTAATTTGCTCTTTTGAAATTTTCCTTTCGGTAATCTTGCAAGTTTAATACTACTTCGTCAACTAGTCATCTTTACACTACTATGTTAATGAACAGAATATAGTTTTCTATTTAAATTTGTTCTTTTCAACTCTTTACTGGGAATCAAAACTTGTATGTTAGATAAAATTGGTTATCAAAACTGAATTTTGCTTGCTATTTAGTGGGTCATAATGCAATATTATTGGGTTTTATGTTGTTCTCAGCAAATGAGGCACTGGAGAAGTTATGGGGTATTACCAAACATGACATAGTCTGATGAAAGACTACAGATTGGTTGGATTTTGATTAATTTGATATCCGGTTATAGGTTGGATTTTAATTAATTAGGAGATGGTTTAAAATAGACCAACATAATGATGACACGTGTCCTTCTGTTAAAATGAGGGGTATATTTGTTCCAAAGTATAACGACAGGGGTATATTTGAACCTAAAGTACAATAGCAGGGATATATTTGGACCCAAAATATAATGAGGGGTATATTTGACCCTTTTCCATTGTTCAAATGCCTAAAGATTTTTACCATACGTAGATTGCTCAACTATACACGGGTTGTTCAACCATACACGGATTGTTATTCCGTAATCAGTGGCAGCCTATAGGGTTACATTTCCTTTTAACCTTATAATCAATAATCAGTATGATTATGTAATTGTCTCCCTTCCACAAATCAAGTTACAGTTGATTCTAACCTTAAAAAATGACCTTCATCCTGTATATAAATGTCAAAATATGTATAATGTCATCTGTTATATTGCAATTAAATAATAGTTACATAACTATTGTGTCACAACAAACAAAGGCAAAAGAGTAGCTAGTCACAACGAGATGATTTCGAACAAAACCGTTGTATTGTTCATCGCCTTTGTAGTTGTATTTGCAACTTCAAACATTACAGTATTAGGAGATGTTGAATTTCAGACATGTTACAATAATGCTCTCAAAATTGGTCGTAAACATGAAATGGCTATAAGGGCATGTCACCATTTGGGCCAAGATGATCCAGAACAAATACAAATAACACCCCGTTATGGACCACCACCTAAACCATAATGTCATTTGGTTAATTTTGCATTTTTGCTAGATGCTAGCTAGCAAGAAAAAGATTTTGCATCATCAATTATATGTTTAGTTCGAGAACTAAAAGAGGTTTATTTCTTGTCCGGGAATTAAAGCAATTAAATATACCACTTTTGATTTGAGTGATGGTTTCTTTTTTTAGCTGTGTTTGGTCCTTATGATTTTATTATGAATTCAAGTTTTTCATTAGAGCTAATAATTTTACGTGTGCAAAATTTTGAATAATCATTAGCACATATGCTTACCGTATGACATATTGATGTCTATGATCCCAACTTTTCTTCTTTTGTAATCAATTATCTCTAAAAGAAGGTAGTTAGATGTGTTATCTGATACGTAACAACATTTCAACAGAATATATCTCCATATCAGTAATTTATATTTTTCCAAATTTAGCTCAATAGTATATAATGTCAATCTCGATCTCAATCTCCATTTGTGTAATAATATCTTTAATTTCGATTATCATGTAAACTTGTAATTTATTTATTTGGATGTTTATAATTTAGGGAATTTTACACTGTATATCAATTATGGAAAAATATTTACCCGTTTTAGCCCATCTTTTTTTAATTACCCGCCATAGCTTTTTTTTTTTTCCTCTTCAGTTTTTTACTAGTCTTATACATTATTATACACTTTTATACAAGGTTTATACATTGTCTACAGTAGATGTAGAAAGTTATCTATTGTTGTATAATATTGTCTACTAATCTTTTACATTATTATAAACTTTTATACAAGGTGTATATATTGTCTACAGTAGGTGTATAAAGTTGTATGTTGTTGTATAAATGTGAATATTCAAGTTGGGTCATGAAATGTTGGGTTGTAAGTTTATAATTTAAAATATGGACTATGAATATGAAATTTTGACCCATAAATTGTTTATAAGTAAAATTTTCCCTATAATTTATTTATCGACCCCTTCGTTTATTTATCGGTCCATGCAACTTGGATGTTTATAATTATTTTTCTTTTGTAAGATGAAGAATCCAAAAAAAAAAAAAAAAACTGCTCAATTTATAGGGCTTAAAATGAGAATTCAAAATAACCAAATCAGATTAATTTGAAGCTAAACTCTAAAAACTGAACCAAACCGAGCTTATTTGGTTTGAATTCAAAATTTAATTTCTTAAATTCAAAAATCAAAAATTCAGATCGAAGTTTTCATAATTCAAACCGAACTTTTGGACGCTCGCTCCTATTTATCAATCCCTTCATTTATTTACCGGTCCATGCAACTTGGATGTTTATAATTACTTTTCTTTTCTAAGATGAAAAATCAAAAAAAGAAGCTCAATTTATAGGGCTTAAAATGAAAATTCAAAATAACCAAATCAATTAATTCGAAACTAAACTCTAAAAACTGAATCAAACCGAGTTTATTTGGTTTGAAATTGAATTGTAATTTCTCGAATTCAAAAATCAAAAATTCAAATCGAAGTTTTCATAATTCAAACCGAACTCTTGGACGTTCACTCGTATTTATGAGAGAATGGGTCAGGGCTGTCTCAACGTCCAGGGTGGCCTAAAGCCAAATCTAGATAAGAGGCCTAACTTTTCTTTTAAAAGAACTTCTTATATTATGAAGTGTATTTTTTCTAACCGGTGCAATCAACACTGGTAACAAATATATTAGTTTTTCTTCCCCTTTCTAGTTAAAATCATACATAAATACCACTCCCTCCATCCCAATTTATGTGATACTTTTCACTTTTCGAGAGTCAACTTGACTAAACTTTGAAGCTAAATTTGATTAGATTAACTCAGTATTTTAAGATTAAAATTTATATATTTGAAAACTACGTGAAAAGTAATATAAGTTACAACTTTTTTCATATCAATTTGGTGAAAGATACATCTTAAAATGTTGGTAAAAGTTCCTGCAATTTGGATTTCGGGAGGAACAAGTATCACATACATTCGGACAAAGGGAGTAATTTTTTATTTTTTATTTTTTAAATAATTCATAAACCTATTACTAGTGAAAATAGGGAAAGTCATTGCTTTGGCTGCCTTGCCCTTCAGCCGGCACTGGTATGGGCCGGTAAATAAAAAACATTTTTTTGTGTGGAATTCCCTTCAAAGGCACTGGTCTTTAACTTTTGTCCCTCAAATTGGTGGTCTTTAATTTTTGCCCTTCGCTAAAAATCCCTTGGTTCTGGATTCAATCCCCGCTTAGTCACAAATTAAAAAAAAAAAATCGCAAGTTAGAATTTGGATTCATAAGGCGGAGTTTTGCTACCTTCAGGCAGATCTAGTTTGAGGCAAACTCTGCCTTAAGGTAGAGTTTTGCCTTCAGGCATGACAAAACTCTGCTCCTGAAGGCAAAACTCTACCTTAAGGTAGGGGTTTGCAATAAGGTAACTTTTTTTATTATTATTCAGATGAAGTTTTGCAAAACTCTACCTTGCGAAATCTTTTTTTTTTTTTTGATTGAGCCGAGGTTTGAAACCAGGACCTTGGGGTATTAGGCGAAGGTCAAAAATTAAAGACCACCAATTTGAGGGCCAAAAATTAAATACCAGTGCCTTTGAAGGACAATCGTGGAAATGACCCAATAAAAGAAGGGCTCGTTTGTTGTGTATGATCTAATGATAATTAGGATTTACAAAATATAATTGTTAGCTCTTGCTTGTTTTCATAATCCAATCAGGAGGGTCATGGTAAAGAAAGAATTTTTTTGAAAAGAGGAAGTGTAACCGAAAAATTCAAGTTTTCATTATTCTTGATTTACAATTTTTTTTTTCTTGTCAAACAACATATATAAAATGTAATGACAGAAGCATCGCCAAAATATTAGAAAGTGAAAAATATATGACTTCCTTATAGTTGTAGGTCATGATCCTTGACGATGTTTCTACATTCTCTTTTCACACTTTCTTCTGTCGCACCAAGTCTCATGCCATTATCGTAGCACTCCTTATACGCAATTTCTTCACCATCATCTGCCACAACAACGTTTGAAGCAGAAAACATTGTCACCATGACGATGAACATCACAGCAATGACCTTGCTGGATGCCATTTTTCTTACTATTTTTTGAATTTTTTTGTGCGACAGAATTAAGTGAAGATATTATTGTTTGAATGCAGTATAATGTATTAACGTAGATGACATTCGGATTTATAGATTTTTGTCACGGTTAGCTTTTGAGGCTTGAATTAGTTTTAGGTGGATTTGAGGAGAGGAGACAATTATGCTTTTGAGAAAGGGAAAATTCATAGGTTGTCCTTGATTACCATTTACCGGTATTGTCAAGACATTGTGTATTAACAAATGTATTTAGACCCTTCATGTTTTCTTTTTGGTAAAAGTTAAACCAAATTAATTTGTTGAAATAAATTCACATCATTTGTAGTACTGGGTTCGCATAGAATTAATCTCATGAAAGTAGTTAAAATACCAGGGTAATTTTAGATTATGAGAACTAAGATCACTATATTACTTTACTATATATAATAAGGGACAATGTAAACATTTTGTAGTCCTTAGATCTCAACCACTTAGGGTGTGTTCGGTAGGGAGGAAAACATTTTCCGAAAAATGTTTTTCAATTTTCTCATGTTCATTTGGTCAAAATTTTGAAAAACATTTTCTTTAGAAATATAAGTTCCTCAAAAATGGGGGAAATGACTTCCCTAATAAAAGAAGGGGAAAACAAGTTTACAAGTGCATTCCACCAACTACCCAACTCACCCCGAACCACCAAACCCCAACCACTCCCACCACCCCCACCTCACCCCACCCCCACTCCCTGCCCCCCACCCCTCCCTCAAAAAAAAATTGTTTTGACAAAAAAGTTTTGAGTTTTTTTTTTTTTTTTGGTTTTTTGCACGAGTCCGAAACCAAAATGCCCCCAAAAAAATCATGTGGAACCAAAATACCCCAATAAAACAAAGTGACAAAAGTACGTTTAGCGCAGTAATTTACTGCGCTAAAGCAGTTCACGGAGACAGAGTCGTTAACTGCTTTAGGGCAGTATTTTACTGCGTTATAGAAGCAGTTAAAAAAAAAAATCTATAACGCAGTAAAATACTGCGTTATAGAAACAGTACCAAAAAAAAAAAAAAAATGGCCAACTTTATTTTTTGCAACACTTAGTGTTTTTTTCCATACTTTGACCAATGATTAGTCGTGTGTCAAGACTCCGAAACGTCAATATTTTATATAGAACATGATATTTTTTTCTGCTTACAATAATGTAGGCTCAATACATCAAGGATACGCAAACGTTCGGATCGTTATTTTAGGGGTTGAAAAGGTGCCCGAAGTAAGTTTTTAGAGCTCGCTATTTTACTGCGCTATACAAAAAAAAAATCTTGCAGTTAAAAACCTTTTGGCAACGGCTTTATTTTCAATAAATCTAAACCCTAAAAATAAAAAACCTTAAGCTAATGACAACAAGTCTTCAAACAAAAATGGACGTCTATGTATATAGAACACTTAAACCTAAAGTTTACAAACAAAACTTACTTCGGACACCTTTTTCAACCCCTAAAATGACGATCTGAACGTTTACGTATCCTTGATGTATTGAGCCTACATTATTGTACGCAGAAAAAAATATCAGGTTCTATATAAAATATTGACGTTTCGGAGTCTTGACACATGACTAATCATTGGGCAAAGTATGGAAAAAAAACACTAAGTGTTGCAAAAAATAAAGTTGGCCAATTTTTGTTTTTGGTACTGTTTCTATAACGCAGTATTTTACTGCGTTATAGAAAAAAAGTTTTTTTTTTAACTGCTTCTATAACACAGTAAAATACTGCGCTAAAGCAGTTAACGGCTCCGTCTTCGTGAACTGCTTTAGCGCAGTAAATTACTGCGCTAAAGGTACTTTTGTCACTTTTTTTTTGTTGGGGTATTTTGGTTCCGGACTCTTTTTGCACCACCCACCCCCCACCTACCAAACCCCAACCACTTCCGCAACCATGCACCACCCCACCCCCCAACCACTCCCGCAACCCATGCACTACTCCCCCACGTGCACACCCTACCCTCACACTCACCCTCACCCCCTCCGTCCCACCCCCAAACC
This sequence comes from Lycium barbarum, assembly GCF_019175385.1. NCBI lineage: Eukaryota > Viridiplantae > Streptophyta > Magnoliopsida > Solanales > Solanaceae > Lycium > Lycium barbarum. The sequence continues at coordinate 146,848,984 of NC_083337.1, forward strand.
ACCCCCTCCCCCCGCCACCTTCTAATTTTTATTTTTATTTTTAATTTTTCTTTTGGGTTTCTACACCACCACATCGCTCCCCCTCCCCCCCACCTAACCCACTCCCCCCACCCCCACTCCACCCCTAATATTTTTTTTCTTTTTTCTTAAAAAAAGTTTTAAAAGTTTCCTTTTTGTTTTTTACACCCACTCACCCCCCCCCCCCTTCTCCCCCCTCCAAAAAATTTATTTTTTAAAAAAGTTTTCTTTTTTTATTCTCTACACCTACCCCCGCACGCACCCCCTACCCCCTCCTGAATTTTCTACTTCTTATTTAATTTTACCTTTATTAAAAAATATAAAAATTGAAAGTTTGCGTGGTTATTGGAGGGGGTAGTGGGGTCGTGGGGGTGGGTGGTGTAAAAATCCGAAAAAAGTAACTTTTAAAACTTTTTTTAAAAATTGTTTTTTTTTTGGGGGGGGGGGGGGGGGGGGGTTCTGGTGGTATAGAAAACCAAGAAAAGAAAATTTAAAACTTCAAAAAAAAAAATTGAGGGGTGGGGGGTTGGGGATGTGCTGGTTTAGAAAATTCAAAAAAACAATTAAAAACTTCAAAAAAACAAAAATGGGGGTGGGGGTGAGGGGTTGGTGTGGTGGGGTTGGGGTGGAGTTGTGGGGCTTGAGTAGGTATTTTCCTGAAAATGTTTTCTACCAAACAAACGAACATGAGAAAATAACTAAGAAATTCACTTATTTTTCGCTACCCAAATGAACATGAGAAAATAAGTAGAAATTTACTTATTTTCCAAGAACACATTTTCCTCCATACCGAACACACCCTTAGTTGTGTGATTGCTAACTAAAAGGATTTTCTCTTCCAAATCTGTCGTTGTACTTGTTATTTATTGCATGACATACCAAAATATGTGTAACACCCCGTAAACTTGAACTAGGTGTGAATATGTAAAAATCTAGTGTTAAGATGATATTTTATCTATATGCATCCATTCTTGATGAATTCGGGTGGAGGATGGTTGTTTTGAAGTCAAACCAACTAGTGAAGTTCTTAAGGGCCCTTCAATTCGCCTAAGTTTTGGTAGGTCTGTCTCCTGGACGATTTTCGTGGAAATGTATTGAGAATTTGGAAAAACTTCCTCAATGGAAGTTGTAGATCTTTGAAATAGCTTTCCAACGGTAGGTCTCCCAGCCCGAGAAACGTTTTGTACAAAGAGTTATGACCGTTTTACTGAAGCCTGTCTTCGCTGGAAATTTGGTGACTTCGACGGATCAGATCGACGCTCCGTCGTTCTGATCGACGCTCCGTCCTTTGAACCGTCGATTGTGAGGAAAAGAAAGATTTCTCACTGGAAATTTGATGAATTCGACGGAGCAGATCGACGCTTCGTCCTTTGAACCGTCGATTGTGCCTGCCGGGCTGAAAATTTATAAGTTGCAAAATTTTAGTTTTTCTTCCATTCTTTTCATTCTCAAAAACCCTAAGGACGAAAATGTCTCTCTAGGGCTCCAACACTAAGGTAAGAACATCTTAATCATTGATTATCAATCCTAACAATAAACCCATGATTCTTAACGTGATTCTTGTGACAAAAACCTAGGGTTGCAACATAATTCTTTCCAAAGGGATTCAAGCTAGGGTTTGGGTGTTCTTCATTAGAAAAGTGAATTGTTAAAACTTGTTTAACAAATTAAGGTATGTCTCTCTTTTAAAAACTTATTTTTGGTTGAAAATAACTTTTTGAAGCTATTGTTGGAAGTATGAATTTTCTTCAAGATTCTTTAATGAATGGGAGAAAAAGTAATCTTTTCATGTTTCTTGAACCCTAATTCATGTCTAAATGGTGGTTAATGTGTGTGAGGGGACAAACCCACATTAAATCTATATTGTAACAAACCCTATATATATGTATGAGATATTATGAATGTTTTCTTCTACGAGAGATGCTTATGAATGCTAGTTAATAGTTGGTAACGACATTCTCATTGATAAATTGGGACATGAAAATCTTTGTAAAGAAGTTGTACGTTTTCAAAACATTGATTGGAATGGATTATTCTTTTGAAATGGCATAATGAACCTTAATGAAAATTGATGATGTGACAACATTACAAATGAATTATGAATTGGCTTCTATGCTATGAGAATTGGTTGTTGTGTTTTGCCTTGCTATTCGGGAGGAAGAGTGGTCACTATGGATCCTAGTGTATTAATTGCCTTGCCATTCGGGAGGAAGAGTGGCCACTTCCGGGTTCGATACCTGGGGTGTATTAATTGTCTTGCTATTCGGGAGGAAGAGTAGCCACCGTGAATCCATATTCCGGTGAATTGCGCAGTGTGCCTTGCTATTCGGGGGGAAGAGTAGTCACCGTGAATCCATATTCCGGTGTATTACGCAATGTTGTTGATATTGAGTTGGGCCCATATGGGCGATTGTGATATCCATCTTTATTATGGGACTGATATTTATGCCTGATCGATTTAAAGCATAATTGAAACCGGGATTTTTGGAGTGACTATATAAACTGTTCAACAAACGATATTAAGAATCATAAAGTGGAATGACAGTTGTTTTTATACTATCTTTTCAGAACTGATTTCTTTATGTATTATTATATTTTATTTTTATATTACTTATTTCCCCGAGGCACTCACTGAGTACGAAGTACTCAGGCATACCATTGTTGTTTTTGATGGTATGTTAGGTAACGGAGGAGAGCAGGTTCTTGATACTTCAGGCGCTTAGAAAGGACTTGTTGTTGCTGCTGATTTGGTGAGCCCACATGTTCATTCGTGAGACACCCTTTTATTTTGTTCATTTATTATTGGTTTTTGGGCTGCGTCCCGATGAGTCAAACTATTACCTCTTTATCCTAGAAGCTCCATAGTATACATTCATGTGGGTAGTTGTCGAGTTTTGTTAACTCTTGGGCGTTTGTCACGTTTTGATTAACTTTTATGATATTAAAGACTTCCGCTGATTTAATTCACGTATTCATGATTTGTTACATTTAATTTATAAATTGTTGGAGGCGAATGTTGAACCTGGCGGGTTCAAGTATTATTATTGTGTTGTTTAGGTTCTTTCGATGTTGTTCATGACGTCAGATGCCGGTCACGTCTAGGGTGGGTTTTGGGGCGTGACAAGCTTGGTATCAGAGCCTAGGTTTAAATACGTCCTAGGATTATTGTCGGTGTCTGTGGAGCTGTGTCTAGTGGAGTTTTCCTTGTGCAGCCTGATCACCTGCATGATCGAGAAACTCCCAGGACAGTTATAGGTGTTTCCTATTCTTCTTGATTCTAGATTGTGTTGTAGAGCTTAAAGTCCTTTTTAGGATCGTTCTAATTCGCTCGTTAATTCGTGCCTTGCATAAATGACTCTGACGCGATCCAAAAATGGTAAACGAGGACGTCCCGCGAAAGTTAACCGAAATCTTGGGGGCGCGAATGCTGGTAATGAAAATGATGCTGGAAATCAAGCACCACCCCCAGCACCGCATGCTCCTGCTGCTCCTATTGCGGGTGTGCCTGAGATTGGTACTATGCAAATGGCTATTCAAATGTTGACTGCTTTGGTTGCGGCTCAACATCAGCGTAGAGGTGTGGGACCTCATGGTGGAGGCAGATTTAAACAGTTCCTAGACTTAAAGCCACTAGAGTTCTTTGGGTCACGAGAGGTGGACGACCCCCAACACTTCTTAGATGAGACCTTTAAGGCATTGAGGGCAATGGATTCAGAAGCTGTGAGGCTTGCTTCGTATCAGTTAAAGGATGTTGCTCACGTATGGTTTGAGATGTGGGAATCTGAGAGAGGTGACGCTACTTTAGCTTCAACGTGGGATGAATTTGAGGAGGCGTTCATGGAAAGGTTCTTGTCTGATGAGGAAAGAATTGCTATGGCTACGAAGTTTGAAAAGCTGGAGCAGGGTAACAAGTCAGTTCGTGAGTATATTTTGGAGTTCACTCGTCTGTCAAAGTATGCTTTATACATGATTCCGACTAAAAAGCATAAGTTGACTCGTTTTGTGAAAGGCTTGGTACCACGTATCAAGTCTGCATGTGCAGCTGTTGCTATGTCTCCTACTTGCACTTTCTCATCTCTGGTTTGGGTTTGCTGAACAATAAGAAAGTTGGAAAAATAAAGAGAGGGTGGATCGAGATCAGCACAAGAAGGCCCGATCAGCGGGTGGTTTCAGTGATAGTAATTATAGGGGAGGGCAGAGTAAAGGGTATTCTGCACCTGCTCAGTCTGGCGCTTATTCCCATGCTAATGTGTCTTATGGTAGGCAAGGCCATAATAATAATAATAATAATAATAAGAAGAAGAAGAAGAAGAAGAAGAAGAAGAAGAAGAAGAAGAAGAAGAAGAAGAAGAAGAAGAAGAAGAAGAAGAAGAAGAAGAAGAAGAAGAAGAAGAAGAAGAAGAAGAATAAGAATAATAAGAATAAGAATAAGAATAAGAATAAGAATAAGAATAATAAGAATAATAATAATAATAATAATAATAATAATAATAATAATAATAATAATAATAATAATATAATGGTAAGTTTTCGCAGGGAAGTAGTCGTCCGCCAGCGTGGGAGGATCGTATCTGTCATCACTGTGGTATGAGGGGGCATCTTAAGAGGGACTGCAGAAAGTGGCTACGTGAGATGGCTGCTATGAATAACCAAAAGAATGATTTGCCTGCTTCTGCATCTGCTAAAAATCCGCCTGCTGGTAATGCTATCAATAATTATCAGAATGCTCGTAATAATGGCAAAGGAAAGGAAGTTGCTAATACTTCTGGTGGAGGGACAGCTCGACTTTATGGGTTGACTCGTAGGGAGGCAGCTAAGGCTTCTAACGCTGTGGTTACAGGTATCCTTACCATCTGTTCTCATGATGCTTACTCATTGATTGATCCGGGTTCAAATTTATCCTATGTGACTCCTTATTTTGCTCTTGATATGGGTATGAAACCCGAACCTTTGTTGGAACCCTTTGTTGTTGATACACCTTCGGGTGTTCCTGTTATTGCTTCTAGAGTGTATAGAAATTGTGTTGTTGTGATTAAAGGTTGTGAGACCGTGGCTGATTTGTATGAACTTGAGATGGTGGATTTTGATGTAATTATGGGGATGGACTGGTTGTCTGCGTGTTATGCTAATGTGGATTGTCGCCACAAGTTAGTTCGTTTCGCCTTTCCCGATGAGCCTGTTATTGTGTGGGAGGGTGAGATTGCTAAGCCAAAGGGTAGATTTATTTCCTATCTTAAGGCTCATAAGATGATTACTAAGGGGTGTATTTACCATTTGGTTTCTGTTAATGATACAAAAGCCGTAGTACCCGAATTTGCATCTGTTCTCATAGTCAGTGATTATCCCAAAGTATTTCCTGAAGATCTTCCTGGTACTCCTCCTGATAGAGTTATTGATTTTGGGATTGATGTTATCCCCGACACCCAACCTATTTCTATTCCACCTTATCGTATGGCTCTAGCGGAGCTAAGGGAATTGAAGGATCAATTGAAGGACTTGTTGGATAAGGGTTTCATCCGACCAAGTTCCTCACCTTGGGGTGCTCCAGTCTTGTTTGTTAGGAAGAAAGATGGTTCCCTGAGAATGTGTGTTGACTACCGTCAGCTTAATAAAGTGACCATTAAGAATAAGTATCCCTTGCCTAGAATAGATGATTTGTTTGATCAACTTCAGGGTGCTAAGTTCTTTTCAAAGATTGACCTGAGGTCTGGGTATCATTAGTTGAAGATAAAGGAGGAGGATATCCCGAAAACTGCTTTCCGTACGCGTTATGGGCACTTTGAGTTTCTAGTCATGTCCTTTGGGTTGACTAATGCGCCTGCTGCATTCATGGATTTAATGAACCATGAGTTTAAGCCGTATCTAGACCGCTTCATTATTGTGCTTATTGATGACATTTTGGTGTACTCTAAGAATCGTAAGGATCATGCTAATCATTTGAGGATAACTTTGACAACACTTGAGGAGAACGAGTTGTATGCAAAATTCTCTAAGTGTGAATTCTGGCGTGATTCTGTGGCTTTCTTGGGCCATGTGGTGACCGGGGACGACATTAAAGTAGACCCTCAGAAAATTGTAGCAGTGAAGGATTGGCCTAGACCCACTAGTGCGACTGAAATTCGTAGTTTCTTGGGTTTGGCAAATTATTACCGAAAGTTTGTGGAAGGTTTTTCGTCAATAGCCTCTCCACTGACTAAATTGACACAGAAGACTGCTAAGTTTCAGTGGTCTGAAGCTTGTGAAAGGAGTTTCCAAGAGCTTAAGGCAAGGTTGACTTCGGCTCCTATTTTGACGTTACCTTCGGGGTCTGGTGGATATGTGGTGTATTGTGATGCTTCTAGAATTGGTTTGGGTTGTGTGTTGATGCAGAACGGTAAGGTGATTGCTTATGCTTCGCGTCAGTTGAAGAAGCATGAGAAGAACTATCCGACTCATGACTTGGAGTTGGCTGCTGTGGTATTTGCTTTGAAAATTTGGCGTCATTACCTGTATGGTGAGCATTGTGATGTTTTTACTGATCACAAGAGTCTACAATATATCTTCAAGCAGCGAGAGTTGAACCTCAGGCAGAGGAGGTGGTTGGAGTTGTTAAAAGACTACGGCTTGAATCCTGGTAAGGCTAATGTGGTTGCTGATGCTTTGAGTAGAAAGTCTATAGGCACGTTGGCTTATTTGCGTGCTCATGACATGCCCATGGGTAGAGGTGTTCATGGTCCGGTTTGACTCGGTTTTTGGCTAAAATCAAACCAAACCAATCAAGGCGGTTTTTTTTAATATTCAGACCAAACCAAACCATTATAGTATAAATTCTATCGGTTTCGGTTTTATCGGTTTTGTCAGTTTTATCGGTTTGGTTTGGTTTTTCCGGGTTGTAATAATATATTTTATAATGCAAAAAAATTGACAAACTTATTTACAAACTTGCACTTTTGAGTAGTTGTAGTTTCCATCTGAAAAAAAGTATCCAAAAATCTAAATAAATAGAGAAATTCAAAATCATTAGATAAAAACTAAATCAACAGAAAAAATCTAAATCAGTGGAGAAAATCTAAAATAACAGAGAAATAAAATAAAAAACACATACAAGATGAAAGACTAGAGAAGCAATTCATTCAAGTAAAACTTCAAAGACACAAAAATAATTACACAAACAAAGAGTAGGGAACATACAAAAAGTAACCAAAAAATAAAAGGGAAGAAAAAGTTACAGACTTACAACAATGTCAAGAAATGGTTGAGTGAAATAGACCGATATGCAAGTGATAATGTGAACAAACTTCTTGTTGGAAATAAGTGTGATCTCACAGCACAGAAGGTAGTTTCCACAGAGACAGCTCAGGCTTTTGCTGATGAAATTGGCATACCTTTCATGGAAACAAGTGCAAAAAGTGTCACTAATGTAGAACAGGCTTTCATGGCTATGGCTGCTTCAATCAAGAACAGAATGGCAAGCCAACCGGCAAGAGCGGTTGTTGTTCATCTTGAAAGGACGAAGCTCTGTTGCCTTGATGATGATTCTGATGTGGAGCTGTGGTGAAGCTGGCACGCAACAACACAAAGTACCACTTAACAAGCCTAGCCACAACAGACAAGAATGAACATCATGAAAAAGAGAAAAAAGGAACAAAAGATAGTGCATGGTGCACTCACAAAACATAACTTCTTTTTAGAATATTTAGCATGTGTTTGTATTAAAAAAAAAAAAGATTACCAAAAAGTAGAATAAGAAAATTCAGCAGAGAAACCTCTTAACAGACAAATGTAATCATGGAGAGTTTATTTATGTTAACTATTCAGTAAGAGATTTTTATTTTACTTTAACTGTAAATGGGCTTGGGGAACATGGGCTAGACTTTTCTCTTGGAATGGTCCTAAATTATGAAGAAGTTAAAAAATAGATAAAGTTTAATTAACATATATAAATATTAACATATATAAATATATATAATATTTTAAATATGTACATATTTATCGGTTCGGTTCGGTTTAGTTCGGTTTTTTTTATGAGTAACACCAAACCAAACCAAATGTTATCGGTTTTTAAAAATCTAAAACCAAACCAAACCAAACCGAGCCGGTTTTCGGTTTATTAAATCGGTTTGACTTGGTTTATCGGTTCGGATCGGTTTTTCGGTCTCGTTTGAACACCCCTACCCATGGGGAAAGAGATTCGAAGGCCAGTCTTGGGGTTAGGCTTGATGAAACTGAAGATGGAGAGTTAGTGGGAATCACTCCATCACGATCTGATATTGTAGAAAGGATTAAATTCAAGCAATATGATAATGAACTTTTGGCAAAACTGAGAGATGGAGTGGAAAGGGGTGAGTACACTTCATTTACTGTTGGGACTGACGATAGTGTTCTGCGATTGCAAGGACGATTGCGTGTTCCCGATGTTGATGGTCTTCGACAAGAACTAATGATGAAAGCTCATAGTTCCAAGTATTCGGTTCATCCGGGATCCACCAAGATGTATAAGGATTTGAAACAACACTATTGGTGGAAGAGCATGAAGGTTGATATTTCTAACTTTGTGGCTAAGTGTTTGAACTGTCAACAGGTGAAAGCTGAACATCAAAGGCCTGGTGGCTTGGCTCAAAACATTGAAATTCCTCAATAGAAGTGGGAGATGATAAATATGGACTTTGTTGCAGGTTTACCTCGCACAAGGGCCAAGTATGATTCAATTTGGGTGATCGTGGATAGACTCACGAAGTCTGCCCACTTTCTTCCTGTAAAGACGTCATATGCCGCTGCAGAGTACGCCAAGTTATATTTGAAGGAGATTGTTAGGTTGCATGGTGTTCCGACATCTATCATATCTGACAGAGGTACGCAATTTACTGCTCATTTCTGGCAGACGTTTCAAGAAGGTTTGGGGACTAGAGTGAAACTGAGCACTGCCTTTCATCCTCAAACTGACGGGCAAGCAGAGAGGACTATTCAAACTTTGGAGGATATGTTGCGTGCTTGTGCAATCGATTTTGGAGGAAGTTGGGATGAACACCTACCTTTGGTGGAATTCGCTTACAATAATAGCTATCAAGCTAGCATTCAGATGGCTCCTTATGAGGCTCTTTATAGAAGGTGTTGTCGGTCTCCAATTGGTTGGTTTGAACCAACGGAAGTAGAGTTGTTGGGTCCTGATTCAATTCATGAGGCGATCGAAAAGGTAAATCTTATTGTTCAACGACTAAAGACCGCTCAGAGTAGACAAAAGTCTTATACGGACACGAGGCGTAGGGAATTGGAATTTGCTGTTGGTGACAAGGTTTTCTTGAAGGTGTCACCTATGAAGGGGGTAATGCGTTTTGGCAGAAAGGGCAAGCTTAGTCCTCGCTACATTGGTCCTTATGAGATTATTAGAAGAGTTGGGAAGGTAGCTTATGAGTTGAGGTTACCGGCTGAGATGTCCATGGTTCATCCTGTGTTTCACATTTCGATGTTGAGGTTGTATAAACCTGACCCTTCTCATGTGTTGAACTATGAAGAGGTTGAGATTGATGAATCCTTGTCTTATGAAGAAGAACCAGTTCAGATTTTGGATCGCCAAGTTAGAAGGTTGAGAACAAAGGACATTGCATCGGTTAAAGTGTTGTGGCGAAATCATAATTCTGAGGAAGCTACTTGGGAAGCGGAAGAGGACATGAAGAAGAGATATCCTCACTTGTTCCCTATTTCAGGTATGAGTTAAGTTTTGAGCTATTATTGCACAAGGTTATTGTGTGGTTAAATTCGTGTTAGTTAATTACCTTCCTAGAATACTATCCTCATTCGAGGACGAATGATCTTAAGGGGGGGATAATGTAACACCCCGTAAACTTGAACTAGGTGTGAATATATAAAAATCTAGTGTTAAGATGATATTTTATCTATATGCATCCATTCTTGATGAATTCGGGTGGAGGATGGTTGTTTTGAAGTCAAACCAACTAGTGAAGTTCTTAAGGGCCCTTAAATTCGCCTAAGTTTTGGTAGGTCTGTCTCCTGGACGATTTTCGTGGAAATGTGTTGAGAATTTGGAAAAACTTCCTCAATGGAAGTTGTAGATCTTTGAAATAGATTTCCAACGGTAGGTCTCCCAGCCCGAGCAACGTTTTGTACAAAGAGTTATGACCATTTTACTGAAGCCTGTCTTCGCTGGAAATTTGGTGACTTCGACGGATCAGATCGACGCTCCGTCGTTCTGATCGATGCTCCGTCCTTTGAACCGTCGATTGTGAGGAAAAGAAAGATTGCTCACTGGAAATTTGATGAATTCGACGGAGCAGATCGACGCTCCGTCGATCTGATCGACGCTTCGTCCTTTGAACCGTCGATTGTGCCTGCCGGGCTGAAAATTTATAAGTTGCAAAATTTTAGTTTTTCTTCCATTCTTTTCATTCTCAAAAACCCTAAGGACGAAAATATCTCTCTAGGGCTCCAACACTAAGGTAAGAACATCTTAATCATTGATTATCAATCCTAACAATAAACCCATGATTCTTAACGTGATTCTTGTGACAAAAACCTAGGGTTGCAACATAATTCTTTCCAAAGGGATTCAAGCTAGGGTTTTGGTGTTCTTCATTAGAAAAGTGAATTGTTAAACCTTGTTTAACAAATTAAGGTATGTCTCTCTTTTAAAAACTTATTTTTGGTTGAAAATAACTTTTTGAAGCTATTGGTGGAAGTATGAATTTTCTTCAAGATTCTTTAATGAATGGGAGAAAAAGTAATCTTTTCATGTTTCTTGAACCCTAATTCATGTCTAAATGGTGGTTAATGTGTGTGAGGGGACAAACCCACATTAAATCTATATTGTAACAAACCCTATATATATGTATGAGATATTATGAATGTTTTCTTCTACGAGAGATGCTTATGAATGCTAGTTAATAGTTGGTAACGACATTCTCATTGATAAATTGGGACATGAAAATCTTTGTAAAGAAGTTGTACGTTTTCAAAACATTGATTGGAATGGATTATTCTTTTGAAATGGCATAATGAACCTTAATGAAAATTGATGATGTGACAACATTACAAATGAATTATGAATTGGCTTCTATGCTATGAGAATTGGTTGTTGTGTTTTGCCTTGCTATTTGGGAGGAAGAGTGGTCACTATGGATCCTAGTGTATTAATTGCCTTGCCATTCGGGAGGAAGAGTGGCCACTTCCGGGTTCGCTACCTGGGGTGTATTAATTGCCTTGCTATTCGGGAGGAAGAATAGCCACTGTGAATCCATATTCCGGTGAATTGCGCAGTGTGCCTTGCTATTCGGGGGGAAGAGTAGCCACCGTGAATCCATATTCCGATGTATTACGCAATGTTGTTGATATTGAGTTGGGCCCATATGGGAGATTGTGATATCCATCTTTATTATGGGACTGATATTTATGCCTGATCGATTTAAAGCATAATTGAAACCGGGATTTTTGGAGTGACTTTATAAACTGTTCAACAAACGATATTAAGAGTCATAAAGTGGAATGACAGTTGTTTTTATACTATCTTTTCAGAACTGATTTCTTTATGTATTATTATATTTTATTTTTATATTACTTATTGTCCCCGAGGCACTCACTGAGTACGAAGTACTCAGGCATACCATTGTTGTTTTTGATGGTATGTTAGGTAACGGAGGAGAGCAGGTTCTTGATACTTCAGGCGCTTAGAAAGGACTTGTTGTTGCTGCTGATTTGGTGAGCCCACACGTTCATTCGTGAGACACCCTTTTATTTTGTTAATTTATTATTGGTTTTTGGGCTGCGTCCCGATGAGTCAAACTATTACCTCTTTATCCTAGAAGCTCCATAGTATACATTCATGTGGGTAGTTGTCGAGTTTTGTTAACTCTTGGGCGTTTGTCACGTTTTGATTAACTTTTATGATATTAAAGACTTCCGCTGATTTAATTCACGTATTCATGATTTGTTACATTTAATTTATAAATTGTTGGAGGCGAATGTTGAACCTGGCGGGTTCAAGTATTATTATTGTGTTGTTTAGGTTCTTTCGATGTTGTTCATGACGTCAGATGCCGGTCACGTCTAGGGTGGGTTTTGGGGCGTGACAATATGTTCCAAATAAATCAAGACACTTTCAAACCTTTTTTGGTAATATTGTACATGGCTCCTTAGTTCAATTTTTTGTAAGTGAAATATGTACTGCAATTTTTTTGTCATATATTTAGCCCTACTTTATTCCTTAATTACTTAGGGTTGCCACATTCAATTTGATAAATATAGTAAAGTTTGAGACCTTTTAAAATGCTTAAAAAGTTGTGAATAGTAATGATATCATCTAAGAAACAACTATCCAAAAAGATAAATAAATAATAGTACTCGCTCTGTCCCAATTTATGTGGTACCGTTTGACTAGACACGGAATTTAACACATTTGTGAGCACGGAGTTTGAGACTTTTGAAATTTGTGGTCCAAAACAAGTTTTAGATATTAGTGTGGTTGTAAATAATTTCATTAAATCAAATTGTTTTTAAATTTAAAAAGGTGACATTCTTTTTGGACAGACTAAAAAAGAAAGTCTGTCATATTGGACAGAGGGAATAGTAATTTTGAAGAGCTCATGATTTGGTATTGAGAAAGAACTCTATAACTGATATTTTCACTTTGTAAATTTTAGGATTATAGTTAGATTTATCCTGATCTTATCTCCTAATAATCTTTTTATTTTGAAAATATAAATTGGGTATGATCTTTTAACATAACTTTGAATAGTAAAAAAAATCAAAATCGATCCTTCGGAAAAATAATGCCAGAAAAAACAAAATTGTTAGGTACGTCGTAGTATTGACACATGATTTACTTATTAAAATTTAAATCCTTCTAGTAACCTTTTTTTTTTTTTTTTGGGATCTTGCATTGAATCTTATTTTGGGTGCAATAGCTTTTAGTATATTATGGTATCAAAACTTTTCAAGAATTAATATATTAGGATCTTTGAAAATAAAAGATTTTTTTTTACAGTTTATTCAATTTTCTTAATTAAGTTTGTTTTGATTGTTCCTAAAAATATTTTATGGTCTAGACATCGTAGAGAATTGAGAATTCAAAGTTTTTTTTTAATTCAGGTTGGAGGAGAGTAAAAAGGAAGGGGATGTAATTGTGCCTACTAAGTGATCGGCTCCTTAATCCCACCTTTATATTTATTTTTAATAACTTTTAACCTTTTTAATAATTTTGTAACTTTTGAAGTTTAATTTTGTTATTTATCCTTTCTAACTCTTAAACCATTTTAGTTTAGCTAAACATAGGCTTTTACGAATATCAACGTGTTGTATTTTTAAGAAAATGATGTAAGAATCTGTGATGAAGAAATAAAAGGATCCTTTTACTTATCTAAATCTTAGCTGAAAAATAATTCTAGATTTCTTTGAATCACTATGAAGAAGAAGCAAAACACAATGGTCGGCTACTCTTTTAATCAATTTGAAATAATTTTAAATACTTCCAACAATGATAGTTTACAATATATCAAATTATCTCTTTTCTAGTTATAATTAAACTATTATAAAATTTTCTACATTGATCTTGGGCTCGGACTCAGCACGAGCTTCACAAGACTAGTTTCTACTAATAGTTTCTGATGTATTTGTAATTGGTTTTCCAATATTTTGGATAAGTATTGCAACAACAAAGATGAGTTATTGTGGCCTCTACACATTGGCATTGTTAAACATTTTATTCTTCCTTACCAATTGTGGATCGAACAATCTCAATAAATACACATCGGACTATACAACAATAGGTTATTCAACAAATCACCCCTTGCCAATCAGCCCACCTGATAAATCATAAACGATCACTCAAGGCGTTAGTATTTGGCATAAACAAACTAATCTTTATTACGAGATCTTGGTTGACCCCTTAGTTTTAATTATTATAATTGGCGTCAACCAGACGACGAACACGAAGAAGTTAACCTCTGAGTAATTGAAAGACGGGATTTTCTCATTGATTAATTTCACTAAGTTCTTGGCTCAATTTAGAATACTCAAATGCTAATGCAGAAGGTCCGAAAACATGTTGATTTTAATTTTAATAGTGCTAAATTCAAAAATCAAAGGAAAAAAAATGCTTGTACACACATTAAAATTTGCTAACTCTATTGATTCTAGTGTGTCTAGATTAGGGCTCGCATTCAGAAAAAGCATGTTAGTTTGTGTCAATTCTGATTCACATGAGATTTCACGTGCCATGTGCTACTGGGGTCAGAGCCTAAGCTAGGATGCTTTTGGATGCTAGACTTTTACCATCTACGGTGCAACATTCAAGCGAACAAAATGCCACAAATATCTAGCAGATTCTAGGTACTTTCTTGCTTTCCCATTGCCAAAGTCTCAAGTCATCAATCATCAAACACTAGAAAACGCACTAAGTTTAGGTGGGTCTATGAGGACCACAAAACTGAACTTTATCTTAACCAAAGATAAAGTAGGAAAAATGTATATACATAATTAAAAAAATAAAAATAAAGCACACTAGAGTAAAAAATTTCAAAGACTCAGAAATGGTGATAACTTGCACTTCCTCTGTTACTAGTTCTACTACTTCCACTACTATTTTTGACATTGGAAATTATAAGACTAAGCTGGTGAAAATTGAGTCACAAACGTGTACTACCAAAAATCAATATTCTCCTCCAAAGGCTCTCTTAATTGGCAGCCCATCAGAAGCAGGAAGCTACCCAGTAGTGATATTTCTTCATGGCTATCTTCTTTACAATTCTTTCTATTCTCAGCTTATCCAACATGTTTCTTCTCATGGCTTCATTGTTGTTGCTCCTCAGGTTTCTTCCTTTTCCTTTTCACTTTTCTAGGTATAATGTTCATAGTGTGTGCTCCAAGAAATTGATTGTCCAATTGTTTTTTTAACAATCCTACAATTAAGTGTAGAATTTTGCTTTCTTATTTTTGATGTCCTCTTAAATAGCTGGAAATGTGGAAAAGGAAATATTGACAATATGAGGCTCCTGGCAAGCAGAATGTAATTAGTACTTACTAAGCAGCTTTTGGATTAGGAAATTAGTTGGTTCAAAGAACGAGGATATTGATTTATAAATCACCAACCATTACAGCATAGTATGTATACTGTTCTGCTAGTAAACAGTTAGTTTGTTTTCTCTGAGTTTAAGTTGTATGCATTGACAATATAAAAAATATTTACACAATCAAGTCACTTATAAGTTAATAACTGGTAAATCTCTATGATAAGCATTACTAATTGGTAACCTAGTTAAAATGGTAACTAACCTACTATCACAGGTTTGTTTTTCTTTTTTCAGATCAGATGGTAATGCATGTATTTGAATTCATCATTAAACTCTACATATAGGTGGACAATGCTATCGCAGGTTAAACTGTACTAATGGTGTAAACAACAATCTTTATATAGTCGTTGTACATAACTTGAATCCATTTTCATTTGTGGTTCTCATATGACATTTCATCTGGCTTGTACTAGTTATATTTAGTGGAAGGAGCAGATGCAACTGAGGATATCAAATCCACATCTGAAATCACAAACTGGTTGGCTGAAGGATTGCAGCATTACCTTCCACCTGAAGTTGAGCCAAACTTGAAGAAACTTGGACTAGCAGGCCACAGCCGTGGAGGAAAAGTAGCATTCGCGCTAGCTCTTGGAAAACTTGCAAATATCTCTACTAACCTGAAATTTTCAGCGTTGATTGGTGTTGATCCTGTTGATGGCATGGGCAAGGGAAAACAAACTCCACCATCAGTTCTCACCTACATTCCCCATTCCTTCAATAATCTTGATATGCCAGTGATGGTAATTGGCTCGGGTTTGGGAGAAGTTAAAAAGAATCCTCTCTTCCCAGCTTGTGCTCCAAAAGGGGTAAATCATCGCGATTTCTACAACGAATGTTGCAAGCCATCTTGTTACT
This sequence comes from Lycium barbarum, assembly GCF_019175385.1. Lineage (NCBI taxonomy): Eukaryota > Viridiplantae > Streptophyta > Magnoliopsida > Solanales > Solanaceae > Lycium > Lycium barbarum. The sequence goes on from NC_083337.1 coordinate 146,864,913, forward strand.
TTGTGGCAAAAGATTATGGACACAATGATATGTTAGATGATGAAACGAAAGGGTTTCGAGGCAAGGCCACTTCCTGTTTATGCAAGAATGGGAAATCTAGAGAACCCATGAGGAGATTTGTTGGAGGGATTTTGGTTGCATTTTTGGAAGCTTATTTGGAAGGGAATTTGAGTGACTTGATAGCTATCAGAGATGGGCATGTCACGCTACCCGTAGAGCTCCAAGATACTGATTTTCTTGTCTAAGTTGTGGGATATGATTTAGAACTTTGGTTGTGGTTACAATTGGTAAGTTAGGTTATAGCTTGAAGGAAATTTTTAAGTGAATGTAAAAACACCACATATTAAGATGTCTCATGAAGAACTTACCTTTATGGAGTGACAGAATCTACAGAAAAACAACACATGATGCGAGCAAATACACTGTAGCCAAGTCTTTGCCAAATTTCAACTAGACTAATTGCTTTTTGATAACTACAATCTTGTTGGATTTCTAGTCTTTTTTTTTTTCCTTTAGGAAGAGTTTTCTGCATAAATCTTGTAAATAAACTTAGCAAACCCTCGTCTAATCACATCCACTCAACATCGTCATCCCATTGTTCGAGGACGATAGAAGCAAGTGCAAGTCTATATGCTGTGGACCTTAAATTTCTAACCAGGACATAGATCTCCTTCCTTCTCTTCCTAACACCTACATCCTTCCACTGTTCCTCCCTCAGGCGAGCAAGACAGACAGCCTCGCAAAGAGCCACCGCAACAGGCTTCTTACTGCAGGATAAATTCAGATAAACTCAGTACCAAAATCAAAGAACGAGCCATAACTGAAGTAAATACAATTTTTTCTTCTAATTTAATAAAATTTATCTGGACGACTATGCTGCAAGTTATTTCCAGAATTGCTATTTAATTTACCAACCTTCCCCGAACAAATCCTGTTGTAATAAAGCCAATGGGTAATCTATAAGATTCTTTGGCAGCAGGATCTTCAGGTACTTGAAATTCCCATTTACCAGTTGCTTGCTGAGAGAAGCACGATCTCACAAAGGACTCAGGTACTTGAAGTTCTCCTTTGGAAATCTCTGATCTGCATAATTCAAAACAGATGCATTTGAAAATAAGGAGCTATTTATAATAAGTTTCGGCAAACATCAATAAATTAGTCCAGTTAAACATCAAATTACAAACCTATTACTTGCATTCTGTCCATATAAAATTGCTAACTATAATGGTTACAGACGAGAACATGTTAAAAACCTTGAACAGAATTTTCAAGATGGCTTTTTTCCCTTTCCAGACTTTTTGGTTGAAGGGCAAAGCACAGGCCAAAATAACAGGAAGAGATCGTATGCAATCTACTTAGTATGCTTAACTACTACATTTATATATACACTCACTAGTAGCTAGCAAAGGTGATATAACTTTTTCCTTCCCTAGGTAAATGATTCCTCATGAACCTCTTATTCTGGAAAAAACAAAATGAAGAAAAATGACTTCCTCACAGGAGTAATCTACCAAAGATACTTGTTAACAAAGCATCATCATTTAGCAGTAGCTTAGTCATGCATATTGTAATGAAGAGGCAATTGTGTTGCAGATAAATTCTTAAAATGCTGGATAAGAGCTCCATTAGTAACAAACTAATATGTAAATGGATAGGGCAAGCAAATAACTGAATACAAAATGGATAATAATACTCACCTGGTTGTGAACAACATTACATCATCAATTTGAGGTGCACAAACAACTGCTCCTTCTTCGAAGGAACCTTCTTTGTATGCATGCAGAAGAACTCTGACTAAACACAGTTTTTGGTCCCGATTTATCTGGTAAATGACCCTATCGGTATCCACCTTGAGTATCCTTTCATCCTTCATAAATTTGGATATGCACTTCTTCCTGTGAAGCACTTTGGGAAATAAAAGTAGATGACTACCATTGATCTCATCCAAGAACTGAGTCAGAACACAAGACGTCCTAGCAACAAATCCCTCGAATGGAGCACTGCAACTACTCTCTGTGTCTGTTTTGCATCTTCCCGGGTATGGAGTATTCATTTTTAAATTTTTTATCATATCGTTTGGAGGAAGTTGTTCATGTTGTATCTGACCATGACCTGCCCCACTGAGTCCTTCTAGAGCAAGGCGGACACTGTCCCATGGAGATGACACTGGAACTTTCCAAGTCCTTGTTGGAGGAGAACGGAGCTCAGACTTTTGATCATAAGCTGCTTCCTCTAAGGCCATAAAACACGAGTATGCGTTGCAATCAGGGAATTCCCTTGGAAAGCATGGCAACCCAAGCTGTAAAGAGGATAAACATATATTTATTAGGATTTAAAACTGATGTCAAACACAAATTCAGAACGAAAAGTCGAAAGCAGAACATGCATACTAACATCACAAGCAATCCAGTGCTTCTCCCTCAAACCAATCGCTTGAGCACCATTGGTCACGAGAGAGATCCAGAAGACCTTGATCCAACATAGTGGAAGAATAATAGACCATCTGAAGAGAGATTTAAAAGAACTATGAGGTATTCTCTATATAAGAACACGATATCCATATCAAACCATGATGTGCAATTTTCTCATTTTCTTATGTAATTGGATTAAGGAAGAATCAAAGGTGAGTGCTATGAAGGCCAATTCTCCCAAGTAGTTAGACCAGCAAAAGAGATGTGACAAGATTGTTGCAGACGACCAATAAATAGGTATTCAAGAAATAAAAAGTAAACTTTACAGAAGTGTACTTTCGAAATAAAATTAAGGAAAATTATGAACATATATACTTACTGGTGAAATCTAATTTTTATGCAATTGTTATTGAAAAGTTTGAGAGAAAAATGGGTAACATGTTACCCAAATATAAAGTAACAGCACAGTGATAATTCATGTTATAACTAATATACAGCTTCTGAATTACTTACCATCAAGTCAATTAACTCACATACATAATCACTCAATTAATTGTTGTAACTTACAGTATATGATTGACTTTAGAGTCATACAACTGAGGTTGCTAGCAGCCCTATGACTGTAACAGTTATCTGTAGCCTCATTTTGTTTGTCTACCGTAAAAGGATTAACAATTCTCCAGTAATTGCAAATATACCATCTTCCAAAAGTTTAATTTATTATTTCATATTTGAAGTGATTTATACCCTTCTCAAATCTTATAATTATTGTTTTCACATAGTTTTTAACTCTATCATAACAAATATTTATTTTTCTTCTCATATGAAAAATCAACCAAGACAAACAACTGGGATAGAGGGACACACACACATACAGAGACATACGCATTCAGTTTATATATGTTTACACTTATTTTCTTATTCTTTATAAAATTACTATCACTTATTTCCTTATTGTTAAAATTAACAAAGATGTAAAATACACTTTTGAAATGTTTCTTTGGCTAGTAACCTTATGTGATACACCTGCAGAAACTAGCACAAACCAATAGGACAATTACCTATGCTATCAACTATAGAAGTGCAATTACCATCTTTTCTTTTGTAATTAGAGGGAGGAATCCTAAAGGTGGATGCATATAAATATGTATACTGCTCAAAGTTTAAGCTACAAACTGAACCAGAAAAAGATGTTAACAGCAGAGCAATACGTGATATGAGAATAATGACATCCACGTAGCCAAAAAGTTGAAAGGTTGGAGACATCAAAACTCGAGAACAGGTGTTTATGGCATGAGATTTCCAGCTTCAGCACATGCAATGTATATTCTAGTCATGTGAGTATATTGAACAAAGGTTGGAGACATCAAAACTCGAGAACAGGTGTTCATGGCATGAGATTTCCAGCTTCAGCACATGCAATGTGTATTCTAGTCATGTGAGTATATTGAACAACCACGTGTAAATATAAATCAGGCTTATTTTCATTTCCATAGCCTATGCAGGGAAACTCACCTTATAATTGAATTTTTCTGGTTATCACTTTTCATAAGAAATATAGGGCAGAATTTAGAAAACCGTCTCTCATTAGAAGGCTGTTGTCTGCCTGAATTCATATCACCAATGCGAAACAGCTCCATACGCTGATGGTGTTTCTCCATGCAAAGGATGCTTTCTTCTATTGGAGGATCAATGCCATTTTTAGCATCCCACAGATCGATACACTCAGATAAGCCATGACTTCCTTCACTTTCTAATGACGAGCAGGAGAGTAACTTCATATCCCTTTTTGGAGTTCCATTTCCTCTACTCTCATCTTTCTTATAAGAGAGTATATCTTGAGCCTTTGCTTTCAAAGCATTAGCATCTTCATTCAGAAATCGAGGATCATTGACAGAGAGAGAAAAGATTGCTGAAGACAGGATTTGGTCGTCATTCTCAATGTAGGACGCATACTTCACTAGGGAAGAATTTACTGAAGAACTGCATAGAAAACAACGGCGTTCAGTTATCATGTTCAAAAATCAGTTAAAATAGAAAGGTTGTACCTTCTAAGAATCACCTGGTTGCAGGATGTAAAATCTTTTTAAGAAGCTCAGATGCCCTTGATCCAATCACTTCCAACTTCCCGAGTTGATCCTCAAGGGAAACGCAAGTAACTCTGGAGCCAGCAGCATCTACCTGAAAACCAAGAAGCAATACTTCTGATTTACACTATAGCAACATGAACAGGCAAGTAAATTACATCTTCTGTGAACTGTAGTAACAATGAAAATAGTATATGAGCATTAGAAATAGACATCATATGATTCTTTACTCAACCTGCCTCTCACAAGCAATTTGCAAAGCATTATATCCTTCACCAAAAGCAGCAGCATGTATCCAAACCCATAGCCGTCTTAAAGAAACACAACCATCAACTTTCTGTCGTTCACCACATATATCTGCATTATCGACCTTTGTATCAGCACTCCTACACTGCTGTGGTTGCCACATATAGGTTACAGGAGCAATTGTCTGAGAAAAGGTGGCTCCTACATGATGGAGCTGCCAAACGAAACACAAGTATCAAACAAGCAAATTTTGGAGGACATTCCACTTTAAATGAAATACGAAGATGGACCACCCACCTCAGCACTACCATAGATAGAACCAGAGAGTATGTCATTGCGAGCATCTTCACAATGTGAACATGGAGAAGGCACAAGCACGGTTTCTAGGATTGATAGCAACAAATCCTGAAAGAATATGTGAATGACCATGTTATATAAGTTCAATCTCTAGCTAGCAGAAGTCCGTTTTTCCCTTGCTCATCCTTTTTCTGGGCCCATAATTGTCAAGTTCTCGGCCAATATATGACAGAAAATAAATATAATTGTTTATTTAAAATTTTTCTAAGACAAATATTTATGTAATTATATCATTGGTTTCTAAGTAATCCAGTGACCAAAAGGAAATAATTTCAAGAGGAAGAACAATTATCAACTAAAAGTTTAGCAGGAAAGAGTGAGTAAATGCCTGCCTCTGGACCCTCCAACTGCACAGCACTGCAGTAACTTGCGTCATGGACAAGAACTCCTCCTTTTAGTTTCTTCAAAAGAGCTCTTGAGCCCCTCCCACTGCATCATATATTCATAATCAATGAAATACACAGAGTCAAAGGCCTTCTTTCCCAAAACATAAAGCATACAATAGGCAAAATCACAACCTTGTACAATAAAAAATTGTATTTTTTCTTGTTTAAGCACAAGATAACAAACGCTTCTTTTCAATGCACTAGGATAAAGTTAAAATTTTGTAGCTGCACTTTGGACATATTGCCAAAGAGCAGCAAGTTATTATTACCTGCCGTGCACACCAAGGGGAAGGTGGAATCCCCAAAGTTTCGTCATTGTGAAACGCTTAGCATGCCACAAGTGGGTTCTGAGTCTCTTAGTCCCGTCTCCTGTTGTTGAGAAGCCGTTCAGAGAATTCTTCTTAAGCTCAACTCTCCTACGAACATGGCGTGGAAGCGTCTTTTTATCTTTCTTCAAACGGTCTGCGTTATTGACATTATCCTCTCCTGTTTTCTGCTTCTTTCTAGCTCTACGTTTTGCCACTCGATTGTCATGCCCAGTTGTTCGCCTTCTCTTGCTTCTTTGTGATCTAAAATCATTACTTAAACGTTCTTTTACAATTGAGTGGAGAGATTCAAGTTCAGAAGCTCGAGATTCAGCAAATTTGTGCACATTAACGGTGCGAGGCGGACCTGCTGCTGTTCGATGTTTGCCTCTATCTGAATTCATCGAGTGAGGACAAAAAACCAATGTTAACTCCTATCCATTCCTCACTGATTTCACTTCTTTATCATGCAGCCATCCATAAGCAATTTCACACAAAAATCAAACTTGGTCCAAATACCGTGTCAAAGTTGGGGATAAACGAAGAAAATACAACAACAGCAACTAGCTTTTCTAGCATGTAACAAGGTGTAAAAAGGTTTTAAGAGCTGCTGCAGTTTGACCAACATAAACATAAAATAATAAGCTGTTAAATACTGGGTCACCAAGAAAAAGAAGAAGAAAAAAGTATTACTCTCTAGCTGATTAAATAGAACCAAAATCAAGAAATATGGAATCAACATTAGAGAGTGCATTAGGAAAAGATAAAGAAGAAGAAGTAAGCCAACCTTGGTTCAAATCTTTACTCATTCTGTCACAAATTGAGAGCACTATTAAGCGTCTGCTCTGATTTCCTTAAACCCTTTATAACTCCCAATTTACGCTTTTTGGTTTAAGTCGTTTTCTGTTTGACCAGTAATTTACCCTTTTATCCCTTATAAGTTTTTTTCTAATTCCAAAATTACCCTCAGTAACGAAAGCCCTAGCTTTTTTTTTGTCTTCTTTCTCCTCCATTGCCCAGACTCTTTTATTATTATTCTCTTCCTTTACTCTAATTATCGACGGTACAGGTAAATTCTTTCTCCATATTTGCAATTTCAGATAGACGTGTCTCTCACCATTGATTTTTTTTTTTTCTTTTTGAATGAATGGTTGCTTTTGTTTCTGCTATTTGAATGGATTTTTGTATAAAAATATGATCTTGATGAATACTTTCATGCCTGTGTAGTTTTCTCAACTCTTCTTTCTGTTCTACTTATTTTCATGAATCTTTATGTTGTATTTGAGATAGAAGGAAGGTGTGATTGAGCTATGGGAATTTTGTTCTGCTTGTAAGTCTTTGACTGCTTAGTACCTATCCCAAAAACAAAAAAAAACAAAAAAACTTTGATTGCTTAATTCACCTAGAACTAAAGCAGAAGCTAGATTAATTAGGAGCTGTTTGGCCATGAGAATTATTCACTTTTTTCCTGAATAACTTTTCACTTTATTTCAAACTCAGTGTTTGGTTATAAAATTTTCAAATCCAACTTGGAAAAGTGGTCCAAACCTGTTTTCGTATTCCATTATTTCCATCTTCATAAATTCCAAATAAAGTGCTCTCCTCTCATTTTGCAGAAAGTATAACGAAATACAACTCTCTCTTCAACTACAACTTTATAAATTCCAAATAAAGTGAAAACATCTGGAATCTATGGCCAAACGCCCATCTTCCTCTGTTTCTTTATCCCTTGGGCACGAACGGAGCAAGTTTGAGTATCTTCTCTGTACGTGAAAATAATAATATGTGACATGGGTTATGACCTATGTGATCCTTTACATTGGAATTTTAAGAATTACATATGAGCTCGCAGTTTCTTATTGGAATCGCACTGTTACATTTAGCATTTCACAGAGAAATAACTTGATGATAGAGAAATGATACCAGTTTGGTTACTAAAAGACAAGTATCATGACAAAACTGAGCAGTCACATAACAATAAAAAGGATCACAAACTACTCTAAAGATAACTACGAATGTGACATTGGGTATCTTCTCTGTACATTAACATAAACTAAGGGTCATACTGAACATGTTGTGGTACTAACTTGAATAGCTTGAAAGAGAGACTGCTCTCTGTGAAAAGTAATAGTAGCATATTACAAATGATCTCTCACCCACCCGCGTTGCTAAAAACAAAAATGTGGCGAGAGTAGGAGAAACATGGAAGACTTTGTGATCTTTTACTTTGTGATCTTTTTTTCAAGTACTCTGGAGTCTAGCTAAACCAAGAACTCGTTTTGATTAGCCCTAGCCACTAAATTCTGAAGCTTTGTTACCCTACCATTGATACTTGGTCTAAATGTTGATTGACAATTATGTACTAAGGAAAAGAAATACTAAATAAAACATTTTTTTCCCAGGAAAAGCAAGGCTCACGCTTGTTCTTTTTCAAATTACAGATACATATCACTGCAAGCAACTTCTCGTGAGTGATTGAAGAGTAATAGTTTGAACACGAAGTTCTGGCTTCTGGTGATGAAGATGTATGAACTCTTTATAGTTGTTCCTGATTAAAGCCATTGCTTCATTGAGCTACTACGTTCATGGTTTTTTTTATTTATTTTTTGCAGCCTTGAAGCAAATGCAGGTGCTCTCACAAATTTTGAGGTGCTTGACTTTCTACGCTCTAGAGGTGCAGGAAAAGATCCTACGAGGGTCATAGTTCCTGTTGCGCCGTCAGAGTTCAAGGTTGGTAGTTACATTATACAACTTCTTGTTTGAGAGTATTTCGTTGTGCCTGGCAATGCCTTACGTTTCCCATCTTCTAGGTGTATGATTATTTAGAGCAAACTGCTGCTTGCAATCAGACAAGACAAGCGATTGATGAATTCTTGGGAAAATGTAAAAGTATCACCCTCGCAAAAGCTGAGATCCTTAACATCATCAATATCAGGCCATCTTCCCTCGTTGAGCTTTACCCGGTAATTTCGAAAAGATGATGCTCTTGGTATATTGACTATTTAAACTTGCAACATTGTAACTTGTTAGATATGTCAACTGTGGTATTATTGTTGCACACCACGGGTTTTTAATACTTATAAGGAATAGACAATGGAAATGGCCTTTCCCCAATGATAGGAAGTAGGAAATAGAAGATATGGTTTACTTCCTTGGTTCACTCATCTAATTTGAGCAAATAATAATGGTGCCTCGATCATGGTTTAGTCATTAATAATGGTAAGCCCCAAGAGGGTGACGTTGTTATTGAGTGATTGTTGAGATCCTTGGGTATGCTATGTGCTAAATAAAGTTGGGTTTCTTGATTAGAGCTTGGAAGGATAATGATAAGAACCATGTTTTTGATTGGTATAAGTGACTGGTGTACTGAGCGCATGGGATTGATGTGTTGCATCTGGAAAACTCCCTCCTTGAGGTATCATTGGATAGCCACTTACGGAGCTTGCTAATTAATATATTGAATTCACTCTGGTTAATTGTATGAATGTCTCGTCTTACTTCACAACTTAACTACAACTCTGGCAAACTTCATGTCATTGAAGTCACCCTTTCAGGCTTTCTTTAACGTGTTATGTTGATTTTGCTTGAAGTCTGATATAAATTTGGTTCTCTTGACGTTTGCAGATGATAGAGGAATACGACACCCGTTTTGGGGAAGCTGCAGAAACAATGGAAGAGTTTGTGGAAAATGTGGTGCAGCTGTTGCCGCCTCCTCCAAACCAAATGCAGTCTGAACAAGAAGCTGCTACAGACGAAACAGAAGCTCCAGATGGGGAAAAGACAGAGGTTGCTGAATAGACTACAAAGTGTAGGTCATACAAGAAATATTTCGGGGAAATTATTTTGTTGTACATAGTACTGAAATTTTCTAGTTTGACTTGAGCTTTAGTGATAGATGCTTGTTACATTTCTTGAGCAGAAATGGTCAGGAGTGCTGATTCCTTTCATTCGTGCTCATATCCACTACCCTACTTTGGCTATTGTTCTATATCCAGCGAGCACTAAGTTTTCAATCTTGATATTGGCTTCGCGTGGCTGGTACAGAAATAGAAAATGATAGACCAGTGAGAAAATGACTTGTAACTATGCGAAGTCATCGTTCCATCCACTCCTAAAAAAATTACTATTTCCTTCCATGGAAACTAACGTAATAGTTTTTTAGACTATTATTTTCATGTTGTTTATGCTTGTTGCTACTACTTAACTGACTTTCTTTTTCACTTTTCTTTGAGCCGAGGGTCTTTCAAAAACAGTCTCTCTACCTTCTCAAGGTAGTGGTAAGGTTTGTGTAAACTCTATCCTCCCCAAACCGCACTTATAGGATCCTACTGGGTTGTTGGTGGTGGTGGTGCTAGCGTAATACATAGGTGAAAATGATTATTTTATACTCTATATTCAACAAATATGTCATAAATTAAAATAAAATCGAAGGAGTGCCTTATTTTACTCAAGCTACTTGATAACAGTTTGTTTAGTTTCTGCTCCTAAGCTTCAGCTTTTAGGTAACGTGCTTCTTGAACTATTTATGCATACATAACTTGATCCAGTAACCACAAAATTTCCACAGACGTGTTGCACTTGCGCTTATTCATTCATTCCATTTACGAACGGAGTTTCATAATATTGTAAATAGTATCTCTTGATATAATAGATTATCAAGATATGATCCTATATGATGTTTTCTTGACTTCAAGAAAGGTCTGATTCCAAGCAACTGTTTATTCTTCTTTTTTTTTTTTTTTTCTTCCTCCAATTTAGTGTAAAAAAACAAAATTTTAAACTATATTATCTCCTATTCTAATATCCTCTAGAGTAACATGCAGTGATTACATACAGATATAGAGGAATCGAACATCACTTCAAGTCATTTCCCCCTCTTTTTCTTTTTGCTTTTTCTAAAAGTTACTAATTTCCGTATATTAAATTAATTCAACATCATTTCAGAAAAGATGCTGTATGGTCTGTGAAATGGGAATGGGCAGACTGACTTCACCTCTAATTTGCGTTTTTAATTAGAATTTGATGTCCCTAGCAATCTTTTTCTTATTTACTTATTTATTATTATAGTCACCTGATATTCAAACATTACCAGTACGATAAATTCAAATTTGTGGCGTGTAAGGTCCATAAAGAAGGTAATATTTCCTACCACGAGTTCCTCCATTCCCTCAGCAGCCAATGCTCTACGTGTTTCGCCAAATCTATCTTTCAAAAAAAGCTATTAAAACAATAGACAAAGATTACCAGAACAACTCTGATAAATAGAATATGTTTCATTTTTTAATGATGTTTACCTATCAATGTGGTTATAAGTTATTCAGGTACAACACCCTTATAAAGCAAAATTTATCATGAGAAGAAAGTTTGAGAAATATGTGCAATAATTATTCGATCACATTATTACAAAATGTCGAAAATCATACTTGGGGAGGCGCACTCAAGTCGTTGATAAATTGTACTCGCCCTTCCATATTTAAGTGTTTTACTTTTCTTTTTTATTTGTAGATTTATTTAATAAGTTTTTTAATCTCAAAGTAAATTTAAGATCACAAGATTTAAAAGGCTATACAAATCTTTTATTTAAGATTACAAAATTTAGAAAAATCTCTCTTTATTTTTTAAATTCAGTAGCTTTTAACTATTGGAATCCAATTTTTTCAAAAGTTGGTCTCTTTGAATCTGAAAAAAAAAAAAAAAAAAAAAAAACAAAGCAAGTACAGACAAACTTGGATCTCTCTCTCTGTCCATAATAATAATTCTCACAAAGGGTGACTATTCCCTGTTGGAGTGTTTGACTTGGACTGAAACCCACACACGCAACACTTCAAATAATAGACCTCGCAACAACCTTATTTTCCATACTTCTTCTCTATGCTTTTCATTATCTCGTTAATTTGCATTATATATTTTTGCAGTTCCAACTCGATCGGCGATGAGCATATTACGCCACCGCCATAAACTTTCCCTATCTAATTTTGCAACCATAGCCACTTTCACCAGCTTTCTTTTGTTTTCTTCACTACTTGTTTCAGCTCTAGCCTTATTGAACCCAACTCCCAAACTCAGTAAGTTCCATTTTTGCTTTCCTAATTGGGTTTCTGATGATATATATAACTAATTACTCCATCTATCTCAATTTATGTGATACATTTTTCTTTTTAATCTGTCCCGCAATATTTTTAACTTAAAAACTTTTCTTTTTATTCTTAATGAAATAGTTTACCGCCATAGAAATATCTATAGCTTGTTTTTAGACCGTAAATTTCAAAAGTCTTCCTTTCTTTCTTAAACTTCAAGTATAAGTTACTAACTCATTAACTATGTTTTTGTGAAGCAGAGTTGATTGAAAGAGTAGTCCTTAATCAGCAGAAACTAAGTGGACCGGGTTCATCACCACCAACCTGTAGATCCAAGTGTGGAACATGTTCACCATGTAAACCGGTTCGAGTATCCATTCAACCCGGTTTTACTTTTGCTTTAGAGTACTACCCTCAAGCTTGGAGGTGCAAGTGCGGCAAAAAACTCTTCATGCCTTAAGAGTACTCACTCGTGTTTCTTTCTTTCTTTCTTTCTTGCCTTCTTCTTGTTCAACTCTCCACTGTGTATAAAGCAGAAACGATCCAACAATACATGTTATCGACGTCACTTTTGGTTCAAATTAAATTATATTGGACGTTTTTTTAGTTAGACTTTACTGCACTTATTGTAATTTGTAAATTTCTAGCTTTTTTTCTCTTTTTCAAGAAAAAAAGAATTAATTGGGAAAAGAACAACTACGCTGGTGTCTGGTTGCACTACTGGAATTTTCTCTTTTTCATGCGAGGGACAGAACGTTGGAAACGTAATATTTTGGTGAGATTCTCTAGATGTGTTTCTTAATCTTTGCTCATCACTTCACATTGTAGAATCTTTAACAAAAATTGGCAAGAAATTAAGACTGAATAAAACATAAGGAGAATACTTATTGTGCTTATTGTTTTTAGAATTTAATTTATAGACACAAAGAGTAAAGAATTTTGAGCCTCTTTGGATTAGCTGAAAAAAAGTGGTTTTTAAATATAAGTGTTGTACTTTTTAAGTGTTGAAAGTTATTTTATAAATAAACAGTTACGTAAAAGTACTTAAAGGATTTTTAGAAGTAATGATAGTATTGGAATTAATAGAAAATATAAGGGATAAAATGGTAAAGTTGTTGGTCAAACCAAAAAGACTTTTAAGCCAAAAAAATAAGTTGGGTTGGACAACTTCTTGGTTTTGATTTATTTTAAGCACTTTTTAACTTAATTTAAATTGTTTTCTATTTTACCAAATACCCAACTAAATTAAAAATGATTTATAAGCTGGTTTGACCAACTTATCGGCCAATTCAAACGGGCTCTTTGTATACCGGAACAATGTACACTTTGCCTAATGTACAAGCGCTTTATTTTCCATATTACCAATTCTGCAAATCATGGATGATCACTTTTATGGTTATATTTTAGGTGGTGATTGTTAAAACATTTATGGTTGTCTCTGTATTGAAGTTAAATTCCTTTGTTATTTTCAAGTTCTTGTCTGTTTAGGGGTACGTCGTCGGTAGGAGCAGAGTTTCATTTTATATCACTCCATGTGGTGGAGTCAAAATTGTCGTCAAGGGCAGCCGCAAATTTAGGTATTAATTTTGGGTTACGTGAACACATGATCACTTGATTAAATTCGATATATTATGTGTATAATTCTGAAAATATATTTAATATTATCTGAAGGAACATATAGTCAAATTAGGTCGAGTGGAGCACTGTTTAGGAGCTTTGTTTATTTCATCAAGGTCTCGGGATCAAACCCGAGCTCCTGCACGTTCTAGTAAAAAAAGTGTTTCTTTTTTATGACATCTAATGAATTTTTTTTTTCCTTCCCAAAAGGGAAAGGAGATAAAAAAAATCCCATAAGCGCTAAGCTGCAACGAACCAAAGGCATAAGAAATCAAAAAATCCCATAGCTAACGTTGAACTCATCCTCTTGAAATCCTGAATTCGCCTCTGGTTAAGGGGATTTAAAAGAATTAAAATATAAAGGCCAAAAAATGTCACCATATGATATAATATGTATAGAGAAAATTGATATAATATGTATAGAGAAAATTGATTTATCTATACAGTTTAATTTTTCAACGAAGGGCTATCAATTGACTCCCTTTTGACAAGGATAGTTTTGCCCCCGAGATCACTCAGTAACAATGTACAATAGGTCTTCTTCTCTTTATTGTGATCGATAGAGATAATTAACCTATTACCAATCGTTTTATAAAAAAGTATTTAAGTTACATACACTTGTATGTGAAGAACTTTTTATAGTATTAGCGAATTTTAACCTATAATAGCAAGTTAGAAACTATTTTTACCAGATTTTTAATTACTAATATTTATTGAGTAATTTATTTATGATTACCTAATAAGTGATCTGAAAACATTTTTACACCGATCGGTCGTCTTAAACTCTTGAGAGGTTGGAGTTTTAGCCAATTTTATAAGCAATATTACCAATACAAAATACAAATGCTACTAATAAGGGACAGAGTACAGAACTTGACGGCTGAAAATTAAAAAAAAAAAAAAAAAAAAAAAAAAAAAGTGAGGTTGCTTCTTTTGTAGGTTCAACAGGATTCTGGAATTAGTAGTTCCATGTCTTCTTATTTTCTTTAACCTGCAGGACACTAGACTAGACGAGCTAGTCTTTAGGAATACGGGAGCCGGGGAATAAGAATAATTGTAGGGTCATTTCATTTGGAGTAAAATTCAAGGCATCGAGCTCTTTGATAAAGCTTTTAATAAGTCTTATCTTTGAATTTTTCCTATAGCAAAGAAAGGATTTAAAGAAAGAATTAAATGAGCAATTAAGCCACAAAAAAATCTTTCATGCAAATCTTCATTGAAGCAATCATAATCTCACTCGAATTACATTTTACGAGTACTTAGACATATCAGGTTATACAACATATTAAAAAATTCCTAAATATATTAACACCTGCCAGTTTTTCTGCATATAGCATTCAGGGCTACTAGTTAGAAGGGAGTTGATGCGTTACAAAGCATTTTTTATTTCTAAACGATGTCGATTTTTATCACAACGTACGAGCACACGTTCATTGATAAATTAAAATAGAAAGTTCTCGCAAAAACTTTTCGAAAGTTATGAATATTACTTAATCACAAATAATTATTCACGGATGCCAATGGCGGAGTCAGGAATTTCACTAAGGGGTTCAAATATAAAGAAGCACACACGCGAAAACTACAAGTGGGGCGGGAAAGGGAAAGACTAACCTCAACCCGCTAAATTTAACTTGCCTTATCATGCGTCATTTAGCATATTTTCCTACTTTTATCCTGCTCCATCGAGCCTTCTTAAATTTTCTTGTGTTTTTTTCACTTTTACTTTGCAATATTTTACTTTATTTTATTTTTTATTATGAATTAGCGGTCATTCAATCATATATTATTTTGAAAATCGCGAAGATTCTTTAAAAAGGTGTAGGGATTGAATTACTAATATTATAATACATATTCATAGGCTAACTAAATGGCATCGCCGATTTTTGAGTTCGTTTACTTCAGTTTACTAGGTTATTCATTTGAAGAAAAAAAAAGACAAATGACTAACAAATCAAAGAAGTTTAGTTTAGTTAAGTTTTCCTCTCTCAAGAATAGAATTAAAAAAAATAGGAAAGAAATACCATGAAACCAAAGAAAGTAACTTTAATTAATAAGTTTGATTAAAGGATCTTCACAATTTTTAAATTTCTTTATTCGATTAAAAATAATTAACCTTATTTTTTAAAATAATTCTATCTCAATTTCAAGTTTAATAACAATTCATCGTTTTCTTAAAGAGTTTCTTCGAGTTACCATACGAAAAAAGAGTTACGTAGAAACAAAATGAGCAATCAAGATAAGAAGAATAAAAGGCAAAAATAAAAAGGAATATGCCTAATAAATTTGAACAAAGGAAAATTGAGAAGAAGAAGAAGAGAATAACAACCTCCTACTCATTCTGAATGAAATGGAAAAAAAAAAAAAAAAAAAAAAAAGAGGAGAAATAGAATAGAAGAGAAAAATAACAAAAAAAGAAGTAGAAGAGTAAAGCTGCAAATTGAGCCCACAATTAATGAGACATTTCATTGCGTTAGGGGAATTTGAGCCCAAAAACTGAGCCATCTCCGTCTCTGCTGTGTGGAAAAGCCAAAGCAGGAAAAAAAAAAAAAAAAAAAAACGACAAAGTATTGCGTGTCGAGAGTCGAATCAGCGACCTGAGGGAAAGTTTGAACACCCTTAACCATCGAGCTAAGATTTTCATATGCATTAAGGGTGTTCATTATAACATATATATCCATAATTTTCAGATTTGACCTTACAATTACAATGGAATTTTCTGGCGAAGGGGGTTCGGATGAACACCCTGACCTCCACCTGGATCCGCCCCTGACTGACGCTTAACTATTAGATTAACAATTATTTCATACCCTAGAAAAGATACAATATTGAAAAAAATAAGATTTGAAGAGATACTATTGAATAATATTAAAGACGTATACTCTGTATGTTAAGACAAGACGTTTTTTCAGGTAAAAGGTTCCATCAAAACTCACTTTCATAGCGTTCTTAGTAGATAATATGCAGCAGTAAAATTCAATTATGAGATAATGAGTTGTAATATTCTCAACTTCATGATAGATGAAGAGGCTTCTAAAGAGCCACAAGTCAATAATGGAATTTTGAGGGTTTACAAGATTAATTACGCATAATTTGACAGATAATTGTCGAACAAGCTTCATGCATTGGGCGTTGGGTGCATCTAAGGTGTATTTACGTGCATAAGTCTGGTGAGACGGCACATAAGCCAAGGGTGTTTTGCGAGTGCCTCACCTAGGGCAGTCTTGGACGAGTCCCAATTTTACTTTTCAAAACATTGGTATGTATACTATATTATGCTCCAATCGGCCCATCTGTTTTGCTACGGTCCCATGTTCTGACTGCTTTAAATAAGTATGATTGAACTTTGGGGGTCGTTTGCTTACCGCTTACCAGGATGAGATAGATAAGGATATCTCATGGAATTAGTTATTCTACCTTTTATATGGGATAGTAAATTTCATCACTTTAGTACAAAATAGTTTTCGGATATGAATACTCATTAATCAAATACGTGATAAAATAATCCCGCATTTTATCCCAAAGTTGTTATACCTTATTGACCAACCAAACAACGAAGAAATTGCACGATTTGTCCTTCAAATGGGCTGGACTTTAATTTTTTTCCCTTCAAAATCTAACTTATGCTAGCGTAGCATAAGTTTTTTTAAGGACCGGGACATAACTTGTGAGATATTATAATGCGAAAATATTAACTTTTTCTCCGCCAAAAAAAATTATTTGCTTTGAGTCACAAAAATTAAAGATCAGCACAAAATAGGACCAAAAGTGCAAATAGCCCCTAAGACTGAACTCTTTGAGTCTCGAGCCCAATGACCCCCACAAGTACTGGTTGTAGGCCCGCACTCTCAGACTGATTGTGATTATGAGAGGCCCACAAATACAAGTTTTTTAAAAAAGTAATTTAAAAGAATTACAATTATAATTTACTTCAATTTATTTACATAGTTTACAATTGTTTAAATTCTGTAGTATCTTTGTAACACATATTTTTAGGAGTTACTATCATTAATGCATATGTTTTTTTTTAACTTTGTCTTTCATACAAATATGGAGAGGACATGAGAGAGAATTAATATAACTTTTCAAATAAAATAAGATTAGATGAATACTATTTTTTTAATAGACGTTTAACCGACATCTATCATTTTGAAAAAATTCTTTTCGTTTTCTTCTCTCTATTTCTATTCTTTTACTTTTCACTTGGTGCAATTATTCTTTATGACTAAAAAAATTATTTGAATATATTATTATTAAGAAAAATACATGAACATACGATAATTATTATTCGCGCTTCAGCATAAAAACTATTCTTATAACTTTTTTTATCGTACATATATGTGTGTGTTTATATATGTATTTTATATCATTAAAATAATTAATATACCGGTGTTATATGTTGTACATACTATACTTAATATTACACAATGTATACAATAGCACAATTTACTTAATATTATATACCGTCTATAATATTACATTATATTATAGGTGATATATTATTTTTTATGATATAAAAGTTACAAGAATAGTTTTCATGCTGAAGTGCTAATAATAGCTATGAATTAATATGAATATTCATGCACTTTTCCAAACAATTCAAAAAAAAAAAAAATTAGTCACAAAAAGATAATTGCATCAAAGTGAAAAGTAAAAGAATAAAAATCAAAAGGCGGGAAAAAAATAAATTCAAATCGAGCTAACAACCCTATGCATTTGACCTTCTTATTTTTATTTTTATTTTTTGTTGAGAAAACCATTTTTTCAAGTAGAGTTTATGTTATACTAGATATTCATTTGCAAATATTCCCTATGTGTCTACAGTTTTTAGTTTGAAGAGAATGTATTTATAATAAAGGTCATTTCCAAATTAGAAAATATATATTAATAAAAATTTGGCTTTTCTTTCCTATACAATCTGACCTCGCGATAGCCTAGGAGTGATAAAGAGATTTTGGAAAGGAGCAATTATATTTAATACGTTACCATTTATTAGTTCAAAGATTTGAGAAATAGTCATAATTGAGGGAGTATTGATAGCTTTTAAGGTATACCATATAAGTTAATTTGATGGTACAATATGTAATATTGAAAGTGGTTGTAGTTTGTATAATTTACTTTTAAAAAAGTTGTACTTGTGAACAAATGTCCCTATATGGGGTGGTATTTAACTTTTGCCCCTCAAATCGCTGGTCTTTAATTTTTGTCCATTGGCACTTTAAGTATTACAAAAGTGCCCGAAAATATCCTTGACATCGAAAAAAAAAATTCACTTACCCTTATCTATGACCTAATTTCACAAGGCAATAGTGTATAGAAATTTTGCCTTGTCCGACACAAGTTTTATACGAATTAAGTTATCCGGCATAAGTTGTGTAGTGCTTAATTCGGCTTGCATAAGTTTATATTTTCACATCATAATAAAACGCAAGTTATGCCTTACAAGACATAACTTAGCTCCTACATAAAATTTCTCAAAACTTATGCCGAGCAAGTTACTATACAACTCATGTCGGATATCTTCTTTCTACAAAATTTATGTCAGACAAGGCAAAAGTTCTCTAAACTTATGCCTTGCGATTTATTTTTTTGGGTAAGAAAATAACAAATTCATTGACTCAGCTGGGGATAGAACCCAGAATCTCTAGTTTCCTAGACCAGCGCCTTATCATAAATAAGGATGCTTGGACCCACAAATTTTTATTAAATGAAAAGTAGGAGCAAAGATTAAAGATCAGCGATTTGAGGGACAAAAATTAAAGACCGATGCGTTTGGAAGACAATGCGCGCAAAAAAAGGGGCAATTCGCAGGAATGCCCTTATTTGGGGTGGTCTTTAATTTTTGCCCATTAAATTGGTGGTCTTTAATTTTTGCCCTTCGTTAGAACCCCTTGATTTCGGGTTCGAACCCCCGCTCAGTTAAAAATTAAAAAAAAAAATAGCAAGGCAAAGTTTTGCATGATTCAGGTAGAGTTTTGGGCAAAATTCTACCCTGCCTAAATGACTTTCATGTTGTTTTGCATATTCTTAGCATGGAAAGTTGGCAACTCATCCATGCCACTGCTTGATTTTTCAATCGACCCATTTACGTTATCATGCACAGCCATCACTGCTTACAATTTACAAACATCAAGCATTTAGAAAACAGAAATTCAAAATGCAGCACAAGCGGCTTGAAAGTTCTGCCTTAAAACAGAGTTTTGAAGGCAAAATTTTGCCTTAAGACAGAGTTTTGAAGGCAAAATTCTGCCTTGCAAAATTCCTTCTTTATTTTACTGAGCTGAGCGTTCGAACCCAAAATCTTAAAGTATTAGGCCAAGGCCAAAAATTAAAAACCACCAATTTGAGGGACAAAAATTAAAGACCATCCCAAAAGAAGGATAATCCGTGCAAAAAAAACAAAACGAAAAAAGAAAGATTTCACTTATGATTCACCAAGCCCGACCCACCTCCTTTTATTACTTGTTCTCCCCACATTAAGCCTGTTAGCTGGTTCAACCGGAACCGGATCGGTAACGGGTTATAAAACCGGCCGTTTTCCGGTCTAAAAACCGGAACCGATGGCCGGTTCCGGTTTAACCAGTTCCGGTTTACCGGTTCAAAACATGGAAATCAGAACCGGACCGGTCCAAAACATTAGAAAACCTTTTTTTTTTTAATTTTTTGTATAGTATGTATATATTATAGTATTTATTAGTGTATTGTAGGTATATTTATATATGTTATATAAGTTTAAAAGTAAAGTTTATATATTTACTAACTAACAGCATATACGTATATATATATATATATATATATATTAAGTTATATGCTTAAGTTATACTACATATACCTAAAATATACTAAGAATATACTTATATATATCAATATATAACATATACATATATATGTTTAAGTTATATGTACACAATATATATATATATATATATATATATATATGTTTAAGTTATATGTATTATAACTTAAGTTATTTATAATTTTTCTAAGTTTATAAATTCCTATTTATAAATTAAGTATATTTATATTATAAGTATATTCTTAGTATATTTTAGTTATTTTTCAAGTATATAACTTTCTAGTTTTTAATTTAAGTAGATGTATATTATTAGTATATTTTAGGTATATTTCTAATTTTTTTTGGTAATTAGCATCTTTATTAATCACCAAGTATAGTATTTACAAATCCAGTCAGACCACATCACAGTTTGCTGTATCTCAGAAAATGTGACCCACACTCCTCTTTGCCTTTCAAAAATTCCTAGATTACAAGGAACCTAGTATAGGCCTATGTAAATTTGAACTGCTGTAGATATAAAGTAAGCACTGCATCCGCTCTAATATGACAAATACAGGCTATTTCTCTTGCTAAGGCTTCCCAAGTTCTCTCTTTTTGCTTAAAAATTCTGGAATTTCTCTCAGTCCAGATTGTGTGGATAAACTTAGCATATATCATCCTTATAACTTTGGCTTGGCTTGATCTTCCTTGACTGTGTTTGAGCACTAGAGTTAGTGTCTGATCCCAAGCTAGTGCATTTGGCCATTGTATATGCAGCCACCTAGTCAACTTCCCCCATAGCATCCTAGTAAAATCTCACTCAGTAAATATGTGATTCCTGGTCTCATCAGCTGTTTTGCATAGCACACATTCTTTGTCCACCTGCATTCCCCATTTGCTCAACTGATCCACTGTTAGCAGTCTATTTTGTAGTTGCAGCCACATGACAAAAACTGCTTTAGGCCTGGTAAGGTTAATGCTCATCAATCCCTTCCATTGCACCTTGGGGAAGTCTCCCATCATCTGAATATAAAAATTTCTAATCAAGCTTTTCCTGCCTTGAGCAATGTTTTGTATATTTCCCCAGTTGAGTTCTTGCATTTAATATCTTCCTAACCATCCAGCTGGCTTGTTGAGGCAGTGGCATGGCATCGAAGCTCTGGTTCTTCACATAGTAGGAGTGAATCTATTTTATCCACAAAGTATCTTTTTTGCCAGCGAGATCCCAACAAGTCTTTGTGATGGCTGCCTTGTTCCAGTTCTTCATATTAGTGATGTTGAGTCCGCCTGCTGATTTAGGAAGGCATAGTTTACTCCAAGATACTAATGCTTTCCTTGTGATTTCATTTGCCCCTGACCAAATATAACTCCTACAATATGCTTCTATAGCTTTCATCACCTTTGCTGGTAAAATAAACATTTGTGCCCAGTAGGATTGGATGCAAAAAAACACTGATTTCACCAACTGCACTCTGCCTGCATAAGATAACTTCTTGGTAGTCCAAGAAGAGACCTTGGTTATAATCCTGTTGATAAGAGGTTGCCATTCCAAGAATTTCAGCTTTCTAGTTGATAGGGGTACTCCCAAGTAAGTAAATGGAAGTTCACCCTCAGTATAGCTTAGTAACTGTTGAATCTCCTGCTTATCTGTCTCTGCTACTCCTCCATAATAGACTGCACTCTTATTTAAATTTTCTTGTAAACCTGAAGCATCTGAGAAAGTGCTGAATTTTTTATGAAGCAACTCTACAGACTTTGCACCACCCCTGGCAAATAATAAAAGGTCATCTGCAAAACATAAATGAGTAATGTTAAGTTTGGCACATTTGGGGTGATGTTTGAACTGTTTTGACTCCTTGAGTGTGCTGAGGAGTCTGCTAAGATATTCCATGACAATGGCAAAGAGGAAGAGAGACATAGGGCCTTCTTGCCTCAGCCCTCTTGCTGCATCAAAGGGTGGTGAAGGTTCTCCATTAATTATGATTGAGTAATTAACTGTTGTGACACATTCAATCACCCACTTTATGAATCTCTGTGGAAAACCTAATCCTTCCATGACTTGCTGCAGATATCTCCAGTCTACAGTATCATAAGCCTTCTGAATATCCACATTGATCATGCATCTTGGTGAAATATTTTTTCTTGTATAGGATTTTACTAACTCATGTGCAAGAATAATGTTGTCTACTACCTTCCTTCCTGGTATGAAACCAGCCTGTGCATCAGTGATAATGGTAGCAATGACCTGTTGAATCCTTCTTGCCAGAATCTTACCAATGAGTTTGTATAGTATTGTACAGCAGGCTATAGGCCAATACTCTTTAATTGTAGCTGGATTAGCTACTTTGGGGATAAGAGACATATATTTTATTCATTCATGGATAACATTTATTAGCAAGTTGTAGCTTTTTTTTAACTTGCAAATAATACATGAGTTGCAAAGAAATAGTAGAATAATAAAATCAAAAAGTGTCAATCATTTAGCTAATATCCGCCATATCATATTCAGTCATAGAGATATCTTCAAAGTCTTCCATTTGGTCCACTCCACTTGCTATCAAATCTTCAATCTCTTCCTCTTTGCCTTCCACCGCTTCTAAGTTTTGGTTGCGTCGCTCCGATCTAATCCAGTCGCTAATGCACACTAGTACTTGCAAGCTAAATCCGGATAATAAGTGTCTATGGTCTCCAATTTGTTGTCTTCCTTAGCTAAATGCGCTCTCTGAAGCCACGGTTGATATTTGAACCGTAAGAATATCTCGAGTCATTCTTGAAAGTATCGGATGACTCGCCTTGTATTTCTTTCACCATGCTAAGACATCCAAATCATCTAGTTGGTTGATATCCACATTTGGCTGCATCAAATAAAAGTGATATTCATCAAAGTTTGCATTATGAGAAGGAGTTGGATGTGAATGTAAAGCTTTAAATGCGACAAACCTGACAAGCCCTTTTTGCTACTTTGAGAAGTAGTAGGGAGTGGAGCAACAGGTGTAGCATTTTCTTCCAAATTACAATAATGACTAAAAACTTTTCTAAACTCGGCATCAATCGCGAGCTCGGCTTCAATTAAAGATGGTTCAACTTCCTCTTCAATTTCTAAAAAGGTATAAATTTGACCAACCAATGCACTAGTATAAGACATTTTTAAACACGGATTTAAAAGAGAACCCAATATAAATAAAGTTGGGATGGAAAAAAAATACTTCTTAAATTTTATTGTCATATTAAAAATATCCGCTTGATAACCGAATTTATTTTTATACTCTTGTAAAACTCTAGCTATTTCCGCTAAATAGGCTAAAATTCCGGTTACCGTGGGATAGAATTGTCTAGAAAAAGCAAGAGTTGCATTATAAAATTTTTATAAAAGTTCAACACATTCCTTAACATCTTCTCAATCGGTAATATTTAACTAATCATCACTATCCGTATTAAAATGGTTGTGAACTTGTGGTATGGGAATCCTATAATCATGTGCTTGTTATAACATAATGTAAGTGTAGTTCCACCTAGTGTCAACTTCTACTTGAATTTTCCTAGGTCTAAGCCCATTTTCCACGCAAGAATTCTTATAATCTCTCAGTTTTTCCCTATTAGCATTACAAAAAAGAAACGCAACCGCATTTCTAACTTTTTGAATAGAATCTTCAAAACACTTAAGACCATCTTTAACAATCAAGTTTAAAATGTGACAACTACATCTCACATGAAAAATATTTTTTAGCGGAGGGTTTAATTCCCTTTTTAAAAGACCAATCGCCTTTGTATTATTAGAAGCATTATCTAATGTAATACAAAGTGTTTTTCTATAAATGTTAAAAAATCTCATAATAGTAAACATTGAATCCGCTAAAAGTTTTCCATCGTGACGATCTTTCCTTTCATCATATAAAAAAGCTATAATTCTTTTTTGCATCACCCAATTATCATCTACCCAATGACATGTAATAGCAAAAAAATCTAACTTGTTAAGACTAAGACCCAAATCGGCGGTAAGAGAAACACTACAATTTAAAGAATTAAATACATGACGAATCTATATTTTTTTATACAAATCTATAACATCTGCTCTACAAGTACTTTTAGGAATACCCTCAAATAACGGATTATAACAACGCTGAATATAAGTAACAAACCCCAAACCCCAAGAAAAGGAAAATGGTAGAGCATCAAAAACAACCATTTTAGCTATTTCTACACGCTCTTTTTTTCTTGTCATAGCAAAAAATTTTACCGGTTCGTGGGTTTCTCTCCCCAAACATCCTTATGTTTAGCTTTCATATGACCCCTTAGTTTACCCGTTCCACCATCCTTACTAGTTTTTGCCTAAAAGCAAATTCTTGTTTACATAAATTACATTTAGCTATTTGTCTTTCCTTATTCTTAGTCATAAATTTTCAAATTTTAGCGGTTGGCTTACGAGTTCTTGGCGGTTTGTCTTGTGTATGTGATTGTGCAGGACCTGTATCTCCTATGGGATTTTCGGCGGGGGGGGGGGGGGGGGGGGGGGCTTGTGTTCTATCATCAATTTCATTAAAAGTGTCGGTATATTGTTGTTGCATCACCTCATGATCTAAAAGTGGATTATTTTCACCAATATCAATACCTAAATTAGGTGTTTCGTTCACAAATGTTTCCTCATTAAACCCACCCCTAACAATACCACTACTACCGGCACCACGTCTAAATCTCTTCGCCATTATTAAATATAATTAATTTAAATCACACTCAAATAAATCACAAAAAAACAATTACAAAAAATTAAATTGCGTAAATTAAATAGCGGAAAATAAAGATAGAGTTGGAATGAAGGTACCAAATTGCCGGACTAATTTCCAACAAAGTGAAGGCGGCTAGAATTGCAAATCCACCAAAGCTTTGGAGCTACTTCGGATTAATAATTGAAACTAGAATAAAACTTTATAATATTTAATTGAGATAAATTTAAAGTGGATAATTGTTGCAAAGTAGCTATAATTGAGAAAAATTGAGAGAAAGAGAAGAGTGAATTGGTGTAGATTAAAATTGAAAATGGAGAGTGGTTTATATAGGGGTAGGGGATGGGTTAAAGTGTAAATAAGAAGTTGTGGGGGGGGGGGGGGGGGGGGAAGGGGACTTTGGAGTCGTTGGCAACGGCCATTTTTGCAAAATGGACCGTTGCCCAACGGTCTAGCCCACTAAATAACGACTACTATTTAAAAAAAAAAAAAAAATCTTTTTTGACCGGTTTAACCGGTCCGCTTATCCGGTCCCAAAAATACAAAACCGGACCAGTAATATTTTTACGGTTAACCGTAACCGGTAAATCGATTCCATCGGTTCCGGTTTAACGAGTCCGGTTACCGGTTTGAATCGGTAAAACCGGACCGATTGTCAGGCTTACCCCATACAGATGTTTTAAAGTATAGAATTAAATCGCATAAATATGTACGATGCTTACTTACTGGGTAATTTAATAGCCGCCAAATCTTTTAAAGCGACTGCAATTTTTTATTTTTGGTTTTTCCAACCATTTTTAGCAGCAAATAAATACTCCCTCTGTTCACTTTTATTTGTCCAATATTCTAAAAATAGATTTTCATCTTTACTTGTCAACTTTAGCATATTAAGAAAAAATAATTTATTTTTTCCAATTTTACCCATGATATTAATTACTCACTTCAAAATCATTTTTCAAATCTAATAAAAATATGCACTAATTAATATGGACACATTGGTAAATTATGCACTTCATTTATTATTTTTTAAACAGCATAAAAAGTTCAAAGCGGACAAGTAAAAGTGAACGGAGGGAGTACCAGTATTCTCCATTTGACGCGAACCAATCATAAATATACAAGAAGTTTTCAGCAGAGTCCACAGTAAATCATGACAATTTAGTTGAAAAAAAGTCAATTTATTAAGGGTATAAATATATTTTTAAATTATAAAATGCATCAACATTCTAAAATAGAAATAGAAAGATGAAATCGCTGCTAAGAAGAAGAATAGGAAGCGTCCGACAACTCCCTCTCCCCCACTTCAACACCCAATCTAGGTGTATTGACACCGCCGCTCATTGGGACTATAACAGGGGAAGGGGCAAGTACTAGTACAAATGTCCGGTCGGGTACTACAGTGGCGATTGGGAAGGACGCGATGACTGCAATGCAAACTGACGCTTTAAAAATACCGGCTACTGAGGGGAAACCAGCGAGACCAGCAGCGATGAACTCTGGGAATACAGAGCCTAAAGGGGAGAAAGTTAAGTGGTCAGGTCTTTTCGCTCAAAATCGAGTAGCATCTAATGGGATGCCGTTGTCTTTCTATCCTCCAGTGGTGGTAAATGGTAAGTTAGCAGTTCAATTGGATTATGAAGAAATAGAGGCACAAACTCAGGAATGGAAAAATGCTCTAATTCTCTATACTATGGGGGAAATTCCGAACTATAAGTATATGAGCAATTATATAGCTAGAAACTAGAACTTTGTTGCTTGTCCTGAGTTATATTATCATGATGAGGGGTTCTTTATTGTGAAATTCCAATCCAGTCAAGACAGAGATGAAGTGGTATACTCGGGTCCATATACATTGAATAGTGTTCCTCTGATTCTGAAATTATGGACTCCTGATTTTGACTTCGAACAGGAGTACCCTAGCACGATCCCGCTGTGGGTTAGATTTCCAAAGCTTTCTTTGAACCATTGGGGACCGGTTACCCTGGGAAAACTTGCTAGCAGATTGGGTGAGCCTATGTTTGCTGATGAATGTACCAAGAACAAGACCAGAATCTCCTATGCACGGGTCCTAGTTGACGTGGATGTTACACAGGAACTGCCATTGGCGATTGACATTATCGAACCTTCTGGTAATATTGTGGCTCAGGCAGTGGAGTATGATTGGAAGCCATTGTTTTGTAAGAAATGTGTCAAGTATGGGCGTGTCTGTAGAATGGAACAGAAGAAGGAGCCTCCACCTCCTAAAACTAATCAGACCAACCAGACTAAACCAGCTCCAATTAAAGCAGATCAAAGGGGAAGGAAAATGGTTCGACAATGGCATAGTAAGGGGCCAATTGGTAATGAAAGAGCAGATGCTTCTCAGCCTGAGGTGATACCAACTACTGATAAACCCACACTGCCTACACAAGCTGGTGACACTGGTAAAGAGCAGGTTCATTTGGACCCTAAACCCTCTGAAATATATGGTACAACTCCAAAGCAAAATATGGTTAGCAGGTTGTCACCTATCAGTGGAGGAATGGGGCGTATGTCCTATTCAGCTCTTATTCAACAAAACCTTGCCCCAGTACAACCAACAAAGGTGATACAAAATCTGAACAAGTTTTCTATACTCTTAAGGGAGAACGGTGGTACATTAAGGCTAGGAAGACCTCCTGAAGGAGGAACTCCGATAGGTGCTCAATGAATTGGCTCGTTTGGAACGTAAGGGGGATGAACATGCCCTCTAAACAAGGGGAAATGGGGAGATATCTGAGGAAGCATAAAACTTGGGTAGCTGGACTGTTGGAGACCAAAGTCAAAGAAAATAAATTTAATACTAGTTTGAATAAAATAGCTAAGGGGTGGAGTTATGCCAACAACTACTCCCATGCAGTAAATGGTAGAATCTGTCTCTTATGGAAGCTTTCTGATGTGTATGTCAACGTTATGGAGATTCAGAGCCAATATATCCATTGTTACATCACTGATAGACAATCAAACTTCCATAGTGCAGTGACTGTGGTTTATAGAAGTACATGCAGAGTGGAAAGACAAAAATTATGGGATGGATTGACTACCATAGGTAGTACCATGAACGATCCATGGTGCATTTGTGGTGATTTCAGTATTCCATTGTTGCCTGAGGATAGAATTGGGGGAAAACCTATTGTAGACTTTGAGATTAAAGAGTTTCAGCAGTTGATTGACAACGTAAACTTAACTGACATGAAGTCTAGTGGGAGATTCTTCACCTGGACTGATAGGCATGTGTGGAGCAGGATTGACAGAGCCCTATGCAATGATAAATGGGTAGTGGCATATGGAAATGTTACAGCTCATTTTAAGGACAATTACTTCTCTGATCATTCACCAATTTACATGGAAATTGAGCTATCTACTTGTCTGAATAGGAAGCCATTCAGGTTTCTGAATGTCCTTGCTGATGATCCTAAATTTCTGCACCTTGTAACTCGAGGTGTCAAAATGGGCTGGCCCACCCCAACCCAACCTAGTCCTAAAGGGCCAAAAAATTAAATTGGCTAGGACGGGCTAGCCCTTTTAGTTGAAGGGCCTACAAAATGGCAGCCCAACCCAACCCTAAGCGGGCCGCGGGCTAGGACGGGCCAGCCCTTTAAGTTTTTTCGTCTTCCGAAATAACATTTTCTAAGTGATTTTTGGTACAATTTGAACATGAAACTTTTGCAAATTAAAATAGAAGAAACTTTTGCAATATGAAATGGAATCTTCTACCACCCATTCTTCCGCAAACCATATCATAGAAGAAAAAAATCAAGAGAACAAATATAAATTATTATTTTAAATCACTAATTCAGATCACGTTAAAAAAAAATTAAACATAATATAAATTCTAAAACTAAAAAATATTACTCCAGTTTCTAATTACTACTTAGTAGTAAGTACATTCTTTTTTCTCATTACTTTTTATCTTTTCATTTAATTTACTTATATTTTTTTTAAAATTAATTAATTTATTATTCTTTTTTGGCCTCAAGGGCTGGCCTCAAGGGCTGGCCTTGAGGCCGGTGGCCCAAAAGAGGCTGGGCTTTTGAGCCTCACTTCTATATGGACTAAAGAAATCTTAGCCCAACCATACTAAAATAAAGGGTTGGGTTGGTTTGGGTTGGGCTGGCCTCGCGGGCCAATCCCATATTGACAGTTCTACTTGTAACACAATGCTGAGCCAACCCATTCAGGGAACCTATATGTTCAAACTATGGAGTAAGATGAAGTTATGTAAGCAACCCCTTAAGCAACTCAAACATGAGGGACTGGGCAGTGTAGACAGTAGAGTGGAGTCATCGAGAGGAAAATTGGAGGAGATTCAAACTTTGATAACTCTGCAACCTACTACTGAACTACTGGATATGGAGAGAGAAACTCAAATCACCATGAACAAATGGCTAACTGTTCAGGAAAGAGTACTTAGACAAAAATCGAAAGTGCACTGGATACTAGCTGCAGATGGAAATAATAAATATTTCTTCAACTGTATGAAGGCAAGGGCAAGTTCCAACAACATAGCTTTGATCAAGGATGATAATGGTGTTCTCCTACGAAAAAAAGAGGACATAGAGAAGGAATTTCTAAAATTCTATAGGGGGCTAATGGGTTCAGCTGCTGATAGAATCTCAAGTAATGACCTGAGTATAACGAGATAATGGGCTAGAATCACTCAACAACAACAAAGGGAAATGTGTATGCCTGTCACCAAGAAGGAGGTAAAAGCTGTTTTATTTGCAATTGATGATAATAAGGCTCCAGGAATTGATGGCTTCAATTCCTATTTCTTCAAGAAGTCATGGGATATTATTCAGGATGATCTATTTAGGGCTGTACAAGATTTTTTTATGCATAACAGATTATTGAGGGCTGCGAACAATACTGTTGTCACCCTTGTACCCAAAACCTCTCACCCTGAAACTGTAAGAGATTTTAGACCAATTGCATGTTGCACGACAGTATATAAAGTGATATCTAAGACCATTTCTAATAGGATCCAAGGGGTGCTGGATGGGATTATTGGTCAGAGCCAGTCAGCCTTCATCCCAGGTAGACTAATCTCTGATAACATTATACTGAGCCATGAACTGGTCAAGGGGTATACAAGGAAACAACTCTCTCCCCGATGCATTATAAAAGTGGACCTACAGAAAGCATATGATTCTATTGAATGGGTGTTTATTGAGCAAATGTTAAAGGAAATTGGATTCCCTAGTTTGATGGTTCAATGGATCATGATATGTATCAGGACAGTGAGTTACACATTCTTAATCAATGGTGCTTTATCAGATACTGTCCCAGCTAAAAAGGGGTTGAGACAAGGAGACCCAATATCTCCATACATCTTTGTGATAGTGATTGAATATCTCAACAGATGCTTGGGAACACTGCAACAGGACCATGACTTCAATTTCCACCCAAGATGTCAGAAACTGGGGATTACGCATTTATGCTTTGCCGACGACCTATTGATATTTGCCAGAGGTGATGAACTGTCTGTGAAGATCCTGAGGGATAAATTTAATCTTTTCTCTGCAGCCTCGGGACTTAAAGCTAACTTGAGCAAGAGCCAGGTATATTTTGGAGGTGTGGATTCTCTAACTCGACAAAGCATTCTGAATGTATTGGGGTATGAATTAGGAGAATTACCTTTCAAGTACCTTGGGGTTCCCTTGTCTACAAAGAGACTAACAATAGCACAATGTAAACCGTTGGTAGCGAAGATCACTGCCAAAATAACAACTTGGATGGCAAAAGCTCTATCATATGCGGGAAAAGTCCAATTGAAGGCTGTTTTGTTTGGAGTCTAAGCTACTGGGCCCAGTTGTTTCTCCTCCCTAAAAAGGTCATGAAAATGATTGAGGTTGTTTGTCGAAGTTACTTATGGACAGGGGAGGCTACAATATCTAAAAGGGCTTTAATAGCTTGGGAAAAAGTTTGTCTGCCTAGAGGAGCTGGTGGGTTGAACCTATTGAACTTGCAGATTTGGAACCAAGCAGCTATATGCAAATTACTATGGGCTTTAAGCTTAAAAAAGGATAAGCTTTGGATAACTTGGGTCCACGCTTACTATATCAAGAAGCAATCTGTTGAAACTGTGCCTTTACCTGCTCAGGTTTCATGGATGGTAAGGAAAATTCTGAACATGAGGAAATTTTGGCACACTCTAGGGGATACCAACAAGATAATTCAAAGTGGTAAGTTCCTCATCTCGAAAGTCTATACAATGTTGAGGGGAGATTTACCATATGTGGAGTGGAAACACCTTGTCTGTCATAACTGTGTTGAGCCTAAACATACTTTCATCCTCTGGCTACAATTGCAAGGACGACTACGAACCAAAAATCTACTCTTAAAATGGGGCATGACTGTGCCTGCTTCGTGTATGTTCTGTTCTCTGAGTCCGGAAACTGCTGATCATTTATATTTTGAATGCCCCTACACTCAAAAACTGTGGAGGGAAATGCTACAATGGCAGAAATGGCAACGGCGGATACAACACTGGGAAGAGGAATGGCGATGGGTGAAACGAAACACTAAAGGTAGAGGAGCAAGAGGAGTTATCTTGAAGGCGAGTTTTGCTGCTATTGTCTGCTATATTTGGATTGAAAGAAATGAAAGAGTGTTCAAGAGCAAGGCTAGGCCCTGTGATGTTGTGCTTCACCAAGTTAAGCTAGGACTATGCATCAGAGTTAGGGGGAATAGAAGACTGGAGGACTATATTAGCACTTTGTAGAATTACTTTTCAGTCCTACTATGTTTGGATAGATGTCGTTTAGTTTACTGGTAGTATATAGGATAGTAGTTCTGCTGAGAAGGGAGGATTAGGGAGGATTAGTGTTATCCCCCTTGGTTATGTAATGAGCTCACTTGGTAATTAATAAAAATCCTTTAATTGCCAAAAAAAAAAAAAAGAGCACTAAACAAATTGAATTTCGTATTGGAATTTGAATTTAAAACTTTGGATTTTCGGATATTTGAAAATCTCAAATTTTATACCTTATTTAACTTTATTTATTAGACATTAGCCTATTATTCATATGTCCAATACTAACAAGTACAATACCCTATTCATTATATATTAGTATATATTCAAAGTTCAAACCATTAATCCGAGTTGAACTTAAGAAATCGGGACCAATTCGATTTGAATTATAATTTTGACAATTTTGAAAATTTAAATGGAAATTTTCATATCCAATCTGAATTACATGAACGCTAACTCCTAACTCAGACAACTGCAACAACAACAACATATCCAGTGTAATTTCACAAATGGGGAACTCATACAACTCCATAACACAATATTTTAAAGGGCAAAGGTGCAAATATACCCCTCAACTTTGCGATTTAGAGCAGATATACCCCTCGTTACAAAAGTGGTGTGTATATACCCCTGCCGTTACAAAACGGTGCAAATATACCCCTATAGCTACAAAATAGTGCAAATATACCCTTTTCGCTGACGGACTTTTAAAAAAAAAAAAAAATCATTTAGGTTATTTTTTAATTTAAAAAAATGTCACGTGACTTTAAAAAAAAAATGTTTACCCATTTTTTTAGTAGACCTACTTTTCTAAAGCCACATAGTATTTGTTTTTTATGGGTCTGGTCTAGTTTGTTTAAAAAAATATCTCCGTGACTTTAAAAAAAATAAGTCTACCCATTTTTTTAAACGAATCAGACCCGACCATCAGAAAAAAAAAATTACTATGTGGCTTTAGAAAAGTATGTCTACTCAAAAAAATTGGGTAGACTTTTTTTTAAAGTCACGTGACATTTTTTTTTAATCAAAAAATAACCTAAATGGTTTTTTTTAAAAAAAAAAAACCTTGTCAGCGAAAAGGGTATATTTACACCATTTTGTAACGGCAGGGGTATATATATACACTACTTTTATAACGAGAGTATATTTGCTCTAAATCTCAAAGTTGAGAGGTATATTTGCATCTTTGTCCTATTTTAAAAGCAGGGATGAAGAACAACTTACAGTTAATTAGTTTAGTGCACAATATATCCTTTAAAGGATAATTGAACTAATTTGAAAACATTGGTGCAGAGAGATATTGTAGGAACATGGAGGCACAAACGGTTTGGCTAATTAGAATAAAACATCAATCAAGTAGTAAATGTTATCTGGACAACAAAAAAAAAATGACGTATGTAAATATCTCGTACCTACTGTATTTAAAGGAGAAGTGCTAATAATTTGATCCAGGAAGTAAATAGCAGTGATATGCAATTTATGCGGTAACCTTTCTTTCATCAAATTTACTCTTCTTCCCACGTCTTTGTTATAAGATCAAAAATACAAGAAATTGTATCTCAAAAAATTGTACCAGGCAAAAGAAATAGAAAAACCTCTAAAATCGCACCTCCAAATGTGTGGTTCCGTTAATTTAACAATCATAGTTTGTTAAATATCTGACGAAAATCAGAAGTGTCACCAGAAATATATTTAAAGAACTAATTAAGATGTTGTATGTAATAAAAAAAAAAGAGGGTATTTTTGTGATTTTCTTACTTTCCAAGCGGCATCTTTTTGTGTAGGTTACCGAAAGTGAATACATCAAAATGAGGGAGCCCATGAGATCGACTCAACACAACCCATCAAGGGCAATTTGCACGATTGCCCTTATTCAGGGGTGATCTTTAATTTTTGCCCTTTGCATAAAATTCCTGAGTTTCGGGTTCAAACTCTCTCTCAGTCAATTTTTTTTAAAAAAATTGCAAGACAGAGTTTGAGTTTCGCAAGGCATAGTTTGACTGCAAACTCTACTTAAGGTAGAGTTTTGTCTTCAGGCATAAGACAAACTTTACCTTAAGACATAGTTTTGTCTTCAGACATAAGGCAAACTCTTCCTTAAGACAGAGTTTTGCCTTCAGGCAAAAGGCAATACTCTACCTTAAGGCATAGTTTTGCCTTCAGGCAAAAGACAAAACTCTATCTTAAGGTTGCACTAAGGTAATTTTTTTTTTTACTCAGCTGGAATTTTGCAAAAGTCTACCTTAAGGCATAACTTTTGCCCGAATAAGCCTAATTTTGCTATGAAACTCTGCCTTGCAATTTTTTTTGACTGAGTCGGGGTTCAAACCCCAAACCTCGAGGTATTAGGAGAAGGACAAAAATTAATGACCAACAATTTGAGGGGCAAAAATTAAAAAAAAATTTACTTGTCATAGTTACTCTTAAGACTTAATTATGAATAATAACTACTTTATTTAATATTTAATTTTCACAGCTATATTATTCTAAAATTACATTTCATAGCTACCCAACTATATTTCAGTTACTATGTTTCCTCATCTCCTAAATACACGGTCCATTAGCTACTCATCTCCTTACCACAGGTCTGTGAGATCTCACCCCTCTTTTATCTCTCTCACCCCTCTCTTTCTTCTTCTGTGACAATCTTATTGTCACACCCCAACCTTGGTAAGACGTGACTAGCACTCGGCACCTTACGGGAACCGAGCGAACCAACTTATAACCCACGTTTTCTGTACCTCGAAAGGCAACATAAGACCAAGGTACCATAAACCATAGGGGCACAAACCCAAAAGATAACATACTTACGTCTTCAAACTAATCTCGAGTGCATATGCCAGAAAGGCTATCCATAATAATGATACAACATAGTATAAGTCGAGATGATCACAAAACATCTAACTGTGCATAACTGTCTACGAGCCTCTATAAGAGTACATGACATAAAGTGTCCTGAACATGGCCCCGCCATACCTATGCAAATGCATATGCAGCCATGCTGACTCACAGGGAAACTCCGAAGCAAGTGGAGTGCCACGACTCTGCCTGTTGAGTTGGTATCCTTACTGAAAGGTCTGTCAAGCTGCATCTCAAGACCTGCGGGCATGAAACATAGCGTCCACAAGAAGGGACGTCAGTACGAACAATGTACTGAGTATGCAAGGCGGAAAGTGCAACAAAATAGCCATATACTAAAGATGAGAAGAATAAGAATCAGCCTCGCATTTCTGAACTACCGATGGAAATCTAGCATATGTATACATACCTTTTCATCTTTGTAATCTTTACTATGTTTGTAAACCCTACCATGGCCTTGGTTAACTATTATCACACATTATCCGAACATATGTTGCGGCGTGCAACTCGATCCATATATATATATATATATATATATATATATATATATATATATATATAAGTATACATATATATACATGTCTCTCTATACTCTCGCATGCTTAACCATATCTATGTACAGTACTGTGACTTTATCTTACTAATCATCCTATACTAACTGCGCAACTGATCAGTGATAACTGCCCGACCGGCTGCAGTCCGGTGGTAATAACCGCCCGTCCGATTATCGCCCGACGGTAGAGCGCAACTGCCCGACTAATCAGCGATAACTGCCCGACCGACCGTAGAACGGTGGTAACTGCCCGACTGGCTGCAGTCCAGTGGTAAATATATACATCTGCCTAACTGGTCGTAGACCAGTGATAAATACATATATACATACATACATACATACATCTGCCCAACCGACCGTAGCACGGTGGTAATAACTGCCCAACTGGTCATAGACTAGTGGTAACTATGATCGACATCATAATCAAACTTCTACAAGTAATCTATATGCACTTCTCATGGTCTTCGCTTAACCCGTAGTGTCTACATAATCATATAAGCCTTATAAGCACATCTCTGGCTATTGGTACTTCGTTCCACTTGACTAGACTATAACCAAATCCTAAGATACAGCATGAACCTCTCTTCGAACATTAAATACCTCATTAGAGATCCTCTGCTAGCACTCTACTCATGTCCTATAAGACATTCCTTAAGAACTTGTTCCTCAACTCATTGGATTATGATTATGGAACCGTCATCATGAACACGCCTCGCCTTGAAGGAACAAAGTTATAAGATGAGATCAACATCAATGAATAACATCAATAGCCATGAAACAAGCTCAAGGATATCACAAGAACATCGGGAACTGTAAGCTTTGGTACTTTTAAAAACAAGTTTATTGAAGATGTCATATATAGGTTCACAACAAAGGAATCATGCCTTAAGAAAGAAAGGTTTAGCGTTAACATACCTGGAATCTTTCTCCTTGACCTTCCCACTTATCTCCTGACTTGTAATATACATGTAAAATCATTCATACTATTATTAGGATCACCATCATACACTTGTCTTAAGTCTTTAATTAAAATCCCTTTAGAATCTGCCGAAATTCGGGCAGCATCTCCCCTGTTTATATGTCTAACCCGAAATCATAATCCAACAACCAACAACAATAACAACGATACCAACATCAATCACAATATTATCAATACCAATGTCTTCCATAAAATATCCCACACGACATTTGTTCAATTTTTTCCACCAACAAATGCACTATACAATTATTCAACAACTCTACTTCCGTAAATAAACTTATATCCTTATCAATAAGGAGAGATTCATACCTTATTCTCGCTAGTACCATGATATCTCCAATATTTTCCTTGAATTCCAACTAAGATTCACCGCAATACGATAGTATGATCGCAACTACGCGCTGTCCGAACTTAAATTCGGAGATTATACTTAATTCGCGTTAAAATTTTGTGGAAGAAAGGTTAGGAGAACTCTCTAGAAAGTTTGGAGATTTTGAGAGGTGTTTTTGGATGAAAAATGAGGGGCAAAACCCCTTTTATAAGGTCCCAAAGTCGGTTAGGCACTGTAGCAGCGCGACTACTGTAGCACGTCGGTTACTGTAGCACGCATTTTTGCTTTGTCAGCCTAACTTGCAACGTCCATAATTCTCTACTCCGATGTTGTATCGATGAGCGGTTTGTTATGTTGGAAACTAGACTCGACGAACTTCTTTTTAGGCTTTTGCTTTGCTTCAAAACTTCTCATATACTAAAAGATATTCTTTCTCAAAGTTGGACAAAAAATTGCCCCTCATATTTTTCATAAAATCCAAGGTCTCAATAGCTTATTTTCTTCAACTCTATTTGGTCGTGAGACTTCTCGGTACTCCTCATATATCACCTTATCCATAAGTATACCTAATAATTATACCATTCCTTAAACCCAAAAGACGGCTCCTCTTGATCATAATTCCACGTACTTGTACTTAAACTTAGCGAACGTTCATCTAGAAGTACGGGGTTTGACACTTCTTTCGCTAAAAATCCCCATCTTCTCTCTCCAAAAAACACGCACAAATAATTCTTCCGTTTTTTTTTCAATTTTTTGCACTTTCGGTAACCGCTCCACTGGAAAACGGCTAGAAGAGTTGTTGAAAATAGAGAATCAACAGATCCAAAAGGGGCTCATCAGCAGATCTAGTAGAATTAAGGGGAAAAGGTTGCCAAGCTTTAGTTGCAGAGAAATACATCGCCAATGATGATGAATTAGAGAAAATAGAGAGTAATTGGGTTGCTGTGTAATGTGAGCAACAGATGAATGTAATGAAGGAACTATATAATTGAAGGAAAGAGGTGGAGATGGAGAAGGAAAAAGGGGCGGAGGAAACAAGAAAGAGAGAAAACCAAAGTGTGGGAATAACCGTCAGGAGCGTTAGTTGCTCTTTGCTGGGCTTACTCGTCTTCCTAAATTTTGGTGGTGCCGCCTGCATTTTTGGTTACGAGAAATTTTCTGAGGTTACGAGGTGGTTTTTTCCGGTTGTTGTGGTGGTTGTCTTTTTTTTTTTTTTGGATATAGTGTATTTTTTTGTATTCCCTTGTATTTCAAATGAGAAAATGTGTATTCGTCATTTTTTTAGTGTATTTGTTTTTTGTATTTCACCGAAGATTTGAATGGAATCCACGGTTTCTTCTATCTATCTCAGAATTTGAGTGTATTTCGTCCTTTTTTGAGTGTAAATATAAGTTTAATATATTTGGCTGATTGTATTTTTGAGAAAATTAGATGTATTTGACTGTATGAGTTGTTTGAATGATCTATATACAACTGAACAATGTATCCAAATACATTGAAATGTAGTTATTTACGTGTATTTCCGTGTATTTAAAAAATTGAAATACAACCGAATCCAGCAAAACGATGTATTCTGGGAGACTTTTGTACTTTTGGAAAATTATCGTGATGAGTTTTTTGAATTCAAAAAGTTTGGAATGGAGTAATTTAGAGAGAAGCTGCTATGAAACTTCAGCCGTTATGCGTGATACATGGTTGATTTAATTTGACTTACCATTAAACATGAAAGAAGAGAATCTATTCCATAAATATAGACTATTTTTACTCTTCCGGATTTTGTATTTCCGTGTATTTCAAAAACGCAAACTCTGCCCGCTTTTGTATTTCCGTGTATTTCAAAAACGCGAAATACAACCGAATACAACAAAAACTAGCTACGGTTTGTAAATATAGAAAAAGTAGCTATAAATTGTTAGAAGCTTTTAAAAGGTAGTTATTTATGTAAGTTTCCCAAAATTAAAGACCCAGTGCCTTTGAAGGGTCGAAATCCACGCAAAAACAAAAAAGGGAAAAGTACATGGTGTGACCATCAGGGGAAAAAAAAAGACTTAAAAAGGCCCCATTTTGAACAAATGTCCCGAGTTGGCCATTCAGCCAAACTAATGCTATGCGCTGGCCAAAAAAAAAAAAAGGATCAGACTTTTTAGTCGCCACTAAAAGTTCGCTGCAAACAAAAAGATCAGACTTTTTGTGGCGACTTTTAAAGTCGCCACTAAAGGTTCGCTGCAAACTTCCGTTTATTTTCTATCTTCTACTAGGGATTAAAAAAGAATAACTAAATAAATAAACTAAAGTAACTATCATCGAAAACTTAACAAACTAAAATATATCAACTACAAGCTAATAAAATTAGTAAGTATACTTTAATTATATATTTATTAAACATTAATTATACGTTAATCATACATTTATTATACATAAATTACACGTTAATTACACATTTATTATACAGATATTATACAATAATGATACAGTTTCTATACGTATGATACATTTTCTATACATATACAGTAGTGAGACATATTCTATACAATAATGATACGATTTCTATACATATATGTATGATATATTTTTATATGTATGACACACTTTCTATATAAGAATGATACAGTTTATATACATATGCTGGAATTATATATACACTTTCTATACAAGAATGATACAGTTTATATATTGTATATGTATGATACATTGTCTAGACGTATGATACACTTTCTATACAAGAATGATACAATTTATATATTGTATATGTATGATGCATCGTCTAGACGTATGATACACTTTCTATACAAGAATGATACAGTTTATACATAAATATACAACAATGATACATTTTCTCTACTTATGTATGGAATATGCATAATATGTGAATAATTAGTGTATAATCAATGTATAACTAATGTATAATATATATATATGATTAGTGAGTATACGTTGATGATACATTTGTTATACACAAATTACACAACAATGATACAAACCTATGATACATTTTCTATAGATATAAGGTAGGGATACATATTCTATACAACAATGATACTTTTTTATACGTATGATACATTTTCTATACATAATTGATCTTAGAATAGTCCTTTTCTTTGCAACGAACTTAGTGACGACTTTAGTGGCGACTAAAGTCGCCACCAAATGTATTTTTGTTTTCTTTGTAGTAAATGGGCTGGCGGGCTACAAAATTGGTTTGGAGAAACTTGGGCCATCCGGTGGGATTAGTTTGGGCCGGATGGCCATTTATGTCCTTTTGCCCTAAAAAAAGACCCATCAATGG
Organism: Lycium barbarum; assembly: GCF_019175385.1. Classification (NCBI taxonomy): domain Eukaryota; kingdom Viridiplantae; phylum Streptophyta; class Magnoliopsida; order Solanales; family Solanaceae; genus Lycium; species Lycium barbarum. The sequence goes on from NC_083337.1 coordinate 146,904,672, forward strand.
CCCATAAAGCCGCTAAAGTATGCTAGTCGATTACATAAGATCTCATAAGTTTATAGAATTAAAGGGCCTAAAGGAAGCAAGCTAACTAGCCCATAAAACCGGGGAATGCACACCGGATTGTGCTGGTCTTTAATTTTTGTCCTTCAAAAGGGCTGATCTTTAGTTTTTGGCCTTCAAAATCAAACTTATGCCTATAGAGGCATAATCACGCATTATAATATCCATAATTTATGCCAACGTCCTTAAAGAACTTATATCCCTATAGGCATTGAAGGGCTAAGAATTAAAGACCAGTCCATTTGAAGGCCAAACCGTGCAATTACTTGAATGCACACCATTATCCGCTTTCTACAATGCTCTTTCAAATATAGTCAGTTTTTCGAAGTATTCAAGTTTTAGTGGACGTTTGGACAAAAAACATTGTGAAATTAGAAAAAAAAAAAGTAATAAGTATTTGTTTTCAAGTTGAAAATGGTATTTGAAAATTGAAGTTGTGTTTGAAAATGAATATGAATTCAAGTTGTTTTTGGATTTTTGTGAGTGATTTGGAGTGAAAATTGCGAAACAACTTTTTGGAGTTTTTCGAATTACGAAAAGATTCAGAATTCAACCTGAAGTTGAATTCCGAAAAATTGTAATGATTCTATGTCCAAATAGTTCCAAAATAATATGAGAAAATAGTTAGATGCCCCCTTAACGTTTGGCCGGTTTAATTATGACGCACCCAACCTTTGCGGGCGTCCTATTACCCCCTGATCATTTTAAAAGTGGAATAATTTGCCCACTGAAACGCTATGCCCAGATTTGAAGTATGTTGTGAAATACACGCGCCAACTCACATTGAACACGTGTATTTTTCATTTAAATCCATTTTTTTTTACTAATTTTTCCCTAATTGTTCTTCTTTCTAACATACTTCCACCATTTTTTTCACCATTAAACAATTTTAGAGCTCCAAATTGAAGAAAAATCGAAACCCATTTCCCCTAATTGTTCTTCTTTCTAACATACTTCCACTATTGTTTCACCATTAAACAATTTTAGAGCTCCAAATTGAAGAAAAATAGAAACCCATTTTCCCTAATTGTTCTTCTTTCTAACATACTTCCACCATTTTGCCACCATTAAACAATTTTAGAGCTCCAAATTGAAGAAAAATAGAAACCCATTTTTCCACCATTAAATCAATAGACAAAGTATTGGTTCATTGAGAAAACTTTGCACTAGCTTCAATTAAAAAAAGAAAAAAGAAAGTCGTCAGAGTTGAAGAAGGAGATGGCGGAGGTCGCCGGATTATTCCATCTTTTTTAATTTCTTTTTCATGTCACAATTTCCTTCCTTACTTCAAGATCTAATCTGTTTTATAGCAATTAGTGTAGAGATTCGTCTAGTTTTACTCAAATTTGCAGGTTTGTTATGGGTGTTCATGATATGAAGTTTCTTATCTAGCTAAATTCTTGATTTGATTCTTATTTTATTTAATGTTGGCATTTAGCTTGATGGGTCGTTTTGATCTTATCTGTTGTTATGAGAAAAAATGGAGTTTGCCGGTGGAAATTTTTCCGGTAACCAAAATCCGGTGATCTGTTGAAGAGAAGAAGAAAGAAGAGAAAGAAAATGAAAAAGAAAGAGAAAGATATAAACAAATCAGAAAATTAAATAAAAATACAGTTTTTATAAACTATTTTTGTGTCTCACTCTTTTTGAGAGAGTAAAATGCACTCTCTTTGCCACCTCAACATTCAGGGGCAAATTATTCCACTTTTAAAATGTTCAGGGGGGTAATAGGACGCCCGCAAAGGTTGGGTGCGTCATAATTAAACCGACCAAACGTTGGGGGGACATATGACTATTTTCTCAAATAATATTCCTGAAAAATTAAAAACTATCCATGGCCAAACGGCCCTTAGTCTAAAGAGGGAAAGTTTAGACCAACATACGGGTGTTGGTTGAGAAATTTCTTACCAATTTTTCCAAAGTGCACTATGATGAGAAAGAACACTGTATTATTGTTTACGCTCTAGCACAAAGACTTCTAAGATGAGCTTGATATAGAAAACTAAACCATGTTTTGTTCCTGGTACATTTTGAAAGTAGAATTCTTGATATTGAATTTTGTGCTTGGAAGGATTTCTCACACTAGTGTTGCTGGGTTAGGGGTCCCTTTTATAGCTAAATTAGAAATTATAAATTTATGAATATTTGAAATTGAAGTATGACATTGTGAAATGACAAAGACTAACTTCACATTTGAAGATATAAAGTTCGAACTGCCAATCAAACTTTAGACCTAAGAACTCAAATCAGACTTTGGTAGTTTTCAATTTCAGACATGAAGGATTGAAGTTTGAAATTTCAAACGTGAAATTGAAGTTTGATGTCCAGGTGGCTAAAATATAAAGATTTATAAATTTTGACTATATTTAAAATAGTGGTCCTTTTGTCTTCCCTGCTGGAACTTATCACCGGCTATTTGTTGGATGTCTAGAATTTTAAGAAGTGGTCCTTGCTGATATAAACCTGTCCTTGCTGATACCATGTAACTTACTAATTTTATAATCAAATTTTAATTAATATTTTAAAAATTATTTTTCATTCAACCAAAACTATCGATACATTTATCAAAAAAATGAAAAATATTATTTATAGCAAATATCTTCCGTCATATCAAACACAAACCTCTGAATGTTGATAATCATACTCCAATTATACACTTCCAATATGCGACGACCCTAATGCTAGTTATAGTTGGATTTCTAAAAAATCGACTTGAACTTTATTGGATGCATCATGTAAAGCAAAGTTTTACCTGATAATGAAACAACTGACACTCTACTTAAGTTAGTCACCAAATGTTGATTGAGAATTTGCTGGAGTCCGAGTTTGATTTAATATACAAATTCTCAAATTCAAGCTTGCCTTGGCACAACAATATAATGCACGCGAGTTCATACGTTAAGCTGGATTTCTACCACTAGAAAGTACTACTAAATTGTTTTTAGAAAATTAACTAGCTATATGCTAAATTGTATTCATATTAATTACTAACTAAATGGGTTAAGAGTGTGTTATATTTTTAAGAGAAAAGTTGCAAATATATCTCTCAACTTTGCGATAGACATATCCCTAGTTCAAAAATGGTGTATATGTCCTTGCCGTTAAATAAATATCGTAGATATACCCTTTTCGTTGACGAAATTTTCTTTTAAAATCATTTAGCTTGTGTTTTAATTGAAAAAATGTCACGTGGCTTTAAAAAAAATAAGTTTATTCATTTTTTCAGTAGACTTATTTTTTAACGCCACATGGTAATTTTATTTCTGGTTCGTTTAAAAAAATGATTAAACTTATTTTTTTAAAAGCGCCGAAGATATTCTTTTAATCAAACCAGACAATCCACTAAAAAAATTGCTCCTTTAAAAAATAGATATACTAAAAAATGAGTAGTTGTTTTGTTTTAAAGCAACGCGACATTTTTTTCTAATTAAATAATAATTTAAATAATTGTAAAAAAAAACCGTTCATGAAAAGGATATATTTGCATCATTTGTGTAACAGAACTATACATACACTATTTTTTATCGAGATTATATTTGCTTAAAGTCGCAAAGTTAAGGAATACATTTGCACTTTTGTCCTATTGTTTCATCTCATAATTTTAAACAATAATTTTAAATTGCATGTTCAAACGCCTGCTTAATTTGAAATTTGGATGAGTAAAGTGAAGTTTATGTAAAATAAGGGTCTTGATAAAAGACAAAAAAAGATTTATATGAATGGAACCTGGTAGTTATAGACAATGATTCGTGGGGAAATGTCCAATCGACAACGCAACATTTCAAGCTCTAATGCCACCTTTTCTTGAATACTCGTTGGATTTAATAATACTAGTGTTTTCTAGTGGGATTTCCTTTACCGACATCACGAATCTGGATTTAATAATACTAGTGTTTTCTCAGTCTTTCCCATATTTTGATATTTTTTCTCTAAACTTCTATTATTTGAATTTACTAGCCTGACTAATTCAAATTTATGTCAAATGACTAATTAACATGGTAAGATATACTTTTTTTTTTTAAAATATACTTTTTATTTTTTAAAATCAAATTCAACACCTTTAATTAAAAGTGAGGGGAGGGATCTCAATCTTACCAGCAAACTTCTTGTGGTGGATAGTTTCTACTAATATGTTATCAGTTATCACCAGTACTTGCTGGTTCAATTAATTAATTCTTAGGCTTTTGATCATCATTTGTTTGACCTGCCCCATAGGCTTTTATTGTTTGTGGAATATAATTAATCAATCCTGCCTTTTTCCAATTTTGTATAATGCAAGAAAGAAATATGGATAGTTCCATAATCATGCCGCTATGGATTTGGTTCACACTGCCACATGATATACTCTTAGATTTTTCCTGTCTTTGTATTGTCTCTAATTTTTAATTTGTAAGATAAATAGAACGACCAACTAATATTAGTCTAGGGGTGGGCATAAATACCGAAAACCGAAAAGTCGGACCGAACCGAATTAATTTGGTTTTTCGGTATTTCGGTTCGGTTTCGGTTTTTTTTAATAACAAATTCGGTGTTCGATTCCGGTTCACCGATTCTTCGGTTTTTTGGTTAAACCAAAATTTACTAAATATTTTTTACACCCCTCAGATCACTCACTGTGTTGTTGCCTTGCTGCTGCTCTGCCTGCTCACTATATTTTTTAAGGCTGTGTATGGTGCTTCTAGCCTGCTCTACTGCTGCTGCTCTGCCTATTGCTATTCCCCTATTTTTTGGTAGTCTAGAATTTATTTTTTGGTATGGTGCTTCTGGCCTTATTTCTGATTATAAGCCACTTTAGGGAGTATGGTGCTTCTGGCCTTATTTCTAATTAGAATTTAATGTAAGGCTCCCGTGCACCAGTAGGTGCTGTCCTTGTCATTGTCTTTACAAGCAATTCCAGCTTATGATAATTTGCTTCATCTTCCTTAGATTATCTACTATTAAGGTCACATCCCGTATTGCACCTACCAAGTGAAAAAAGCTGCTCTCTGTGGTGGTATCCAAATATATTTAGCAGCTGCTAGCAAACCGTAGTATATTTTCATGAAAGTCTAGTATGATTGAGAGTAGTATGATTAAGAGACAGAAATTTAATGGTCACTTTGAATTGAACTTATCTGTCTCTGTTTTTATAAGGATTTATCAATCTATATACTTTTGATTTGTAAAGTGTAAACACGTTGTGGTCTGGCAGTTTTGCAGAAAACCGAATTAGAAAAACCTAAACCGAACCGAACCAAACTTCAAAAAATCGAACCGAATCGAATTAATTCGGTGCGGTGTTTGGTGTCTACTTTTAAAAAAATCGAAACTGAAAAAACCGAACCGAAGAACCGAACGCCCACCCCTATTATTAGATGAACTGTGTCACCTATAGTTTAAAATATTTTTTCTTAACAATTTTGTTTTGTGCTCTCTGCTGATATTATAACAATTCTCAAGATCAACTTTCCTTTTTTTCCCAAATATAAAAAAATATTGCTCTTGTCTTGACTTGCCAACTTTGTTTACTTTTATTGGAAGTGTCTCTATTCTTGACACAAAAGGGGAAACTTTATAATCATGTGGCTAATGGAGTGATTTGATGTCAGCACTAATTAATTAATACTCCCGTCAAACAAGAGCTAAATGATTTTGTAGACTTTCAAAATTCTTTACTTTTCTGTTGCTGCTAATTCGAATACAAATGGTCCACCTGTTCCCATAAAAAGATGTTCGGAACTCTCTTGACGTGGACGAATGTTTCTCACTATCTTGCTTTAATTTTATATTGTCAAAATCATAACCAATCAATCAATGAAATGCTTACACGGCTTCTGTAATTATTTGCTTTATGGCAACAACCTGCCAGCTTTGTCTTTTGTAAACGTGTTTACTATTAATACGACTACACGAGTCATGTGGTATTGCCGTATTGGTCTATAAATGAAAAAAGTTCACAAATCTATTTGGTAAACTAACTTGTCATTCTCCTATTTCAAATACTTTTTTTTTTAAAAAAGAAAACTTTATTAATTTGGAAAGAACAGCGATCACAAGAAAGATGACATTTTACAAATTAAACAAGGCTAATATATTCCTCTAGCTACAAAGGACATGACTTCAGAAATTATCAGATTTTCTTCCTTCTTTTGTTTAATATCAATGCATATTTTTGTGAAAGTTCTCAATGGGTTCTGTAGCGATTGTAAGTTTTTCTAGACTCGAGCAAATGAAGAACTTTTATTTGGTAGGAAACACTTTTCCTCTTTTGTCGACTTACTCGGTAAGTATGAATTAATGAAATCAATTAATTCTGAATACTAGATAATTAAAGAAAACATTGGTTAATTTTAATTCGTTGTTCTTTTAAAGGGAGCAGGTTATTAAAATGGGTAGAATCTTGTATCATTTGCTTAACAATGCAAGATTTGGACGCGTGGCTCCATTTGGTTTCACGCAAATGGACGGTCCTTAAGCCATAATTATCAATTCAAAGTTTCGTTTGATTAAAGCATATAATAATTACTTAGTTGCCAAGATATTTTCCTTACTTCTGTGTAGGCAAGATATTTTCTATCAGATCTTTGTGTACAAATTTATAATTATTATTACTATGTAAGGATTTTTCAGAGAGAATAAACAACATGTAATCGATAGCAGAGTTAACAAATTTCTAGAATTCATCTGTAGCATATAGTCTTTTGAGTGGAGTTTATAATCCAACAGTCTGAAACATGAAGTTCAGTCCAGAACTTCCTGTAAAAGCTATAGAATCATACATAGATGAATTTAGTTTTCTAACTTGCTATGTCTAGAAATATTTGAAAGGTCTCAACATATTCCATTTTAAAGATATTTCTATTTTGTCATCATCCTTTCTGAATTTTCTAGTTTCCTAATAAGAGCTTAATTACCACTTCCTTACAAAACAAAAAGGAAATACTTGGACTAGGCAGGAACTTTGATTTCTAGCTATCAAGTTTACTGCACCTGAATGATCATCAAAAGTTGGGTAAGGATGAATATAATCTTTTCACCCTTAATAGATTTCGAATTCAAAAACTAAAATTAAAAATAACATGAGAATAGTTCCCCTCACATAACTTATAAGGAGGAAAGAGGACCCTCACATAACTTATAAGGAGGAAAGAGGAAAAAGGAAAAAGGGCTAAAAATATCTGAAGAATGTATATATTGTATTCATTTTTTTTTTAATAAAAGTTCACTAGGCTTTTGGCCTAGGGCTAATTTTATAAATTTTATCAAAAAATTCAGAAGTTTGTACAACTCTAGCCAAAAGGCTAATGAAAATACAAAATTTAAACTAATGATCAAATTAAGACTTATAACTTGTCTTAATTTGATATTACAAATTGTTAAAAAATTACTAATAGAATGAAATTTGAAATAATTGCTCCATAAAGAACTTCTGTTTCTATATTTCACATGCTCTATATTTGGCCCTCTATATGCACCAAGGCAGTACATTTTCTAACTAATGACCAGTTCTCAGTAGGATGAGCATCCCGAGGTGCTAATATCACCAACTAAGAAACAACCACTAAATAGAAACTGTATGCCCATGTGTACTCAAGAGGTCTGTTGTGTTCCATGTGCTCAATCATTTGGAGCAGTAATTCCACTTCATGTCATTTGTCAAAAGTGCCTCCAACCAGTTGCAATTTATGCTGGTAAAACTTCTCAACATCCTGATTACACTGTGTTTCGCTGCTTGTTGGTATTCCTTCAGTGTGGTTGTTCTGTGGTACCTGTTGAATTAAAATCCTCCATTTATGTTAGTTTGTGTACCTGCAACCATTAGCAAACAGTTAGTGTAAACCAAATCCTTCACATTCTCCTCCCAAAGGATTTGAGTGTGAGGACCTCCTTTTCTCCCACCTTCCCCCTATATTCAGTCTCCTTAACATGATCTAATTCTTAGACAGGGTAGCTGTAATTTGTCACTGTTCACAATTCTTTTATAGTGGCTCTCCATGTCATGAAAGGAATTGAATTGTATGTCCCCTGTGTCCAAAGCTAAATTAGCCAAGTGATCTGCTAATTTGTTTCCTTCCCTATAAATATGCTCTATCACCACCACTTTTTCCTCACTTATTCTCCAAATTTCTTCCACCATAGTAATGATTTGCCAAGGAATTTTCCATGTCCTTTGAATAGAGTTCTTCAGCAAAAGTGAATCTGTCTCTATCCTTATTTGATCTCATTGACTGTCTTTTAAATACCTGAGAGCCTGTAAAATGGCTAGGGCCTCTGCCTCGGTGTTGATGCTTTGAAGATCCTCTATTTCTCTGGCCTGTGCTTGTATCACATCTCCCCTTTCATCCCTTACACAAAAGGCCCATGAACTCCTACCCGGGTTTCCTCTTGAGACTCTATCAGTATTGACTTTTATCCATCCAATATCTGGAGTTCTCCAAGTCACTGGTGTTATTCATTGAGCCCTGACTTCAGCTCTTTTTTTCCATTACTCTGTCTCATTAATATACCTCCAATATAGCAACATATTATTCCCACTTCTTCTCCCTCTTTCCCATGCTCCAAATTAATTAATTAACCCTATCTTTCTTTGATTCACAAACTGTTTTGTTACCTTTCCATATATCCTCTATTTTCTTGGAAAAAAAAAATTTGTTTTGTGTTCATCTCTGGATCTTTCCAATATCCTAATTGTTCTCATGACACTCCAACTCTAAAGCACCCTAAAATTAATACCCTTTGAACAGCCATTGCAAATTTACAGTATATTTTCAATTACTATAACATTATTCACTGACTCAGACTTGTAGTACTACACTATCTTTATACTCACTTCTTCAATATTGGAGGTTCATGGATCATTTTGGTATAAATTCAATAAAGGAAGAGTTCTTTTCGGATGAGTTCACGTCATCGATGCCTCAACCAATGGAAGGTCTTCATGAGAATGGTCCTCCACCATTTCTCACAAAAACATACGAACTTGTGGATGATCCAAGTACCAACGACGTCGTTTCTTGGAGTAGAGGTAACAACAGTTTCATAGTATGGGATCCCCAGAGCTTGGCCATCAATCTTCTTCCAAGGTATTTCAAGCATAACAATTTCTCAAGCTTTGTCAGGCAGCTCAATACTTATGTAAGCATCGTTTTCATTATTCTCTCTATAAGCCAATTCAACTATTGACATATATATGAGCACATACACACAATATTTAACAGATATATATGTTGTAGGTCAATTTAACCTGAAAGTGTAATTTTACACCGTCAATGCACAGAAGAGAAACTCTCTTATCTAGTACTAGTACTTAATAGATAGGAACAAGAAAGAAGGAGAATTGAAGCTCTTGATGATCATATGAATATAATTGTTGATAGGGTGCTCTAGACTTTTTATTTCTTTAAAATTTCCATCTATATATTCCTGAAGTCTAGCCTGAGTTTGTTAACAAATTAATTGTTTTTCTTTTTCCAACGGAGAGGTGCAATAGATTTGCTTCTTCCAATGGCAACTTGCTGTATTTCTGCTTCTTTTGTTTAAGATTTTTTTTTTGGTTCTAGTCTCTTCAATTGCTACTAATTGGTTCTTTTAAGCGGCGAAAATTAGTATAGAAAAACTATTTCTAAAGATCAATGTCTATGAAGGGAGGTGGATATCTTCTTTGCGTTTAGTACATTACTAAATGTCCATTTCCGTCATACTTGATAAGTGTTTGATTCCTATAAATATTTTAATGAGCTTAAATTTTACACACCGTCAGTGTAAGAATTTTTTACACATCAGCAAGTCATCTTTACTCTACTGTAGCAGATAACCTGTTTTAGTTCTTACTGTGACGGTGTATCTAGTATTTCAGCAACGAAAATTATAATTGGTTTTTCATGAGGCTGTGTTTTCTTTTCTTACTGGAGGAGAAGGAATGTGTGAACAATGCAGGCATTCAGGAAGGTAAATCCAGACCATTGGGAATTTGCTAATGAAGGTTTCTTGAGGGGCCAAAAGCATCTCTTGAGAACAATTAGGAGGAGAAAAACAACAAGCACTAGTAATTTCATCAAGGCTTCATCAAACCAAGGTATGGACTCTTCATCATCATGTGTTGAGTTGGGAAGCTTTGGGTCATTCGATGGAGAAATTGATCAATTGAGACGCGACAAGCACGTTCTCATGATTGAACTTGTTAAACTTAAACAGCAGCAGCAGACTACTAAATCATACCTTCAAGCAATGGAACAAAAGCTTAAAGGGACAGAAATCAAACAGCAGCAGATGATGAGTTTCTTGGCCAAAGCACTAAAGAATCCAAGCTTTGTGGAGCAGTTAATGATGCAAAAGGATAAAAGGAAGGAACTTCAAGAAGCAATCAAGAAGCAGAGAAGGAGGCCAATTGATCAAGGTCCTAGCAATGTAAAGTTAGAACCTCAAGATTTTGGTGATATTTCTGAATTTGATGATTTAGAACTTCTTATGAACATGCAAGGACCAAGTGATTTTGAGAAAGAACAGATTGAAAAGATAGAAGGTGGAGATAATAAAGCAATTGATGAAGGATTTTGGGAGGATATGGTCAATGAGAATGTTGAAGATGATATGATGACTTTGCTTGGTATTGAACAGGAGGATGAAGAAGATGTTGATGTTTTGTCCAGCTTGGATTTTTAGGCTCTAGGTCAAATTGAAGAGCTTGTTGGCTGATTTCTTGATTGTGTTTAGCTCTTGCAATGATTTGATTAATTCAGTTACTTGAATACATCACTCTGTACTGATTGTCCCATAAACTTAATTTTCAATTCTTTTTCTTTTTGTTCTTGTAGGGTACGTTTACTTTAGATTCAATGTTTTCTAAGATTCTTTTCTCATATTAGAAATTATTTATGCCAGAAGAAAAAAAATAGAGAATTTTTAGTGAGGATTCATATAATTGATTTGATCAACTAACTTGGGATAGATGCATTGCGTCATCATTATTATTATTGTTGTTGTTTGAATTTTCTTGATTGTCGATGCCAAGTTTACCTGATGTTGGACTCGACAAAGTGTATGAATCAACATCTCTTCCCCTTGGTATTCAACTCGATCTATTGTTCAGCCATTAAATTGGTAAGGCCACCTTTCCCGTCTTGAAGGCAGATTATTTGTTGTGCATTCTTCAATTTAAGTGTGTGTGATGCTGTTTATTAGCTATTCGGTACTTAACTGGTATTACTTGCTAATCGTAGTCATTAAAACACTTGGCGAATACCATTTAAGTGTGCGAATATTGGAGGTTTATAACCTCCACTAATTACACTTTTAACCTTCGCAAATTACCTGTTTTTTTGTAGTGTGAATTTACATCGGCCAGAGGGTGTATGATATAAGTTTAAAAGTTTTTTATAGACTTCACTCAACACAGAAGCACATTTAACGAATTTTTTACCTTTGCCACCGGACAGTGCTATTCAGCCAACGAATAAGCAATTAGTAGATGCTTGGTAAGTGGCTAAGCGTGTATAATTACACGCGCGAGTCTTAACACATGCTTTAATTAGTGACCCCACAAATTTCCTTTTTTAGAAATACTGGCAAAAGTCTCCCTAATTTTGGCCTAAGATTTCGATGTCCGCATTTAGCTCCAGCACTACCAATGTATGCCTTAATAGTCCCCACCATCTTTCCGTTTTTAGAAATATGGTCAAGCAGTGACCCATTTAATTGATTCCTGCAGCTCAGACTTCACACCCAGTAGTGGCAAAAAGAAAAGAAAAAATGTACTCAATGAATTCACAAAAGAATTGTATCTATAATTGGACTGTCCTTGTGATAATGTCCAACTGGGATAAGGCAATAAAAGGTAATTTGCACATGTCTTGCATGGCCAGATTTACAAACAGACAGACACTATTTAATCGAGGTGTCAGGATTAACATATGGTGCATCTTGTCCCGAGACAACACTTTCTTTTTGTCTCTCTTCCTTTCTATATTTGGAAATTCCTTATGCTTACTGCTAACTGCACAGGCTTTGTCTAGGGTTTTTAATGACCGAGGAATCTCCATCTGCTTGAGTTATGTAACGGCTAAGGTTGCTATGGTTATTAACGTGATATTTTGTAGCCTATATAACTCCAGTGATTTGCACAAATAGGATCATTCCGTGCCACACACTATTTAACTTTTGTTCTCTTTTAAAACATTTTTGCAAGAATAACCTATGTATTACATATACTCCAAAGAATGGAAAATTAAGTATTCACAAATCATGAAGAGCGGGTTATGACTTTAATTACAATTTTCACTCGGCCTATTCTTAAATGGTTAACAAGTAATGTCAAACGTACTAGTTTGTGTTGTTATTGTTCACACATGTCAGATTGACAAGATTTGGTACTATCTTCATTCTGTCTATCTTGTCAAATTTTTACAAGTTATGCCGGATTGACAAGATTTAATTATCTTCATTCTACTTATTTTGTCAATGTTCACAAGTCCTACGTATTGGCATGATTTGCTTGTGTTTGTTCAATTAATCTTAGATGAATTAAAACATTTTAGGTCCTTTATTTAGACCAAATCCATGTGTGCCATATTGTTATACTAATGTTTGCATCCATTTTGGATCACTTGGAAAAAGAATGAATGTAAATTCAACAAAATGCTACCGCACTCTCGTCTTATTCCTTGTTTCTCATATCAATGATATTATTATTACCTGACAGCTCACACTGTTTTGTGTAAGTTGTGAAATACTGAAGGTTTCAAATAATAACAGTGATTTCATAGAAAACACTAAAGTTTGAGCTAAATAACATCAGAAAACAAGGAGGAGGAGGAAAGAGAATATAGAGATGGTAGTTATGCGAATGCGAGCTGGATTTGTTTTTGCAACTCTTGAAATGAAAGCAAAAGTTAAACATCATTCCTATAATTTAAATGGACACCCTGTCAAATTTTAGTGTGCATACTTTCTCCTTTCCTTAAAGACCAAATCTGATCTAAACATTAATCTCTTGCCTCTTGTAAAGTTAAAACTGTTACTCCCATGGAACCTCAATAAAAGCTAACATATCCAGCGTAATTCACAAGTGGAGTTTGGGGAGACTAGAGTGTACGCAAATTTTTACCTATTATATATTCTCAAAATTTGTTGTTAAAAACTGATAGTATTAAAAAAATACCGTATAAATATTGGTCAAACTAAAAACGAAAAGAAATGGAGTAAATAGATATTAGTTCAGTTGAAAATTTACTAGAAATATACTGTAGTGTTTCATTTCAATAAAGAAAGACACTCCATATGTGGAGCCCGGCAAATGAGGACTCATTTTGCAAAAACTGTTATTCCGTTGCCGGGAATGAACCCGGGTCTCTCGGGTGAGAGCCGAGTATCCTAACCAACTAGACTACAACGGAGCTTGTAATGAATAACAGCAATATTTTTATAACACTTTAATAAGTTTTTATGAAAATGAAGAGAAGTTTCAGCGAAAATGCCGTTGAGTTGACTCAATTGTTGATAACTTTAGGAAAATTAAATGTAGACTTCACTACTATTTGGAAAGAACGAAGGTAATATGGATGGGCTTATAGATTCTCAAGAATGCCTTCAGTTTGGTTCCTAGGGAATATGGTACCTTGATAGGTTGAAAGTGCTCCATTTTTTTTTTGAGAAATATGTAAATTTGTTTCCTTGATGTGAGTTAAGGAGTTGGTAGAGTTGGAATGTTGCAAGTGAAATACTGAGTATATTGGATTTGCAAATATTTAGAAGTTGAAGAGTGTCAGAGAAATCCTATTTAGTGTCGGCTAATGTTGTTTTTGACTGAATCCGCTTGTATAAAATCCTAGGTCCATCACTGATGATCACCAAGTTAAGATGTCCTCTGAAGCTTCTACCGATTAGCATGTGACTATCACTATTCATCATCATAATACATTGGTTCTTTGGACATTCTATAACTTTTTAACTCTTGCATGCGTCTGTTGAAATTATTGAGATGAGATGCACTGGTTTATTGCAGAAGAAGAATAGTTGCCTATGGGAGATGAGATGGGGAACACAAATTTATCAGGAAATCAAGGTGAATTTGGAAATTTTGGAAAATTTATGGTTCATATTGCTTCTGTGAATTCAAGAATCTGTTACTCTATCCAGTCCTCGATATTAGTCACTTTTGGCAAACGGAGTTTGTTTCAAAATATTTGACGTTTTAAAAGAAGAAGAAAAAGACTCTTATTACGTATACTAACTATACCCCAAATTCACTCTTGCTGCTCGAATTAGTGGAGTGTTAATAGAGTGAGACATTTAAGACTAAGGTTATTTTTGACAAATACTCTTATGATTAAGGCTATTCAAGATCTTTCTTACGGGGTGTGCAGAAATCTCAAGGACAGAGTATGTAAACCGAAGGTGATAGTTTGCAATTTTGATGTTTGATATTTCAGAAGAAGAAAATGATGCTGCCAACAATCAACAGAAACAAGAAGTTGTTGTTAATATAGAAAGCGTTCAAGGAAAAAGGAACCTAAAGATGAAACTAAAGATTATCATGAAAAACCAGCAGGACTGCCTTCAGCTAACAAAAATCCTACTATTTACTCTGAAGGTGGAAAAGAAGGTTTATTATAATTATGTTTGCATGGTTGTGGAACTGGCTTCATTTCTGTAGTATTTTTCTATCATTTGTTTTATGGATTGTCGTTCTCTTGTGAATTACTATCATTTTAAATATTATTCCTCATATCTGCTCGCTAAACAAAATAATTGTGCAGATAAGAGTTTTGTTTCAGATGATGATGATCAAAGAGATGACTTGATTGGTGGAAATTAAAAATGAATCTTTAACAGACAGATTGATTGAGGAAAAGCTTGAATTATGAGTGTTGGAGATCAGTTTGAAAACAGTTCTGGAGTTGCCGGTGAAGTAGGTAAAACAATGGAAATGAATTCAAATCTAAGTGATAGTACTACAGCTAGTCCACAATCTGAAGATGCTCCTCAAATTATTCCGTTTGATCTCTTTGCAACAATTCCTGAGCCAGAAGAGAAGTGTGTGGATCTTCCTCAAGAGGTTAATCGGACGCCAAATAAATCAGAAAATGCAGGGAACGACTGTGATCTTAAGAAAACTGACACCTCTGGACAGCCATTTCATGAACTGTATATCAACGAGGCAGCACCTTTTCAACCATAATTAAGGAGGATTATGCAATGAAGGTGACGAATGCGGCCAAGACAACTGAAATGCATGTATGCAAACTGTTTTATCTCCTACTGAGCACCAACCTCCGGTGGAACAATCAATGGACATTAAAGAAGTTATTGAATTGGTGCCTGAAAATGAAATAGTCCCTACTAAATTTACCGCACCAACTATTAATCATGAGGGAGACTTTATAATTACTACTTTGATCAAGATTCAAGAAGACGCAAGAGTTGAGAAGTTGTGTAGCACAGAATTGACACCAAAATCAAAGCTCGGATATAAAGGAAGTGGAGGCGCCAACCTAGGCCATCCTTCTTCAGCAGTTGCATCTGTTGCACAACATCAATTCATTGAGTTTCTTTTTTATTTTTGATAAGTAAAAGTAACATTAATTCATTGAGTTAAATAAGATACGAGTTGTTTACTATCGTTTCTTATGGTTTGTTTTTTCATCCTAAAGTTTTCATCACAATGGGGAGTCAAGTAGTAGTACAGGTCTATAAGATACTGAAAATTTGGAAAGAAGGGAGGTGTGACTGTGAGACAGACACGATAAATGTCCAAGTGATGACTGCTTTGCAAACTATACTCGTTCCTTTTTTACCCTCTTTCTGTAGGATTACATGCATCATCATCATCATCATCTTCTTCAATGGAAAAGGAAGAAGATGATTCAGACTTTCACTGGAGCATTGAAAGAGAAAGAGATGAGATGATTGATGATTGAAGGAAGAAGGAAGAAGTCAACATTGAAGAAATGAGACAAATCGGGTTAAATGAAAAATGGGCCAAATGCTGAATAAAGAATGCTTTGGGCCTGATGTATCTGGGCCTGTTGAATCTGTTCCAAAACTGAAAGAGTATACACGGTGGTATACAATGAATACCAAGAATATCCAAGATGAATCCTAGCCATACAAACTTGACAAAATCATAACAGCCATTAGATGAACATGTCATTATCATTCACATTGTAAAGGAATAAGTTAGTTACACTTGAGACAAAATGTACAGGTACAGCAGCCAATAGAATTGAGACAAAATGTATAGGAATAAGTTTTATTCTTTTATTTCATAAATAGTACACTTGTATATATAGGTGCTCTTCTTCATAGAATGAATACACAGAAATTCTGAAAATATTCAGTGTCTTATTTCTCAAAACCTTACATGGTATCAGAGCAGATTTGAAGCTCGATCCAGATCTAAAATCAAAATCATCTTCATCTTCATCAAATTAATATGCCTGAAACAACAAATATGGAATCAGCCAGTGTTGAGAAGGCAATCACATATGAAAATAATCACCCTTATCACCTTAGCAATTCAGACTCACCTGGTATGTCTCTAGTCAACACTATATTTGATGGAAGGGGGTACCCAGGCTGGAGGAGATCCATTCTCCTATCCCTATCAGCCAAAAGGAAACTTGGCTTCATCAATGGGGCCTGTAAAGCTCCAGATCCAAAGTCCACAGATTATGAACAATGGAGTTGTGTCAATGATATGGTGATATGCTGGATTACAAATGCACTTACAAAAAATATTGCTGACAGTGTAATGAGTTCCAAAACAGCTAAGGAACTTTGGGACAGTCTAGAACAAAGGTTTGGTAAGTCCAATGGTGCCAAACTATACCACTTACAAAAGGAGCTAACAGGCTTAGTGCAAGGTAATAATGACATTGCAGGATACTTCACTAAACTCAAAAGACTCTGGGATGAACTTGATGCTACCTGCTGCTCATGTGCATGTGTGTGTGAAGGAAAGGAAAGGTTAACAAAGTCACTAGAGGATCAGAGGTTAATCCAGTTTTTAATGGGTTTGAATGATGTTTATACACAAGCTAGAGGAAACATCCTTATGATGAACCCACTACCTAGTATGGACACTGCATATTCTCTTCTTCTACAAGATGAGAACCAAAGAGAGATATATGCAAATGCCCAGATTTCCTCAGATTCTGCATCCTTTATGGCTACTGGACAGAGTACCATACAAGGAAAGCAAACCAATGATCAACTAATGTCTGAATTCAGGGCTTTTATGTCAGCAGCACAGGGAAAGGGACCACAGAAATACAAAAATCAACCAGTCAAAACAGGAAATCCAGGACCTAAGTTTCACAATTCTTTTCAGAGGTTTGTTAAACCTCACCAAAAGTTCAAAGGGAAGAAGAAGTACAATCCCAATGTAAGTTGTACTCATTGTGGATAGACAGGACACACAATAGATGATTGTTATAGGTTACATGGATTCCCAGATGATTTTGAGTTCACTAAAGGAGAAGCTAAAGGCAATGCAGCAGTAATGTATGAAGAAGGGGAATACACAACTGCTGATAACTCTGAGATCAACAACAACCTTTTGCAACAATTCAGCAAGGAACAAATCTCAGAGATGATGAACTTATACAAACATGCAAAATTAGGAAAGACAAGCATTAATGCTAATGCTATAGCTGGTACTATTCTAAAATACTCTGATCAGGTTTTAGGTAAATTAGAAACTAGTACTTGGATTATTGATTCAGGGGCTACAGATCACATGTGCTTTAATCCTGATTCTTTCATATTTCTCATTCCACTCCTTGTGCCTCTAAACATAAGCTTACCTAACTCTTTCAAGGTAAATGTAACTCACACAGGGTGTGTACCTATTCTGCCAAACCTTATTTTGACTAATGTCCTCCATGTGCCAAATTTTAAATATAACTTATTATCTGTGCATAAGTTATGTGTTCAACTCAACTGTGACCTTAAGTTTACATCTGCTGGATGTCTAATGCAGGACCATTTAATGAAGAGTCCACAAGTTTTTGGTGAAGCTAGGAGAGGACTCTATCTATTGCAATCTACTATCACTAAATCTAGGAGTTTAGTCAATGCATTTTCTATTCCAACAGCAAGAAATTCTAGTTCTGAGTCTGTTTCTATTCTTATTTTTGCACATGTTAAAGCTTTGTCTGATGTAAAACTTTGGCATGTAAGGTTGGGGCATCTCCCCTTTTCAGCAATGAAACATTTAAATTTCCTTCATTGTGACTCTATTCCTGATCTTGTTTGTGATGTTTGTCCTAAAGCAAAGCAGACTAAGCTACCCTTCCCACTTAGTACCATTAAGACTAAAGGGATGTTTGAACTCATACACATTGATACATGGGGTCCTTATAAGTCTAGCACATATAATGGTTACAGGTATTTTTTAACAATAGTGGATGATTATACTAGAGGCACCTGGACTTTTCTATTAAGTACTAAATGTAATGCATTTCCAGTACTTAAAAGTTTTCTTGTCATGGTTGAGAGACAATTTAATGTAAAAGTCAAGCAGATAAGGTCTGATAATGCTTTAGAATTGGAGAAGGGAACACAAGAATCAGCATTCCTTGATTCTCAAGGTATCATTCATCAGCTTTCTTGTGTTGGAACACCCCAACAAAATGGGATTGTTGAAAGAAAACATAGACATCTCTTGGAAATTGCAAGAGGTCTGATGTTTCATTCCAACATTCCCATTTCTTACTGGGGTGAGTGCATATTGACAACAACTTATATCATAAACAGGATACCATCTAAGGTTCTCCAAGGAAAAACTCCTTATGAACTGCTTTTCCATAGAGAACCTGACTATAGACACTTGAAAAGTTTTGGTTGTTTGTGTTATGTTTCTACTATTTTACAAGGAAGAAGCAAATTTGATGAAAGGGCAAGGGCCTGTGTCTTGCTGGGATATCCTCTACATCAAAAGGGATACAAAGTCTTAGATTTGCAAACCAAGAAGATAGTGATATCTAGAGATGTGAGGTTCCATGAAACACATTTCCCTTTTGCTTCAAACCAGCATCAAATCCCAATTTTCTCAGAATATCCATTTTCCTCAGATGATCCTACCCAAATTCCACTCAATGAATCTCAACCCAATACTCCTAATTCTACTCCCAACACCTCACCATCTCCCTCTATCAACTCTAGTGACATATCTACTTCATCATCTCCTCTTACACATTTTCCACCTACTGATACTACATCCAGTCCTGGCATTACACATTCATCCTCACCACCATCCTCACCACCACTTCCTTCCTCGCCCAATATTATAACACACCAAGAACCTACTAGGAAATCTGAAAGGGCTAATAAAGGAGTGCTTCCTGCACACCTCCATGATTACTTTTGTAGTAACATCTTTCTCAGTGATGTGACAGAATCCTGTTTTGCCAACCCAACCAATCCTACCACCCTTTCTTTCCATGCACTGTCCAAGCCTAACCAAACCATTATTCATGCTACTTCAAACATCACAGATCCTAGAGGGTTTTCTCAAGCTTGTAAGCATCCAGGTTGGATAAAAGCTATGGAGGATGAAATAGAGGCATTACTAGTGAATCACACTTGGGATGTGGTTCCTCTTCCAGATGGAAGAAGTGCACTTCTTTGTAAATGGGTTTACAAGGTTAAGCAACATGCAGATGGAACCATTGAAAGACTAAAGGCAAGATTAGTCATTAGAGGAGATATTCAAAAGGCAGGAGTTGATTTCAATGAAACATTTTCCCCAGTGGTGAAGATGACCACTATCAGGTGTTTGTTGACTATTGCAGTCAAGAAAAGGTGGGAAGTTTTACAGTTTGATGTTAACAATGCATTCTTGCAAGGTGATTACAAGAGGAAGTGTACATGAAATTCCCTACTGGTCTGATTCCTCCACAGTCTAATTTAGTGTGCAAACTCAAGAAATCCCTATATGGATTAAAGCAGGCCTTTAGGAAATGGTATGCCAAGCTTGCAGGGGCATTGAGTTTTAAAGGATATTCAGCATCTTTAAATGATTATTCCTTATTCTTTAAGAATACAGGTTCACTGATCTTTATAGTGGCAGTCTATGTGGATGACATTCTTATTACAGGAAATGATCATACAGAAATTGGTACTCTCAAGGTCTTTCTTAACTCAGAGTTCAAAATTAAGGATCTTGGGGCAATTCATTATTTTCTGGGCATGGAAATTCTAAGAGAAGATCAAGGAATGATAATCAGTCAAAAGAAATATACCTTGGAACTTCTAGAAGATTTTGATGTCTCTCATTTGGGATTAGTCTCTTCACCAATGGATCCATCAATCAAATTATCTGCAGATTCAGGGGAACCATTATCAGATCCTACAATCTATAGACATCTGGTCGGAAAATTAAACTATTTGACCAACACTAGGCCTGATTTGTCATTTGCTGTATTAAATTTGAGTCAATTTATGCAGCAGCCTAGTGTGGATCATTTCAATGCTGGTTTGAGAGTTATAAGGTACCTGAAAAAGTTTCCTTCACAAGGTATCTTCCTCAATGCTTCTCCGACCTTTTCCTTGTCTGCATTTTGTGATGCGGATTGGGCCACTTGTCGAGACACGCGGCGCTCTGTAAGTGGTTTCTTTGTCAGCTTGGGTGGATCTCCCATCTCTTGGAAGTCCAAGAAACAAGATTCAGTCTCACTTTCCTCCGCCGAAGCGGAATACCGGTCGATGAGGAGATTGGTTGCCGAACTCACTTGGTTGACCCGACTACTCTCAGATCTGTCGATTCCCCCACCTATTCCGATTCCAGTTCACTCGGATAGCAAAGCAGCCATCGACATTGCACGAAACCCCGTTTTCCATGAACGGACCAAACATGTTGAGCTTGATTGCCATTTCGTCAGGCAACAATACTTGGCTGGATTGATCTCTCTTTCTTTTGTTCCGTCCAAAGATCAATTAGCAGACATTTTCACAAAATCGTTGTCTGGTCCCTCTCACCGTCACCTTCTTTGCAAATTGGGGGTCACTTCTATCCCCTCCAATTTGAAGGAGGGTGTAGGATTACATGCATCATCATCATCTTCTTCTTCAATGGAAAAGGAAGAAGATGATTCAGACTTTCACTGGAGCATTGAAAGAGAAAGAGATGAGATGATTGATGATTGAAGGAAGAAGGAAGAAGTCAACAGATGTTATATCCTGTATTTTCGAACGTCGGATTATTTGTAAGTCGAGGTGGGGCCCACACGTCAAGATTTTTTTTGGGACATGTGACAAGTTATATGAATCACATATGTAAAGTTAAACACAACTCGTGAAGGGCCCTGGGGCCAAATCAAAGTGGAAGCCCTCCAAACGGATATTTTTAAGAAAACGTTTTCGGATGACCTGACGTGGAGGGAACAAATCGGCATTATAAGTTTGGAATTTTGGAAAACGCCCAGAAATAAAAGTTGTAGATAATTGAAATAGCTTTCCAACGGTAGGTCGTGGGCCTATAGGTGACATCGGTACAAGGAGATATGGACGTTTTAAGGTTGAAAGGTCAGTGGGCTAGGCCCAACTCGTGACCAACCGAGTTGGCCCAAAAAAAAATATTAGGCCCAATGTTTAAGGGGTGGCCGGCCAAGTGAGGCCCAACCCATAGTTTAATTAAATTTCCATGTGCTAATTAATATAAGAGCCTTGGATGAGTCATAAAGCATAGAAGTTTCAAGAAAACTTGAGAGAAAGAAAAGAAAGAACAAGGAGAAAACTCCATGGCCATTTCGGCCAAGATGGGGGAATTTCCCCCCTATGAAATATTGTTCTAAAAATTATTTTCTTGTTGTATACCCACTAATTCAAGGGTCCTCTACAACTTGGTGTAATTATTTTGGAAGATAGAACCCTTGGTTCATCAAATGCACACCTTGGACAAGTGAAAAAGTAAGGAGAAAAAGGTAAGAATTAATCCCTTTTTATGTGGTATGAAGGGTTTATTTATGTTGTAGTATGTAAAAATGGTTAGAATTCATGAAAAGTATGGAAGTTTGTATGGTGTTTATATGTGTGTAAGTAGCCGTGTGCATGTGAATATTGTATAGCCAAAATGAGTTAATTTTATGTTGTATTTTAGTTGTGGTTATGGTGAAAATTATATTGGGAATGAAAGTTGAATGAATTTTGGTTGAAGTTGGAATGTAGAAGATTATGTCACTTTAGAATGATTTTGTGATATTATGGAAATGAAGTTGTTAAGATGTGAATTATGATTATGGTTGATGAAATTGGAAGATGGAAATATGTTATGGATAGGTAGGTTGAATATTAGAAGTTTTGGATGAATTATGACTTTGGTGGAAAGTTTGTATATTTTGTATACCTTGTGAATATTTTGTGGAAATGATATGAAATATTTCCAAATTGTATTGTAATGATCTTGATTAGTAAATGAATATGAGAAGGTTGATATTGACTTGAAAGTGTAAAGTTGGTTTGGAAGTTGTTGCATTATTTGAAAAAGAAGACAATTTATGTTAGAATGCATTTCTAATGGATTGTTGATATTGTTGGCATTGTTGATTGGGTTGGTTGTTGCTATTTGAGCCGAGTTGAATCTCCGGGATGTTGTATGTATAGGGGAGATGCTGCCCAAATTTCCGTAGACAAGTATTGGCAAAAATTGAACCTTTAGGCCCTATGATTAATATTTGGTAAACATGACCAAATGCAGATTTCGGACGAAACGGGATTTGAATTTGGAAAGGCGTAAGGAGCGAATAAGGTATGTAAAGCCTACCCCTTCATTCTCAGGCATGTTCTAGACGTAATAGGCTCGGCTGCGAGCCTTAGATACGACTCTGTTCTTCGGAATTCGAGATTGAAATCCGCTCTATTTCCTTCAGTAAGATTGAATCAGTTTTCTTATAACTTGCCCTTAAAGTAAACTTTATGTATGCAGCTTTCCTAAACGGAGTCGGTATGCTTCTAAATGATTATAGACGACCTCATAAGGTCTATTATCTGTAATTTACGTACGCAGCCTCGAGTTGGTCCGAGGTGGGCCCACAAAGCCCGATACTTTCTGTATAACTTTAACTACCTTGTTTCTGTCCGATTTTCTCAGACAACATCTGGACTAATATTCTATCCGTTATATGGCAAGCGTTATGACTATTTTCATAAATCTGACAAAATATTTTTGACATCTGGAAATCTGATTCTGGTAATAATCTGTCGTGCCATCCCAAGTGATATATAGGCGCGTATTTTGAATATTGTCCGAATACTTTGATTTGAACTGCCGTTTGGCCTATTTCAGTTCCATTGAGTCTGTATGATGATCTGTATGTATGTGGTTTCTCATTAATCTGTTCGTGGATGCCTCAACGCTTCCTTCACTACGCCCGGGCCAGGTTCTGTTATCGTGCATATTCCACTGCATTGTTCACCGCGTCCCTCGGTGTGCGGGCCGGGATCTGTTTACATCTGTATATGATATTATGATGTGTGTATGGGGTTGGCGGCCAGGATGGCATATGATCTGATCTGTCTGTCCACCGCGTCCCGTACTAAGAGGGCCGGGTTCTGTTACCGCGTCCCTCATGAGAGGGCCGGGATCTGTATGTATGTATGTATATGCTATCTGCATCTGTATAAGCATATGACTCTGTATGACTCTGCATGCATGATTCTGTTCCGTCCGTCTAGATTATGATTCTGTCTGTCCGTCTGGATTATGATTCCGTCCGTCCGTCTGGATTATGATTCCGTCCGTCCGTCTGGATTATGATTCTGTCTGTCCGGCTGGATTATGATTCTGTCCGGTACATTTCTGCCCGTCCGTTTGGATTATGATTCTATCCGCTATATTTCTGTGCTTCTGGTTCAGACTATGATTATATTTGTTATATTTTCGCTTTACATACTCGGTACATTTTTCGTACTGACCCCCGGTTCTTCGGGGGCTGCGTTACATGCCCGCAGGTACAGACGCACCCGGTGATACGCCGCCAGTCTAGGACACTGATTCTGCTGTTTTGGGAGAGCTCCTTTGATCCGGAGCGTGTACTTTTGGTATATATCTTCTGACATCTATATATTCTGTATGTATGGTAACTTGGGGTACGGCGGGGCCCTGTCCCGTCATCTGATTCTGTATGTCCGATTAGAGGCCTGTAGATATGTATGTGGGTTATGGGTTGTCACTGTTCAGGTAGGTATGTACGAGTTTGCTATTCTGTCTGCTATGATAGCCTTAACGGCTTAAGTGTAAGTCTAAGTATGCTTATGTATGTATATGTTCTCGTGCGCTGTATTTTATTTTATTATTGATCCTTGTACAGCTAATGTGAATTAGTTTTTTGGGCACGCCAACTCTGGTAGGTAATTACGTACGGGTATCCAGTTAGGATACCAGTCACGGCCCACGGGGTTGGGTCGTGACAGTCAACATTGAAGAAATGAGACAAATCGGGTTAAATGAAAAATGGGCCAAATGCTGAATAAAGAATGCTTTGGGCTTGATGAATCTGGGCCTGTTGAATCTGTTCCAAAACTGAAAGAGTATACACGGTGGTATACAATGAATACCAAGATGAATCCTAGCCATACAAACTTGACAAAATCATAACAACCATTAGATGAACATGTCATTATCATTCACATTGTAAAGGAATAAGTTAGTTACACTTGAGACAAAATGTACAGGTACAACAGCCAATAGAATTGAGACAAAATGTATAGGAATAAGTTTTATTCTTTTATTTCATAAATAGTACACTTGTATATATAGGTGCTCTTCTTCACAGAATGAATACACAGAAATTCTGAAAATATTCAGTGTCTTATTTCTCAAAACCTTACACTTTCAGGTATTCCTTTTGATTAAAACCATTTTAATATTGAAATTGTATTGTATTTTACTTAATGTAAACAGTTGTGAGGTTTTAAAGAGAGATTGTAAGTTTGCAACATAGGTAGCAGAGTTGCCTTTCTTTGTACTTTGAAGTTCATGTTTCTTGTATCAACTTATATTGAGACCTTATACTTACATTCCATGTCAATTGTACCTGGTTTTTTCCATGTTTCCTGCCTAGAATTGATGAGTCTTACGTAAATTAAGTGCACAAGAGATCAATGCCTTATTCGTGAACTAAATCAATGCATGGATTATTCAATCTATGCTGCTATCTAGAGATATAGCTTAATGAGGTTGGTTCTGGGCTCGATTTCTCAAATGGTGAAGGCTTTGGGATTGGAGTTATAAATTCAAGATTGCATAAACAGAACACTGAATCAAGTAGGCTCAGTAGTTGCAAATGCTAAAGCTCTGTTCCACTTAGTGTTCAAACAAGCAATTACATATCAATCCAGGAAATCAAGCTATCTCCTAGAGCCCTGCACTTTTCTAACCCAAAAAAAAAAAAAAAAAAAAAATAGAACCAAACTAACCCATTAAAAAAAAAAAATCAAACTAGGCTTCACGCACATAATCTGTGCGTTGGTCCTTTCACGCACAGATTATGTGTGTGAAAGGGGTATTTTTTTTTTCTTTTTTTAAGCTATCAAAAATCACGTTTTTTTTTTCATACTTTGGGCAAATATTAATTATGTTTCAAAATCCTGAAATATCAATATTTTATATAGAACTTAATATATTTTTTTTGCGTACAATAACTTCGGCTCATTACATCAAGTATATCTAAACGTTTGGATCGTCGTTTTAGGGGTTGTAGAGTGCCCCGAAGTAAGTTTTGTTTGCTTGGAAACTTGTCATCTTTGGAAATCAAACTCAAAATTGAGCTTTTTTCAGTACTTTGAACGAAGATTAGTCACGTTTCAAAACACCGGAATATAAATATTTTATATAGAACTTCATATTTTTTTTAGCGTAAAATAATGTCGGCTCATTACATCAAGTATACATATATGTTTGCGTCGTCGTTTTAGGGGTTATAAAGTGCCTCGAAATAAGTTTGGAAACTTGTTATCTTTAAGTTTTTTTTCATACTTTGACCGAAGATTAGTTACGTTTCAAAATGTTGAAATATAAATATTTTATATAGAACTTAATATTTTTTTTAGCGTACAATAATATCGGCTCATTACATCAAGTATACATATGCCTCTTCACTCACGTAAATAAAAAATAAGGACCGGAGCATAGGTGGAAAACTAGTTGTAAATTGTTGAAACTTTAAATGGTCATAACTTTGCGCTCGGATGTCCGATTTACGCGTTTTTTTTTATTCAGGGTATTTTTTTCGAGATCTACGCGGATAAACTGCCGCAAGGCGGTTTGGCCGAGCCGATTTTTCAAAAAATGTCCGTTTCCCCCAAATTTGTGCAAAAATTTCATTCTTCTCTAGTAAAAATCTAATGATAAAAAATATATTTGGGGGTGCTAATCCCGTGATAATGATGTTTTGAATGTCAATTTCGAGGTTCGAAATTCAATTTATCAAAACGAGTTAGATAGCATTAGTGAACAATATAAAAAATAAAAAGTGTCTACTTTGTAACATTCACCAATTTGGCTTGGTGGTTTAGCCTCTCTTTTTTACTCACTTCTTTTTTATGCCAACAACATGGGATCAAACCTTGGTGGGAGCATTGAATGAGATATATTATGCCTTGGTTGAACCTCTCGTATTGGATGAATTATTTTTTAATATAATATTTTTATTTCAAAACACTTAAATCAAAATCCTATAAAATTTGACACTTAGATCTAAAGATGACAAGTTTTCAAGCAAACAAAACTTACTTCGGGGCACTCTACAACCCCTAAAACGACAATCCAAACGTTTAGGTATACTTGATGTAATGAGTCGACGTTATTGTACGCAAAAAAATATATTAAGTTTTATATAAAATATTAATATTTCGGGGTTTTGAAACATAACTAATCTTTGCCCAAAGTATGAAAAAAAATGTGATTTTTGATAGCTTAAAAAAGGAAAAAAATAAAATAAAATACCCCTTTCACGCACAGAATCTGTGCATGAAGCCTAATTTGATTTTTTTTTTTTTAATGAGTTAGTTTGATTCCATTTTTTTTTTTTTTTTTGTTTGAGTTAGAAAAGTGCGGGGCTCTATCTCCCAAGAGAATGCAAAAGCCCTTTTGTCGAACATCGTTACATTGGATGACATAATATCACTCAATACAAATCAGAGTAATGTGTTAGCACCTGTGATTTATTGGTGTGGTTGATAAAGAACTTGTGGAGGCAGATTCACGACAAATTGAATGCACGATCTGGTGAAACCGTGAAAGTAATATGTTTTCTATGCAATGGAATCTAAACAGACTTAGTATCAGCCACCTCCTGTTCTATCCAAATCAGAGCAATGAGAAAAGGGTCAAAATGCACTTTTATGCGAAATTCATAATATTTGCCCTCCATTAATAGTTTGGTTCAATCATGATCTTACTATTACTTTGTTGGCCAACTATGCTCTAATTTCACATGGGACCTAATAGAGTATAATTAGAAAATATAAGGCATTTTTCAATCTATTTTTTATAGACTAGAGGCAAGGTTTCATGTCCCCCTCTAGTCATTGTAAGTTCATTTTGTTAATCTAACATGATAGGGGTCAAGCCAAACCTCCCACACCTTAGGCTCACAACCTAATGGTGATGGCTTAATATAAAAAAATAAAAAGAAGTAACAGTATGAATATGGTCAGGTGAAACTATTAACGGAAGGCAAATGACGTGAATTTCACATACTTGAAAAGCAATTTTAACCCTTTTGCCAAAAGAATACTTTTCAAATGTCATGAATGCAAATCAGTGTTCCAAAGGATCTAAAAACGGCTACAGAAAACACAAAATGCTTGATTAGCTAGAGAAAAATTGGGCGAGGAAATCCTAAAGTCTCATTGGTTTGCCTTAATGGGTCTAATAGATGTAGTCATAATGGGTCTAATAGGGGTTTGAATAATGTAAGATTTTTAACAAATCCTTGATATCATTAAGATATTTGTTCAAGAATTTCTACAAAGCTGAGTTCACCGCTACGCTATCCACTTTCAATAGACTGACTCAATTTCTACTAAAATTGAAAAATACTGAAACAAATTTAAAGAAAGAGAGTACAACTTCAGAAACTAATAAATAATCAAATCATTCTACGATTTCTTGGTTGTTACATTGACGAGTTCAAAAATTAAACAAATAGTAATAGAAGAACAATAACATGGAGAGAAAAGAATAAAGAAGGAAATTATAAATTTAATTAATGGACTTGCTCTTCTAATTAAGTTCTATCCAACGTTCATCATCATTTTAACAAATTCATCAAAGTTGACTTGACCATCACCATCCAAATCTGCTTCTCTAATCATCTGCTCAACTTCTTCATCTGTTAATTTCTCCCCAAGATTAATCATCACATGCCTCAGCTGCACATGATCAAAAACATGTTCAATTATAAAAAAAAAAAAAAAAAAAATTAACTTTGATTAAACTAATAAAATTAAAGAAAGTCAAAAAGAGAAAGTACAATATTGATCAGTGTGAACTATGGAAAAGTTCATTGGACGAATAGTTGGTCTAGTGAGATACCCTTACAATAAACTTGGATTTGAAACAGCTGTATGTATTAATAAGATTATTATTATAAGGACAGATCAAATCACATGTGAACTCCTTAGCAGCCAGGGGTTAACTAAATCCCTTCCACAAAACCCTAGCAGTTAGTGACAATGACAAGAATGACTTTATTTTTAATATCCATTGAGCATATAGTGTTTCTTTTTTTATTATTTATAATGAAAGTTTATATTTGTGCTTGGGCCTCGTCAACGATATGAGTACCGGCCGTACATGATTGACTTACGAATTGCACTAATTATTGAACATGGATACTTTAAGCCAATTTTTTTTTTTTTTTTGGAATATAATTTTACAAATAGACAAGATCAGTTAATCTATGTTGTGGTTCAACATATATCCAAATGATAACAAATTTGTGGTTTTCACCGACAGTAATGGATGCGTAGTTCGAGCTGAAATCGGCATGGTCAACCTAGAACTACTATGAATATTATGATTAATTAAAACTTGATTTATATGGACAAATTAAGACTAACCTCGGTAGCAGATATGTAACCATTTTGATCTTTGTCAAACACCTTGAAAGCTTCTTTAAGTTCTTCCTCTGCATCAGTGTCCTGTTTCATAAAGAACCAAAACATAGCCCCTAATTAGAGCCCTGCTTACTAAAATGTTGTCATGTTTGTTTCTCATGCATATACAAATAACCAGGGGCGGAGCCTGAGGGGTGCAAGTGGGGTTAATTTAACATCCTTTAATTTGTTGAAAACTTATAGTTTTATATAGATAGGGCAAAAATGATTATTTTTTGTATATACAGTATAAAGTTGTTGAAACCTCTTGACATAGAATTTTTTTTGTTGAATCTCCTTACTTGAATTCCTGGCTCCACCACTATAAATAACAAAGATAAATTTGTTACCTTCATTTTCTTGGCCATAAGGTTCAAGAATTCGGTGAATTCAATGGTTCCATTTCCATCAGAATCAACTTCAGTGATCATATCCTGAAGCTCTTCCTCTGTTGGATTTTGATCCAATGACCTTATGACTGTAGCCAATTCTTCTACCGTAATGCAACCTGCACTTACATTGAATATAATGCATTCAAACACCATATATAATTCAAAAATAATTGAAACAAAAAAAGAAACTACTAATTACCATCTCCATCTCTGTCAAATAGACTGAAGGCTTCTTGCAACTCAACAATTTGATCATTGTTAAGTATGTCTCCCATTACTATTATTTTCTTGTCTTTTGTACCTCGAAAGGACAGAGAAAGAACAGCTTGAAACAGAGAGGAAGAGAGTAGAATGAGAAAAAAGAAAGTTGAGTATAGCTCAATCTTAGCTGGGCTATATGTAGAAAAAAAAAATCTAATGTGCAAAGAGGGGCTTACTAATAAATGCGTATCCCAGAGGGATATTGAAAAGAAAATTGGGGAAAAAAAGAGTCAAAAACGTGAGAAAGGTATTACGAGCGCAAATATATAATTAAGCACATATCTAACAATAATTAAGCTAATACTTTTTGTTTGATGGTGCTATTAAAAGAGATTACTTATTTTGAACTAATGATAAGTCTCTTTTAACAATATGTCGATCTATTGGCAGAGTCAAAAATGTATACTCCGTAGTTAGTAGTGGGATTAGGTGGTGTTGCAGCCATGACTCATGACTTTTAGCCATGACTCATGACTTTGTCACCTTCCAAATCTCAGAACATGACCAGACCATACAACACTTCTGCATTTTCCATGCTACTTTTGAATATTTCCCTGCAACCCCGCACCCTACGGCCTAACCCCTCCGTCGGCGTAAAATTTATATACCATGTTGATTTTCTTTGACTTCTTTTGTGTGCTTATTTCTTTATAGTTTGACTCTCCTTAAAATTTCAAGTTTTGACATTGATACAACAATGCTTGATAAGTTGAGGTTAGCTAATATGAATCATCACTAACAATGCTGCTCAATAAAATTTATCTTAGATAACAATAATAAATTCTCTGTATTTTCTACTATCATATAGTAGTATTCCCTCCGTTTTAATTTATATGAACTCATTTGACTGAACACGATATTTAAAAAAGAGGGAAGACTTTTGAATCTTGTGGTTCAAAATAAGCCTTGAAAATTTGTGTGGTTGTAAATTATTCATAAAGTGAATTTGTTTCCAAATTAGGAAAGAGGTCATTCATTTTGACACAGATTAAAAAGAAAATAGGTTGAAATAAATTGAAACAGAGGAAATATTTTTTTACGGAAAAATAATTCTCCTTATTTTCAGAAAGATAAAGAAAAATAATACTCACTACTACAACCAAGTAAATAAACAGCTGGATTGTTAGATGAGTAGGGGACAAAGAGCACTGCAAGAGAAGACTGGAGAGAGCATGGGGAGATGTGTACAGTGAACTCAAATAAGTTTATTGTTTAGTAGTATTTGGTTTATTTTTCACCAAATATTGTTCCACTCCAAGTCAAGTATATAGGTTAACGCTGGCGTTATTTGCACCAAGGCATCCATTTCTTGTCACTTGCTCGTTTCTGCCGGCTTGTATCCCTCGTCATTTGCTAAAACAATGGCAAAATGTGTTGGCTTAAAACAAAATAATTAGTGGTCACTGTGAAATTCTGTGGACAATAAGGATTTTGAGCTAAAAACAAGACAACCTCCAGATTTTACATGATTTTTAAAATTAGTTGTCTTAAATTATTTATTATTTTAGAAAATAAAAAAAAATCTTACTTTATTCTCAATAGTAATCGTTCTTGAAGACTACAAACACATCAAAAATTAGGTGATCTTATGAAGATGAAACATAAAATAGAGTAAATATTCAATGAAAGATTCTATCTTAAGACATTATTCCCTCTATTTCAAAATAAATGGTGTTTTTAGATTCGTCACACCCATTAAGAGAATTGCTCATTCCTAGAGACAAATATTTATTTTCCCAAACTTACCCTTAATAAATACTTTGAAAAAGATGTAGCTCTTTAGTTATATAAAACTCTCTTTATTCAACTAAGGGTAAAATTGGAATGATATCATTAATGTCTTCTTGATTATGTAAAATATCATTTATTTTGAAATAAAAATGAAAAGATAAAAATATCACTTATTTTGAAATGAAGAAAGTAATGAGAGTAAAATAATCAAAAAGATCTCATAATTAATACTTTCTTAAATGACCCGTAAAACAGAAATACGATGAATAATTTGAAGCGGAAGAGTGGAATCAATTTAGCATTTTCAAACCTTGCTACCGTAATACAGTCATCATCTCAAGGGTGTTAGGCTGTAAGTTGGCACGTGGCACAGTGTTTTAGAAAAAATGGTCCAAGCCCTATAGAAAACAAAACTTTAGTGAATTATATTACGTGGGGGTTATTATGTTAAACATTCCAACCTAAATACGAGTACCATGACCAAGCTAAAGGGCTTAACTCTAGAAATTAACAACGGTTTTAAGCATTGGGAGTTGTGCAAATTCACTGTCAACTTTTAAAACCCAAGATTTGATTAGTGGAATAATCGAAGTGTCAAATCAAAGGACATAAATGTGCTTGGCTGTCAATACGCGCTTTTGCTTCTGCCGAGGTGCAGTCTTATTTGGGTCTTTTGATCTCATCTCATGCTCACATACACAATATACTGTGTGAGTAAACCGAGGAATAAAATAAAACTTGCATGGTGGAATGGTAGTTTTTCGTTTATTCCTAAAGGAGCTATATTGAAGCTTTTAAAAAGAAATTCCTTTGGTAGTTATCGCTCAATTCTCTCATGTAGATTTTTAGTATATCAATTTACATGTCTTAAACATAAGAAGATAGAAAAAGAGGGAGAAGAGTGAGTGTGGGAACTTTTGTTCAATTGGTCGAACTCAAATATGACACACTCACTTAGAGTTACAGCAGAAGAAAACAATAATTAATGTGGTTGAATTTGCTTTTCATTAGTTTAAGACTAACGAAAAAGTTTACAAAGGAAAATCACATGGATAAATTGGTGGCGTTAGTTATTTATGTGCCACAAAAGAATACGATAGTCCAAAGTTTGCTACTCCCTTCAATTTAAAATAAACATCGCTTTACCCAAATTAATTTAGTTCAAAATAAGTATCATTTTAAAAATCAAGAAAACGTTGTTTAAATCTACAATTTATCTAATAAGTGATGTAGAGGTTTCATGAATCTTGAGCAAGAAGAGTATGCATTTCTTTTTTTCCTGGGGAGGTAAAGCACGCAATTGTGCTTTGTTAAAATGAAAATATGTAGCCCGTATTGCATATACAGTAATTGAGCCAGCATCTGCTTGGTCCCCAATTACCTAGAGATTGTGAACAAGAATATCCAGCTGGATACTTTGACTAGGTTTTGTAGTGGCTCTGGATTTTTTTTAAAAATTTCTAATGTACTTTAATTAAAATCTGCCTAGATTGCTGATTTGGTAACTCGACAATTGAAATGTCTAATTCATAACTTCAAAAAATTTGTGGACGCCTAGCAAAAGATGCCAATTTTTCATTATGTTATGAGCTCTATTATTAGAAAATCTAAAAGTAATTAACTGTATATGTGTCGGGCGAATAAGTTAAATTTTCAGTACTTAACTGTATATGTGTCGGGCGAATAAGTTAAATTTTCAGTACTTATGTGCAAGAAAACATGAAGCAACTTTAGACAGCTGTTTGATGTATTTTGTAAAAGCCAATTTTCTCTTTGAGACGTGTGAAAACCTGTATTCGTTGACATTAGTCATCCTCTTTATTAGGGAAAGGGGCAATTTTGCCAAATTTATTTAGCGTTTGTTTACAAAAAAAAAATTAAGAAAATTTTCAGTCATTGTAAAAACTGAAAAAAATTCGGAAACTCATGCAAAAACTGAACAACAACTCGAGATGTGTTTAGTTCTTGTAAAAGTTGGAAAACTTTTCTGGTGATTCTTTGAAAGAATTTTTCTTTTTGAGCAAAACCCTTAAAACTATACATGTTTGATATGATGGAAAGTATTTTTTAAGACTAAGTTATTTTTTGTGTGTGATGGTCCAAAAATATTTTTCCCTAAATGGAAAAAATGTCTTCCCTCACTTTGAATGGAGGCATGTTCCTTCGTAGCTATTTCAACTCTTAATTCATGCTCTCTATATTCCCATTTCGTTGTCATGTTTACTAAAATTTTGTTGTTCCTAAATACTTGTTATGTTATAAAATCAAGAGAGAAGTAACTATTTTTTTCAATTTTACCTTTAGCGTTAAGAGGGACATGCACAGGCAAAGATTAAAGAATTACTAAAGGATAAATTAAAATTACTCTTTTTATTAATGTTAGTATTTCCTTAATGAACATGTAAAATCTTATTCTAACTAAATAGAAACAGAGGAAGTATCATCAATCAAACTAACACTTACATATTATTATCAAATAGTTGATAATAAAAAAATTATTTATAACACTATCCTAGTTGCTAACATTATTATCAATATCTAATAAATGTCTTTTCTTTGAAATATATTTCACTCTCTAAACAGAAGCCAAAACATTTTCCAAAAAATAAGTCCTCTTTTTGGAAAACTTTGACTTCTCCAGTCTCCCACATATAAACAAATTTAATAATTAAAAAAAAAAAAAAGTCTCCCAACAATTTTTTCCAATAAAACGCGTATCTCAGTTCTGCCCAACTTAAAGTGGAAGGAAGGGGAAAAAGAACATATATTCAGTCAAAATGAGTGGAGACGAGTATCAGATGGCTGGCCTTTCTTAATTCTAGAACCTACTAATCAGTCAAGCAATTCCTTTTCTTTTTCTTATTACAATTGAGGGTCCATAAAAAACAGTCTCTTTACCTTCTAAGGGGTCGTTTGGTGCATGGTATAAGCTGGGATATCCCAATATTAATTTTTTATATCATATTTGAAAGAAGATATAAATTTATACCTTGTACCAAATAAAGTATAAAATGCATCTCATGGTATAAGCTGGGATATATCTTCTTATACCACTAATCCTGAGACTATTTTATACCATCTCCTAGATGGTATAAAATAGTCCCAAGATATGAGATAAATTAGTCCCGAGATTATAATCCCGGGATAATTTTGGCCATGCACCAAAGGACCACTAAAGGTATGAATAAGGCTGTCTACACACTTTTTTTTTTCGGGCCTCACTTGTAAGATTACACTAATTATGTTGTTGTTGTTACCCGCAAGGATGACTAAGTTGGTAGAGAAACTCGTTGTAGGAGATTTGTCTTTTGGGTTGAGCTCGTCGCACAGGGCTTGCTAGTGTGGGGGTTATCTCTTTTGTGTGGTTAGCGCTATTGCATAGTAGCAAAATTTACCATGTGCGCACTCGAAGGTTGCTTGTCATCAAAAAGTATGTTGTTGTTCTTGTTCCACCCTAGTGCAGAAAACGCTAAAGAAAAGCCAAATTCAATTAAGGATTCAACGAAACCATCAATAATGAGGGATAAAGGGCAGCCCGGTGCACTAAGCTCCCGCTATGCGTGGGGTTCGGAGAATGGCCGGATCACAAGGGTCTATTGTACGCAGTCTTACCTTGCATTTCTGCAAGAGGTTGTTTCCACGGCTCGAACTCGTGACCTCCTGGTCACATGACAGCAACTTTACCAGTTACGCCAAGACTCCCCTTCAATAATGAGGGATATCAACAATTAAATTGGCAAAAAGAAAACAAACAAACAAACAAAAAAAAAATCAATTAATTTCACCAAGTCTTCACTACATAACATCAAAAAAAGGATTAGAAAGGCTAATATGCTTAGATTAATATACAAAACTATTTCCTTCGGCTCCCTGGGACTTATTATTCAGAAGGGCCTTCTTAAGGCCACAAACCTAGGAACCTAATGTAACACCCAATTTTCTTTATGATTTATTTGACAAATTGCATTGATTATTATTCGTGAAAACATTATGATCGACTGGGTTAAATAAGAAAGAAGATACCTTAAAAGTTTAGAATATCACGGAATCCGGACGGATCTAGCAAAAGATAAGAAAAATAAAGTAAGTGAAAATCCGTATGTGATACAACTAGAAGACTAGTGTTTACTAGACAGACACTTAGTATATTAAACATATAACCACTACATTATATTAAAGAACTTCTAGTGTTGGATAATCCTTGAATACAAATACTGAAATATTATGGATTCAAACAGAGCACTTATGATATTGAGGATTCATATTTCCGATTTCAACTAGCTAGGATTGAGGCGTAGTTGTTGTATATACTTGGAAAATTCATTCTTTTTGACACTGCTGAAAGCTCTCTTCATTTGCCAAGGATTTTTGGTCAGTGCTTGACACATTAAACAACCAGGGGAAAGACATATCTTGGATTAGCCGTTTCTTCTTCAAATGGGTTGACCTTTTGGAACAATTTGATCCTTACACCACATGTATACTGGAACAAGCACAAAGTTGCAGCACATGTCCCTAGGATGAATCACAAGCGAAAAAATAACGGGTTTTGCAGGTTTGCTGAGAAAATAACATGCAACTTTTATTGCACTGTAAAGCTCATGATGCGCAACACTGTCAATCTTCATGTAAATAAGCAGTCACGCTGTCAGCCTGAACTTTCCAGCATGTATAGCAGATTTTCATACGTGCTTAAAGCTTTTAAGCTGCAAGTTCATAAACTAAGCCAATAAAGATCACAGGTCACTATTTTATAGCCGCCATGATCCATTCTGATTTACGCTGATTTACGACAAAGCAAGAGACAGCCAATCGTTTATCTTATTTTAACTATCATTAGCTTCAAGTCACACAGGAGGATATTCCATAAGGCAATATTATAGCAGTATAGGTAACTTCTTTGTTTCAAAATATGCTCCTACTACTTATCTTACAAGAGCTGAATTAATCTTTTGACAAAATATCAGTACTGAAGTTACATCAGAAAGCAAGTAGCCGAATTCCTATACTAGCATACTCGGTTATAATAGCTTGATAAGTTGAACAAGCAGAAAATATGATCTATATACTATTTCGAGCCCTGGTGGATAGTAGCAAAAGAACGAAAGAATACTCCTCATGGCCATTCAGAAGGTCTCTTGACTTCACGGAGTTGGACTGAATTCTCAAAGCAATGGTAGAAGCCATAATGAGGGTATCTTTCATACCATGTTTCTTCGTTTATGTGTGTGTCCCAGTGCTCCCCGTTGCTGCTCTTTCCATACTTGTGCACCCATCCAGAACCATTGTGGCCCTCTCCCCAAGTGCGATTCCAGCGGTCTCCGTATTTGCCTGCCCACCATGTCTCCCCTTGCTTGACACCATGTCCATTTAGATCAAAGTTCTCGTCCCATTTATCACCCCACTTCGCCCAACCATCTCCCTCAAAGCGCTCGGCCCATTTATCAGTATACTTTGTGCTTCCGCCTTTTCCATCATACTTCTCACCCCACCTGCCAAATGGATTTGCACCATACTTAGTAAGGAATTAACATAACATGAAGAGGTACTAACTGATAAGCCAAAAGCAGCTGTACCATTGTATGGTAATATAAGCATCATAATGTTCTAAAAGTTAGCAATAGATGCATGACCCAACGCTGCTGCTCTCATGGCCTATGATAAGAGCAATTAAGGTATGACAGCATTCAGGAGAAACTATAGATGGCAGGGTAACTTCTATTTAGGGATCTTTACAAATAGCCGGTTGGATTCACTATTCTTTTTCTTGCCAGCATACATGGATTATACACATATTTACATGGACTATACATATATTATACATGGATTATACATAGTTTAAGCAGTTCGAAAACAACAGAAGATGCCAGAGAAATGCTTCCAATTACCAAAAGCAGAAATAAATGACCAACTGAAGAAACAAAACTGGTTTCCATAGATGGTAAACTCAATGCTAGTTACCTGAGCGCACATATGAACTAATTAAGAGCTTAAATTGGAAAAATAGAATATATAGATCTTAGTACCTTTCATGCCAAACATGAGCATGACCAGCATCAAGGGGTGTGTTTGGATCAATGCTGCACCACTTATGGGCCCATTTCTCTGCTTGGCCACCGGCACCATAGTGCTCCCACCATTTCTCCTGCCACTCCTCACCTTTAATATTCCTTCCCCACTTATCTGCAGTTTTCTCCATATGGACAAGTCCACCACTCTGCACAGAGCCACAATAAAGAGGAAATAAGAGAAGATACTCAGTGTCTCTGAAGATAGATAAAATTATCTCACAGTTTCTCAAATCCCATTCGTAGCCCATCCTTCCAAGTAACAACCTATGTTAACCGGAACTATACAGCAGCGCCGTTCTTTGTCATTTAGAATGTTAGGAATAGAAATTTCACACAAAGAGGACAGACTAAGTAAAGGAAAAATAGAAGCACAAAGTTCTTATACAATGTTCAGTTCATTATCATTAGTTACCCAGAAGAGGGTCAAAAACACCAACATATTATCATATGACTATAATTATACTATGATTCACCTCTTCACCGATCAAGCAAGCAACCAACAATTGCCATCAAGGCAAGAAGTATAGACTTGGAAACCTTAGTTTTCAACGATTTTGTTAAAGTTAGTAATTTCTACTGCCCAATTTTGTGTAGCTTCATATAGAAGAAACCGGACTTCAATCAGAAAGTAGGTATTGGTAGGACCTTGTCTCACCAAACGCATCTAAGAACTTTAAGGAAAGAAGTTATGATCAAGGAATTGTACATTGTACTCATAAATTCTAGAGCAATAACTAACACAAAAGAGAACTTATGAATATCATGATGACTAAGCAGATGAAGTCTGACCTGCCACATTGATTCTTTCCAGAACTCATGCCACACATTTCCAGCAGCATCGCGTCCCGACTTCTCAGAACCGAGTTCCTTATGACCAAATTCATCAGCAGCTTCCCAATACTTGTCTTCCCATTCAACAGTTTTGTCAGCACTAACGCCTCTCATTAGAGTCCACTTGCAGACCACCCCGTCAGGTCGTTTTTCAGTACCCGTCTCCTTCCACCATCTTGATCCATCAGGTTTGATTCCCTCAGATGATACTTCGTTTTCCTGCTTAAGTGCATAAGCTGCTTCTGCTGCATTTGTGGAGAACAGAATGCCAAGCTCACGTTCCTCCTCCTGGTGAGGTATCTCAGATGTTGCGCTGGAATCTTCCAAATTTTCAACCTCTAAATGAGACTGCAGAGGTGGAAGAGGAGGACTATGTTTGCTATCAACCATAGCACTCTGAAATGGGATAGATAGAAAATCTGGAGATCGTTCTATCTCTATCACAGGGTTTGGTGGGTCCAAAGACAGAGACGTGTCTGACTTCATCTGAATGTCATCAAAAGAGCTGTCTGAAGGAGGTGTCCAGGACCAGAAGCTTGGACCTGGTGTTCCCATAATTGTTCCAGATCGAGGCATAATGGAAATGACATTTCCTGGTCCTGATTAAATACAAACATCATGATTGAGTTACCACATAATAGAACGGAAGTAGAAGATTGGAGCAAGTAATATATCTCAATACCTGAAATTGTGGAGTATGAGCAACGACCATACATAAGAAAACATTACAGCTAAAAGTTCAAAGTAGTATATTAATATCGTGGAGAACATGACTGATCCATTCTATCCAAATTTGAGATTGAAGATGCTTTAGCTATTATAAGCGCTTCAACTATGCTGCAAAAAGAGGAATTATACAGAGATTTTCTTGATAAGATAAGGTAAAATTCATTAAATGAGTACCACGGATATACAAGGAATCACAACAGAGCTATAACAGCAAACCGTGTAGTAAAATGAGATGAAAGGTTCTCCTTAAACCATTAAAGGCCATAATTCTTGAAAAGAAAAAAGATTCTTTCACCACTATGAAGGGAGAAAATAAGGAAAAGGAAAGGGTAGCAAGAAGCAGAAAAGGTTCTAGTATTTCATTTTACTCATCCAGATGGGCTTGGGAGGTTGACAATAGCCTTTTTATTTACAAAAACTTGGCAAAACAGTTAGGCATTGGGAAAAAAAAAAAATTAGGCACGGTTAAATACATATCCTTGAAGTTCCACGTCAACCAAAAACTTATTTGTGCTTATTACATTAGAACCAAAAGTTTCTTGAATCATATCACATTGAAACATCATCATTATAGTTGTCAGATATCCAACCAACAGAACAAGGCAATAGGAGTCGAAAGAAGAAATGGCAACTCCACATTCGGAATCTAGATCAATCAACAACAGCGTTAATTTCATGAATGCAATGGAGGTCAAAATTCTACTAGAAAACAACCTCAGAAATTTCAACTGTGAAATTCTAAGAAATTAGAATGGATATTCAAACATTAAGCAAGCACTTATAGTAGTGACTCATCAAAGGAACTTTATTGAGAGCATAATCAAGTGCCTTGCATCCAATCCTAGTTAAGGTGATCTATCAGAAAAGGGCAAAAAGCACCAAGTATCTGACAGAGTATGACATAGAGCCATTTATTTTAACTTCGTTTTCCCTTGTACACACTTAAGTAGTCCCTAGAGCCTTTCCCCTCAAACTCTCAAGAAAAGGCAAAAAGTCAGAGCCGCCTCCTATTTCGCTGATAAAATATTTTTGACCAACTACTGGTAATCATCGTAAATCACCAGTTAACATTCAAGATCACAACAATTATAGATCAAGAGCACAATGTTAACAGTGTAAAAATAAAAATATAAAATAGGAAGTCAGGAATCAAAAATTAACATACCCAATAGTAAAACTGTAATCAAATTGTTTTCCTCATCTAAATTTCAAAAGAAGATACCTACGATTGTTGTTGAGTGTGGAAAAACAAGAATGGTCATTTTAGAAAGAGACCAAGAAAATATTAAAGAATCTGAAGCAGCATTCTTTAAAAAGCAAATTATGCCTTGTGTATTTATTCGTTTAACAAAAATTAACGCAGAAAATATTACTGTAAACACTGCAGTAGATATACCAGAGCTTTCTAT
Organism: Lycium barbarum; assembly: GCF_019175385.1. Lineage (NCBI taxonomy): Eukaryota > Viridiplantae > Streptophyta > Magnoliopsida > Solanales > Solanaceae > Lycium > Lycium barbarum. Next base: position 146,945,229 of record NC_083337.1, read on the forward strand.
AAAGAAATTGAGAAACCAACAAAAGTTATGAACAACAGTTCTATCACATTGATCCTTCACGTTGTAATGCAACATATAACCAAAAACTAGGAGTGCTCATATTAGACTAGTAATACTACTAAAAACGTAAAGAAGCTTGAAGTTATCTTGATTTTAATGCCATCAGCCAAAGATAATTTCTCGAATCAAGGTGCATACAAACAAACTGCTTAAATCACATAGGAAAACTCGTAATTCTTAATATGTACACACATTCTTACAACTTCTTTTGATTTCTATTGCCACATAATTTTGCAAAGGAACAGAACAGATAATAAAAGAAGTTGCGAAGAGGAACTAAAATTAGGAGTGCTCGTTACAGATAATAAGATTTCTATTGATTTTAATGCCATCAGCCAAAGATAATTTCTTGAATCATCTTCTAACAAACTGTTTAAATCACATCTAATTAAACTCATAGAAAATTCTTAGTATGTATACACATTCTTACAGCTTTTCTTTGATTTCTATGTACATATAATTTTGCAAGGAGTTGAAAAGAAAAGAAAAGAAAAAAGTTATGGACAATAATTCTATCACAGTGATCTTTCACGTTGTAATAAAACGTATACTCTCAAATGAGGAATGCTTATTATAGATAATTTCTTGATTTCAATGCCATCAGCCAAAGATCATTTCTTGAATTTAGGTGTATACACTCTCCTAACAAATTACTTTAATCACATCAGAAAACTCATATACAATTCTTAGTAAGTATACACATTCTTACAACTTTTCTCTGATTTCTACGCACATATAATTTTGCAAGAATAGAAAAGATACATAAAAAATTGTGAAGAGAACCTTGAAGTTACCTTCTTGTTTATTTTCATCATCCGCTTCCAATTTAACTGAAAATGTCATCTTCTAACAAACTGTTTGAATCCCATCTAACTAAACTCGTAGACAATTCTTAGTAAGTATACATATTCTTACAACAATTCTATCACAGTGATTATAATACAACATATATTCTCAAACGAGGAGCGCACATTATAGACTACATGCAACAATTTCTTGAAATTAGGTGCATACAAAACTATTCTAACAAACTGTTTAAATCACATCTAATTAAACTCATAGACAATTCTTGGTATGTATACAAATTCTTACAACTTTTCTTGTTGATATAAAAAGAGGAAAATAAAAACATAATGAAAGAACAAAATTTGAAGTTACCTTCTTGTTTATTTTCATCATGAGCATCCAATTTAACTGAACTGTCAGCTTCTTGGGACACTGGATTCTCCTTAAGCAATGCCTTAGCAGCAGCAAGAGCAGCAGCAGCACGATCAATAACTTGCATTCTTTGAATTCTATCTCTTTCTTCAGGATCAACTTCAAGAATCCTCTTGAATTCATCACTTTTCTTTTCCAACACCTCACTACTTTCATCCACTTGATCAACATCATTAGAAATATTCTCAGCTATTCTTTGGAACTCATTAGTCTTTCTTTCACGTTCAACTGCTTTCTTCCACATGTCCAAATATGATGAGTCAGTTCCATTATCTGATGAAACCTTGATTCTTGAACTACTCTTGTTTTTCCATTGCTTTTGAAGTTTTCTAGTTGAAAGGGAAAATGGGTATTCCAGTTTGGGTTCTTGGGGTACTGGCATGGAGGCGCGTGTGGTGGCGCGTGAGAAATGAGTGGCCATTGGAGAGTGTGTTTAGAGCTCTGTACTTTGCAGTTTGCAGAGTAAAGAGAGGTGGATTTTTGAATATTGTGAGAACTGAGAAGTGGTTTTGGGAGTGTCAAATATTTATAGGCTTTTATTATTCTGTTTTTGGAAAGATAAAAAGAAAAGTTTTCTTGAAATTGAAGGAAGGTTGTGATGCTGTCTTCTTTAGCTTGGTAATGCTGTAAAGGGAGGTGCCATATTTACCGCTTCTCTGAGAGGTAAAAGAAATTAAAAGAAGGAAAAAAAAACTTGGAAATATATTTTTGAGAAATGTGGCCAGGATTGCATGGTTTGTGTCTCATATGATAAGGTGTAGATTATTATTTTTCGTTTGATTTTTGGTTTAATGGATCAGAGTTGTCTAAAATATTAAGTGGAACTGGTAACTGATCCCTATTATTACTCTGAATAAATGATTAAGCATCAAATCAAGTGAACTATTTAGCCATTTCGGAGAATGGAGGCCAGCAAACTAAATCAGGAAGTCACGTGCAATATAATCATCATTATATATAATAAAGCTAGAAATAAAAAAAGTGGTGTGATATCTTTTCTATTTGGCTAAGAATCATATTTATTATTTTTCTTCTTTTTTTTAATATTTTTCTATTGTTTTTGTTTCTTATCCTATCTTTTTATGCATTTTATTGCAATAACAATAATTAGTTCAGTATTTGTTGACTACCTGAGCTTTCACCTCGTTGATGAGGGTCGAATCTCCACATTGTAATTCCCTCCTCATTTCCCCTTCCCCTTCCCCTACCCCTATGTAATAAAAATGATTTTTTTTTAAAAAAAAAACAATAATTAGCTCAATAATTAATACTCCACTCTCTTTACTCATGGAGTTTCAATATTACTTACAACAGTTACATAACGTATACCAATAAAAGATATTATTCATCGATCACTTAAATTCACAATGTGCACACTTCACAGATTGACGAAATTGCTATAAGGTATCGTAATTGTTCCACCTATAATTGTAAATTTACAGGGTATTTATTCTCAGTCATATATGATATGAGTTAATGAAAATTAAAGTCACAATAAGTTATTTTGGCAACGTATAAACCTCTATCATTTTGGCTAATGAAGACCATGTTTTAACTTTTAATAGCATTAACTGAGTATTAGTTCCCCCTATAATTGTAAGATCAATGTCTTAAATCATAGACTCTTCATGTACCACTGTGAAGTAGTATAAAAGAGATGTTGCTCATTTCACAAGGTATGAAGGTAAGACAAAGAGATTAAATTTTGGGTACAGTAAGAAATTACAACAGTATCTTCGTTCAATTGCTATATTATGTGTGCTTTAGATATTCTAAGGTATGACTATCAGTTTTCATTATGTAGTTATATTTTCTATCAGAACGGCGGCCCTCCATTTTTTTAAATATAAATCCTTCCATTTATACGAATTTCAATTTATTTTTACATGTATAACAATATGATCTACTTTATTTATAATTTTTGAAATTTATACAATCCTACTATGTGTTTTCGCAGCAAAATGTGTACAAGGTGATGTGTGACACTTCTCTACGGCCACAAATGATACTTTTCTTTTTTCTCATTTTTTTGAGCTTTCTCCTAATTTTTTTTTTTTCATCTTGTGATATTAAAAAAGTCAAAAATCAGTCCTAAAATAATTCCTTCTATGTTACTAATTTTTTTTTTTTTTAACAATTACCAATTATTGTGCTTAAGCCTCTTTTATAGTACCTATCATTGTTACTATAACCTTTAAGGCCTCATTATAATTTCAGTTAAAACAAATATATATATATATATATATATATATGGCACCAAAAAATCACATTCAAATGGTCCTTTTCCCTTCACCTAAATGAGACGGCCCGGTAGTATCGTTCTTTATGTTTTTGGAATTTTGGCCTAAGATATTGTTATTTTGTTTGTAATCCTATTTACCTTTTTTTTTTTTTTTTAAGTAATTCATTGATTTTTTTTTATTTATTTTTTTCGATTTGGTGAATGTAGTTTTATTTACCATGTTATGTTTTTTGCCATTCATTTATGCGTTAATTTGGCCGATATATGTGTTTCCATTAAGCTTTGCAAGGTTGGTGAATGTAATTAAGTTTTTAAGGTTCAATAAAATGATTTACCTGAGATGATGAAGCAAAATTTCAAATGGTGGAGTCAGGGTTATGGAGTCATTAGACGACAGTAGAGATGAGTTTGGACAGATGAGGGAAGGGAGAGTCGTTAATTTGAATTTGTTTAGGTCTTAACTATTGAAGAAGAAACTACTCAAAACTACTCAAGGAAGAGCGGAATCTGCAAGAGTGTGAAAATAGAGAATTAAAATTAAATCTGGCGAATAACGAAGTTAGTTGAACAAGTAATGAGAAGTGAAAAGATTGAGATCGAATGGCGGCATCAAAAGAAGTATCAAACAAATGACCAACAATTAATAAATGAATAATGTATTGAGGCAAACAAAATCCTTCCTCGCTTATCAAAGTTTATTTTTTCTCCACAAAGAAGTGATTTCTTTTTATAATTTAATTTCATAATAAGTAATTTTGAAAGTTGTAAGTGCACTGAAAGTTTATGCTAACCAAGATCTTTTCTACAATTTAATTTTTAATATGTTCCTACAAATATGAGATTATTTGATTCCCAAAATAAGAATGTTATGTAAGTTACAATGTTTAGCTTCAAGTAGCTAAAGAAAGACAAACAGAAAAATAATTGAAGAAAAAAAGGGACAAGGAAAAAGAGAAAAGGAATACTATAGTACTACAGAATAGTATTACTTAAAGAGGGAAAATGGAAAGAAAAATGGGAAGGAAAAAGAAAAAGATGAACAAAGGTAAGCTAAATGCAAATATGCATATATTAAATATATATTAGTCAAATACATTATTATTTTTAAAAATAAAAAACTCATTATGTCCATTGTTGAGAAAAGGGTGAACTAATTGATTAAGAAACCTTTATCAAGTTTTACATATCAAGATTTGCCTATTTATAGGACTTGTAAGTATGATGCTTGAAGTATTGAAACCACAATATCATCAAAAAAAATTATATTTTAAATTTAATCAAATTTACATAATTAGTTTCTATATACATATATAGAAGATTTATTTTATCTTGACTATTTGCAAAATCTTTTATATCTCAATATTTTTGCAAGAAGGCCATTCCGTGAATATACTATTGTTTATTTTAACCGCGCAAAGCGCGGAAAAATTTACTAGTTTTGAAAGTAAATCCACCCCTGACCACTGTGAAAGTTTAACTTAACTAATTATGGGATGTTATTAAATGTCGATGCATCTGTAAATGATGTAAACACGCATGTTTATGTATACAATATTTTGGTAGTGTATTGTACGCGCATGCCGAATCATATGATACATGATTTTAAAAAATAATGTTGACCTCATTAAAAAATAAAGCTTTGAATAAATAATTATAGTGAAGAACAGACTACAAGTTTATGCAAAGTGATCAACGTGAATCGTTGTATAGTAATTTGAACTTGATATTGTTTGAACTTACAAAGTTATACAATCAAAGTTTAATTATGTGATTCTTTTCGCTTATTTTGATTTTATGAGGTATATAAATATACAATAAAGCATACTTCACCCAATGTTCTCATAGGCCCTCCCATATAAATTATGCAAGATCACAACACAGGCCCTTATAGGACGATTAAGACCAAACCATCTATAGACCTTGGTAGATAGTTTGTTAGACCAACACAATATAGCACATACGACATACAATGCAAATAAAAAATATCATAAGATGCATAATATGTAAACAATCCCGAACTATATATAATGATCATAACACATACAAATCAAGTCACCTAATAGTGCAAAAACTCCCAATATATGCAAAATAGGCATTATCAAAGTCATTATACAAGTTGGACTCAATCTCATATGTCAAGGCCAAGCCTAAGTCAAAGTTAACAAAAAGTTAGCCAAAAAGTCAACTCTTGATCAACGGATCAAAGCACGCGAATCGATACGCCTTGGTTTACCTATTCAGTCCCGAGTCCAAGTAAATATGTAATCAGTTTCGCAATATGAGTCCAATTACCCATTCAATTGCTCAAATTTTCCCTTTTAAAATTTAGGTCTAGATTTACCTAATTTAGTCACTTGAATCTCATATGTCCATGATTAAAATTCAACCAAAATTGAGTACAATCATCAAAATGTTAGGAAATCATTACCTTAACTTATAGCTTGAAATCAATCCATTTGGATCTCAATCCACAAGCTCAAATCCCCAAAAATATATGCCAAAAAAAACATATGATCTCATCATTGTACGTATTTGTATTATTCAAGCTTCTTATGCAATCACATATAGTCCATCGCGATCCTGGTCCTAACCCGTCTCAGACTATCGCAATAGTGAACTTCACCTCGCTATCATGGAGAGTCATGACCTAGGTCAACTCCTTGCTAAGGCCTTGGCAAATCTGGTCTCCTTACTAGCGATGGCAATACACCAGAACTTGGTGTCAAAGTTCAGCAATTGGACTTGAGTTGCAAGTGTCCGATACCAATAAGTAGCAAATCATAATTTTAACCTATATAAAGTTTTAAAAATAAATTGAAACGCAAATACTCAAAACGGAAGTTTGAAAATGAAAGAGGTAACCATTACTCATGTGGCCAGTTTTATTCGGGCATTAAATTAAACTTAGCTTTGACCTTTGAGTGAAGTACAAGAAGGACCACACATATCCTATGTTCCTATTTCACGAGTCACTTGGTACACAATAGGGACAGCCAAATGCTATCAGTTCACGAGCACTGCGTGGTTGACGCGCCATCTTAGCTCGAAGACCACAATAATCCGCTTACAATCTGATTCAAATGGGTTTTCAACTTTCCATGTTTCTATGACCGTCGCTCATTTGTTTTTTAGTGTTTGTTTAATATGTTTCAAAGCATTTGAAATAATTTTATTAGTAACAAAGAGTCAAATTTTCACTTGTACTATTTGAAATTATACAACTTTAACCTTTGTTAAACTTTGATTTAATATTTATTTGGAAATAATCGCATTTTTGCTCTTAACCCCTAAGGGGAGCTTCAATCAAAGAGTAATTTTGAACCATAGTTAAAAGTTGAAGGATAGTTTGGACCTTTTCTCTGGAAGAATTCGAATATGTGGAGTCCACTTATTTTAAGTTGGAGTTCCGTTAATAATAATGGTCTAATACTAAATGATTTGCTAACGGTTTAGTATGAACTAGTCTCTATGAACGTGCGGTTGCACGTTATTCCCAATCAATATGAATCATAATAAAAAATATTAGATAATATTGAAGCAATTTAATTTACGTATACACAACTACTTTGAAAGGATCCTCCGACTATTTCTCGCCAACCCAAAGCCCAACAAACAACATTTTCTCCAATCTCCATCATAAAGTTTATTGAGCTATTACTAAATTATAGATACCATCAATATTTTTTGGACCATGGAAAAATACTTAAAAGGAAGAAGAAGATAGAGTAATATTCGATAAAAAAAATGTATTTCGTCGAATTAAATCTAACATCAGGTTCTTTATCTTAATCTTCTCTCGAATTGCCACAATAGGAATTCAGAAGAAACACCAAATCAGACGTAGAAAAAAAAAAAACACGACACAATTATTACTTCTACCAAAATAATCTACTTTACAATTACTATTTTTCTATTATATAGAAGTGTGAAGATATGGACGACCAAGGGTAGTATTGTTGTATTGTAATTTCACAGCCAACATTAAAGCATTTTCTTTGATTCTTCCATGGGCCCCACTTCCCATTCAATCTCCTATTTGTTTCTTCAATATTTTGTCGTGCTCATTTACATATGTACGATACTACAAATAAAGTCATTTCAAACAACATGTAATAATTATCTGCTAACCACATGTCACTTTTTACACTTTTACTTTTCACTCTTTTCTTTATGCTCACATAATTTCACTTCTTCATTTCGTCTATAAACTCTTTAATACTTCTATAGTCCATGACATGAATATACACTATTTATATTTAGTTGGGTATTTTATATACTCTTTTGGTTTCAATTTATGTGACACTTTTTTTTTAGTTAATTAAAAAAACTGACATCTTTTTATATTTCGTAACAATTTAACTTCAAACGTTCCATTTCATCCTTAATGAAAAGATTTACAACCACATAAATTTTTATAACTTATTCTAGACCACAAATTTCAAAAGTATTTATTTATTTCTTAAAACTCCGTGTCCAGTCAAACACCATTATATAAATTATGAAGGAGGAAGTAGTATATTGTGTCATATTTTCTTAAATATCCAAATAAAGCTTTATCATTTTAATAATTAATTTCACTGGCTTTATTAACTCAATTGAACGTTCATATGTGCCTCTTTTATAAAATATTTTGATTATATTATAATTAAGAAGAAAGTAATCTAACTTATAAATTACACACAATAGTAAAACAAAACATCAAAATCTAATGCAATTGTCACACCCCTTTTTTTTCCACGAAAAATAAATAAATTTAAGTTTATATTTATTAGAAGGGATTTTCCAATTAAAGTGACGTTTTGAAAAGGGATTATCTATTTATTACAGAGTCGGCACTTGGAATTGAGTTTTGGTGTTCCAAGTCACCTTATTGTCCCTAATCAAAAGGAAATGACTCTATTTATAGGTCTGCGAAACAAAAAACCGGGTAAGGAATTCTGTTGACCGGGGAGAAGGTATTAGGCATTCCCCAAGTCCCGTGGTTCTAGCACGGTCGCTTTATCGACTTATAGCTGCCTAAAATTAATTTTTTGGATAAAATGTATTTATTAGCTATGCCTGTGATTTGCTTACTATTGTTTACATTTTACTAAGACACATAGCATTGTTTTAAAAGGCAGTGTCAGGACTCGCCCCGAGGCTCGCCTCGGGGCAGGGCAGTGGCAAAACGCCTTGGGGCTAACGTGCGGGGCTTAGTTCCTATAAGGCTTACGCCCTAAGCGCCCAACCGTACGCCCAAAACACGCCTAACGCCCAGGGCTCGCCTAACAGTTCTTACACAAATTATATTTTAAATTCCTTAATTAAAATCATTCACCCTCATAATTGTTTAACAAAATACTGCTACTTAATAGTTTTTCATCTATAGAAATAGAAGATTGGGTGTAACTCATATAACAAGTTGTAGTATTGGATATTTACTATTTGAGAACGTCGTGAGGGTGAATATCACTAAATTTAAAAAAAAAAAACACATAGCGGAATTGTACATTTTCACTTGTCATTGATCATAAGTCCTATGTATTAGAATTATCATATAATTTTATTTTTTGTTCATGAAGAAGTTATGTTTTAATTGTAATATTGATAAATTTTATTGATTATTTGCTTATAGGGAGATTAAATGAATAGTATGATAGTAATAGTGTTTTAAGAAACTGTGTTTTTTTTCGTGTTTGAAAGTTAAAATGTTAGAATTGTTTTGCATTTCATAATAGCTTTTATTTTATTGTATTGTTTATACTTGTAAAATTATGTTATATATAATTACAAGTTATAAGCGGTGTATAATGGATTGCTTTGATCATTTTTTTGTGAGGATCAAGCGCGCGCGCGCTCACTCACACACACACATATACATACATACATACATACATACATACATACATTTATTTACAGTTTTCTTTTATTTTTTATGTAATTTTACCTATTTAAAAATATTTATTGTAATTATATTATTTTAAGAAATACTAAAAATTAAATACCCATGGGGCTTACGCCCCGTGCCTCGAGGCTTACGCCTCGTCGAGGCGTATGTAAAACGCCCCGCCTTACGCCCCCTCCTTTTAAAACACTGACGCATAGTTGCGACCTCAATCTCGATAAATAGAAAATTTATAGCTAAAGTATTTCTCCGCTAATCAATCAATAAACTAATCGGACCTTAATTATAGGCCTACGAAATCACCTTTACTAGTTTTCGTGTAATTACTGAAACATGGTATCAACTATCAAGTAATAAATTTTGCCAACCTCCGTAGATACCAAAGATATTAAAAAGATTTCATAAAACTAAAGCTTTGAGTAGAATAAAGGGTATGCCCATAAAATATAGATTAAATACATGAAAAAAACTAGATTTTTCCAGATACAAACCACCACAACAAAGCATTTGATGTAAGATCTTCATCTCTTCTAACACTTTAATAATAAAAATAAGACCTCCAGAACAAGCACATTCAGAACAAACAGGGATGAACATATAACATTAACTCTACTTTTAATTATCAGTAGTGAACTAATACCCAACAAATTGAATACTGCAACTTCAATATATATAAAAAAAAATCATTCTTGCAAAACATCTCAAGTAAACAAATAAATCTTTGCATTTAAATATTGTAATGAGAGTAGAATTATAAGTAAACAATGACTAAAACAAACGCACGGAGACCTTAAATACCAAATCAAATTCATGTGTCAAATGAATGATTTAACACAATGGGGAGGGGCGAAAAATATTCACAATGCTATCTAAATCATGATATGGACTAAATAGAATATATATATCACCAACAACAAACAACGTAGAAATTACAGAGATATATGCAAGGAAATGTACCAACGTACAGGAAGTTTCCATATTTTGAGTATCATAATTGAATAACCCAGGAACATGAAACTAAAGGAAGATTAAGGAATAGATATCAATGGAGTGCATTAATAAAGAGGAAACATACCGGCTAAATATGAAAGCAAACACGGCGTTTACCGGGAAAACCCGCCGGTGACTTTGAATGGAACCGACGACCAGAGACCCCAACGTTAAACCTCAAACGGACCAGTCGACATGAAGATGAACATGGATTTCTTCAAGTTATTTTGCTCTCTGTTTTCTTTATATTCTGTGCGTTTTTTTTTTCTTTGCTCTATGTTGGTCTTCTGTGTTTTTTTTTTTTTTTACTCGTTGTTGCTTTTTTTTTGTCTCTGTTGCTTTTTTTTTCTACTCCTTTCTTTTGCTTTTTGTTGTTCCATTCCCTCTTTCCTACGTTGTTTTTCTGTGTTTGTGGTTGTCTATCTATCTGTTTCTGTGCGTGTATATGCATTTATATAGGTGTGTGTATGTGTAGATGGTTGTGTGCATGTGTATTGGTTGCATAAAAAAAGGGATTGAGGGAGTGGGAGTTGGGGAAGGGGTCTGTCTTGGGTAGTTAATTTAGGATGGGAACGTGAGGGTGATGGGGTAGTTTAGGTTGCTGGATTTTTTTTTTATTTTTTTTATTTAGGTTAGTATTTGTCTTTACTTTTTTGGATACTTTCTTTAAAAGATAAAAATGCTAATTAATCACTTTTAGAGTAATGAAAATATAGACTAGTTAAATAGCTAGTCCAAAAAATAAATAAATAAAACGTAACTAAGTAAAATACTAAAATCACTAGCTTATTTATCCAAACTTAAATTAGAAGAAAACACACATTTTTTTTTTTTGCAAATTTCTTTTCTCTTAAAAATAAAAATGAAAACAAAATTTATTCTGAAATGTGACTCTATTTTTAAAGTTTTCAATTTTTAAAGCTAACTAAAATTGACATAAAAATCAAAATATCTAATCTACACCTAAAAGAAATATTTAAAAGCCAAAAGGGTGTAAAAACTTATGTTTGGTCAAAAATTAGGTGTTTACAGCAATAAAAAACGTTTGCGAATAAATTAATTTTGACGGAGGATGAAATTCTTCAACTTTTTTTGACTTATAAAAATGTTCTTGAAGTACTTTCCAGAAGAGCTTAATCAAAAGTACTAACAAATAAGAAAACGTTCAAATGTGTTTCTTTTCATTGTTATTTTCTGTTAATAGGAAATGATGTTATTAAAAAGGTTCAAGTTCAACATTGTAATAATTTCATTCCATTCACAAAAAATATTAGAAAGTTGAAGAAAAACAGTTTTTTTAATTCCCAAATTCTTTCAGAAAATATATACTACATGAAACAATATTTTTCTTAATAAATAGAACTCTTTATCTCAAATCTATGTTTATTTGGGGAAAATATTCCTTAAATCTTTGATAGCCAATAAACACCGAATATATTAGCAGAGATATTATCAAGTTGACTTCAAAGTAGCAAACTTTAATTTCTTAGTAGTCTATGTTTTCCGAAATAGTATTACTTTAATATTAACTAAAAAAGTTATGGAAAGAATATCAATTTGCCTACAAAATTTCTATTATATAGAAGAATCAAGAAGCAGCTTATGTGCAACATGTCTACTTCTTGGCAATTAATTTATTTTTAAGGGTATTTTCTACTTTTAGCATTTAGTGATTTTTTAAAACTTTTTAAATTTAATTGTTATCAAATATAAAAATATATTATTATTTTTAAATAGATTAATGAAATTAAAACAAACAGTGTAAGAAGGATTACATTAATAAGCAAAAAACAATGAATAGTAGGGCCAATTGCATCTAGTTCTTAAACTAGTTCTTAAAAGAAGAACAATCACAAGATTGTACACAATAGTCATGACGTGGGTTAGTATATTAGTTTTTGGATGCTAGTTTTAGAATTGTAGTCAGATAACAATTATTTATTTTATTCAAATCAAAGTGCCAAATATGTGAATTTTTTATATATATTACAATTATATTCAATATTAAACACTCTTTGACAACAAATCAAAAAATCTTTTCAAGCTTAACGCTAGTAAAAATCTATATGAATAGTTAGTAACTTCACTTCAATGTCCGTAATATTAGGTCATTTAGAATTCAATTAGTAATAGAATTCAAATAGTGTTTGCATTACGTTAAATTCCTTTCTACTAAAAATTCTTCATCCTAGTTAATATGTATTTTCAGTTGAGGAGAAAAAATTAATGTAAATAGTTTAGCCCTTTAGGATACGTTAGGTCTGCCTTCATATTCCAAGTAGGATTTATTTGCTTGTGTAGTGGAAAGTTCATAACTAACCTCAAAATCCTAAATTTTACTTAATCCAAAATTAAGTATCGATGGTGATTACAATTTTATCCTAACTTAACTTAAAAATTTAAGGGTATAAAAGTCGTTCAATATTTAAAGAATATTTTGGTCAACCAACATTTATATTCATGTTTTTACAATAACTAGTCTCTATGTTCGTGCAGTCATGCTTTGCACGAATATATCCGATTTTCATTAAATCATCAATTTCATGCAAAACACATGACAAAATATGATTAATCACCTCAGCTTTCACGACAAAAAGATGTAACCTACTCTGCAACAATCAATGAATATTTGGAGGAATCCCACAACATGTATAAAAAAATGATTGTATCTTTAATTTCTTTTAGCAGTTAGATAGTCCTATTTAAAACAAATGATAGGAAAAGATGCAAATTACCTCTAAAAGGACCCGTTAATCAGTCTTGACTTTCTTGTGTAGTATTGATGAGAAAACAGTGATGAAACTCTTACAGTAATATATAGAAGTAGTAGACATTTCATTGCGTTCTTGTTATATTTACTTGTTTATGTCCAAGAAGAACAAGAATTATGTTGTTAGTCTTGTTCTCCAAAACCAATTAGAATTATATCCTAAAAGAATTTTATGTCCAATAATCTAATTATATCCAACTTTAAATTACTTCATGAATGGAATATTTAGCTTTAGGCATAAAGTTGTTCAATATTTGAAAGATATTTGGCTCAACAATCATATATATTTGGACTTTTATGTGATAAATTCGAAGTTAAATGTCTACTAATGAAATTTACGCGTCTATCATCTATGACTGAAGTGCCTGTAAATTGTATTATTTTTATATTAAGCTAAGTACTTGAATACAACAACAAATAAGAAATTCATTTGTTATCTATAAATATTAACGGAAATAACTATTTTATCAAATATTAATGTATTCTAATTTAGTAATATCTATTAATTATTAGTTAATAGAAATCAAAACCTAAATATTGATTAAATCTTCGAGATTATGCTTTTATCCAATATTTACTACACTCGTTGTCTTGAAATAAATATTTTACTTTAGTTTACTATTCTTATTATATCTTTTAGCACCAAGCATATGAGATAATCTAGAACTACTTACCTATTAAAATATAGTCTAATAATTAATTACCTAATCATTTTCTATGTTAGAAGTAAAAATGTACATAGACAAAGCAATGTTTAATAACAAAAGTACTCCTAGACAAAGAAGGCCACCGATTGGATATCTTCTTATTTGAAGCTATAGTACAGACTCTCTAATTAATTAGCTTTGGAACAGAAAATCAGAAGCAGTATTTGTTTTAAACTCAGAAGTAGTATTACTCAATCTTTAACTATGATATTTTTTATTACCAAAATAACCAATAGAAATATGATAGAATTAGATTAAAAGGGTATATAAGTCGTTCAATATTTAAAGGATATTTTGGTCAACCAACTTTTATATTCATGCTTTTATAATAATATAGATAGATAGATTTATAATAACTAGCCTGTATGAACATGTCTCGCATGTTATTCTCTGTCAATCAATAAATGTTAGGTAGTGTTATTTGAAATTATATATTATTTATTTTATGAGTACAAAATACTATTTGATCGCATCCACATAATACTTCTCATTAAGATTTTTTTTTTTTTGTATATATCCTTTATATTTTTACCTACGTGGAAAAATATATTTAGAAAAAAAAGGACAGTCTGGTGCACAAACATCCCGCTTTTAGCAGGTCCGAGAGTATGTTAGGACTAAAATAATCCAACTTAATTGAAAAATAATAGTAACAATTTAGAAGAAATATGCAACCCGACATTCAATAGAGAAGGAAGTACCGGAATCTTTTACTACTTACTCGGGACGTAATTTGGTGTTTTGCATTGATATGCTCGTCTGGCATGTATTTGTGCTCATCCCATAAATAGTACTTAGATTTCCTTTAACTATGATACTTAATAAGACTTCTGATCATACAAATAATATGAATCTTAATGGACATTAACTTCAATAAAAGAATATGAGCCAGGTAGGTATCCAGAATACAATTATCTCTTTTGAAGAAATACTTTAATTATTCAAGAGACGTGATTAGGATTTCAATTGAATTTGAAGTCCTAGTATAATACAAAAGAGATTAATATGACTATATTATCCTATATGAAATCATCTTTTAGATAAAATTTCAACTTAAAAATGTATAAAAGTCGTTCAATATGTGAAGGATATTTTGGTCAACTAACATTTATATTTATGTTTTTAAAATAATATAAATAGACTAGTTTTTATGTACATGCCTCGCACGTAAAAATTCTGTTGAGAAGAGAAAGATGAAAGCCGTCAAAACCTTATCTTACAACCATTGCAATTATAAGAAGAATAATTATGTTCCATTAATCGAAAGGTTCTAGAAGCTTTCTCTCCGGTAGGGCAGATTTACCTTATTGTTACAAAAATAAAAAAATAAATAACTTGCCCCAAAATCTTGCACGAAAAAGATATTTACACACTTAAACGTTACGGGCGTCTCTTACCCTCTTATTCTTGTCTGGAATTAAATTAATACCCCCATCAAAATTCAAAGCACCAATCTTGTCAGGAGCATTGATTTACATTCTCTGCGCTAGGTCAGCTACCTCGTCAGAACCATGTCAATCGGGGTTTTCGCATACGCCCATGTTTCTTCCATATTTAGACCATGCTATAAAACAACACTCCTGCACACTGGATTTTCTAAAGTAACCAATCCAAGGATGGTATATTTGTCAATGATAGTTGATGCATGCCTCCCGTGTAGCCCAAACTCCCCACTATTTCACGTACTTCTCGTACACTCATATCGGCACGTTGAATGATATCTTTTCTTTGTGCTCTTCTTGAACCTTATAAAAATTGGGTCTGATTGCATTATAAGATACCATTTCTTGCTTATTGATACAATATCAATAAATTACCTTAGTGATAGAAAAAATAAACTATTAAATACAATATCAACTAATGTAAATCAAACAATATGTATTCCTCCTGATGAATTATTTAAAGGAAATAAGAACTGACTGTTAAGTGGCAATCTATAATTTTCCACAGATTTCTTTTGTGAGGTTTCTGTTATCCATCATCTTCCACCTTAGCTAAACAATGTTTTTTCGTTTTTATAATTTTCTTGTACCTCAGTCATTCTTTTTTTTTTTTTTTTTTTGTTCTACGATGTTAACTGATCTACACACCTAAAACAAAACTATGTGTTAAAAGTATAATGAAGAAACACACAAGATAATATATTGAAAGTGATAATTAAATACCAAAAAGAATTGAAAGGTTAACCTAGAGTATGAGACGCAAAAACGTCTAAAATCTATAACTGCACAACCGAAAATTGAGTCAAAAAAGGTATAAGGGTCCGACAATACCAGGTTAAAAGCATAAACAGAGACAATCAACAAAAGAAAATTACAATCCTTTTGATTGCTAGAATCCAAGCCTAGTTTGTTTAAGCTTGCACACCATCAAAATCCATGGCACAATAATCGTTTAAGCTTGTATAACACACCTAACCACATAGGAAATTTTTTTAATTTGCATAACACATAGGAGAAATTTTAATTTGCTTCCATGTAGTCATGCCATATTCCATTACTCATCAAGAACCAATCATGAATATTCCTGTATAGAGATCTCAATATGCGTCATCGTCACTAAGGACCATAGAATATTAACCAACCTAAAAAGAAGAATGAATTGATCTTAAACTATAAACTCTAAAACCAGTTCTTGAGAAGAATTTATGCAGGAAATACTCAATGCTTGGCTAAAATTCTTACCTACAATTTGCATTACAAAGATCTGCTTGTTACCGCACATCAGCATAGTAGGCTTACAATGGAAAACAGTAAACCTTATATAAAAATCGGAATACACTTACTATTCAAACTAAGAATCATGTAACCATTAATCACTCCTGCTATAATTTAGAATCCTTTGGAAAAAGGAATCACATAAATAAAATTTTATTTAACTCTGAAATCTTAATATTACGACAAATATTACCAATTCATTATTTAAAAATAAATCAATACCTTTTAGGGAAAAAATTATCCAAAAACTTTGCAGATTTCAATGGCACTTGCTCAACTAAGGGTTTGATAAATGGAAAAAAAATACGTAATTTTGGAAAAGCTTTATCTCATAATACTTGTTTACCCCGAATTTCGATAACAATTGAATTTGTAATTGAGATATAGGATATGTGGGTGAATTTTAATCTATTTTTGGTTAGTCCGAAATATGTATGGATTTGTTTGTTATAATATTTCTTCTACTATTAAGAAGAGCCGGTTGGGCTCACTTTCTCGTCGTCCGTCCCAATTTAATAAAAAATAAATTTGTGGGCCCCATATATATTAAACAACAACTAATATTAAAAAAAATTGTGGGCCCCATAATTCTAATATATATATATATATATATATATATATATATCCGTTCCAATTTAATAAAAAAAAATTATGGGCCCCATATATATTAAACAACAACTAATATTAAAAAAAAATAGTCTAAATTAATAATGTCAAAAAAAAAAGTGCACCCCATATTAAAAAATCAAACAATATTCATGTAATTTCCAAAGTATCAAATTAAGTCAATAATGATGGATTCATTGCCACGTGCGTATTCATAGCAAACACTAATATAATAAAGTTTTAAATACGGAGCACAAACTACAATGTTATATTAATCGTGTTTTGAACATAGTATCCATATTGACAAAATCAAGAAATATATTAAAAAAAAAGTGAATCCCATATTAAAAAAAAACAATGTAAAAAAAAGTGCAAAAAAAAATTGTGGGCCCCATAATTCTAATATATATATATATATATATATATATATATATATATATATATAGTGCAAATTAATAATGTCAAAAAAAAAAGTGCACCCCGTATTAAAAATCAAACAATATTCATGTAATTTCCAAAGTGTCTCATTAAGTCAATAATGATGGATTCATTGCCACGTGCGTATTCGTAGTAACACTAATGTAATAAAGTTTTAAATACGGAGCACAAACTACAATATTATATTAATCATGTTTTGAACATAGTATCCCATATTGACAAAATCAAGCAATATATATATATAAAAAAAGTGAATCCCATATTAAAAAAATAAACAATTTCAAAAAAAAAAAGTGCAGACTTTGTATTCGTAGCAAACACTAATATAATAAAGTTTTAGATACGGAGCACAAATTACAATGTTATATCAATCGTGTTTTGAACATAGTATATATATATATATAAATAGAGCAAACTAATAATATCCAAAAGGGTGGGCCCCATACTAAACAACACCAAGCAATATAAAAAAAAACTATATAAAGCATGGGTTTAGACCCATGCTTCGTCGTCCGTTGTCCCTTAAAAAAAAGGGTGGGCCCCATACTAAATAACACCGAGCAATAAAAAAAAGTGGAACTCACCATCTCCAAACTCATGGGAAAAAAAGTGGACCCTATATTATCAAAATCAAGCAATATCAAAAAAAAAAAAAAAAGTGAACCCCATATTAAAAAAAATATAATGTTAAAAAAAAAAAAGTGTTGGCTTTGTATTCGTAGCAAACACTAATATAATAAAGTTTTAGATACGGAGCACAAACTATAATATTATATTAATCGTGTTTTGAACATAGTATATGTATATATATTATATGCATAAAAATAGTACAAACTAATAATGTCAAAAAAACAAAAAGTGTACCCCATAAAGGGTTGACCTCATACTAAACAACATCAAGCAATATAAATAAATAAAAAAAAAAAGGGAACCCACCATCTCCAAACTCACTGTAAAAAAAAAAAGTGGATCTCATATTAACAAAATCAAGCAATATAAAAAAAAAAGTGAACCCCATATTAAAAATAAATAATGTAAAAAAAAAAGTGCAGACTTTGTATTCGTAGTAAACACTAATATACTAAAGTTTTAGATACGGAGTACAAACTACAATGTTATATTAATCGTGTTTTGAACATAGTATATATATATATATATATATATATATATATATATATATATATATATATATATATATATATATATATATATATATATGCATAAAAATAGTGCAAATTAATAATGTAAAAAAAAAAAGCGCACTCCATATTAAAAAATCAAACAATATTCATGTAATTTTCAAAGTATCTCATTAAGTCAATAATGATGGATTCATTGCTACGTGCGTATCAATCCATTAGTGGGAGCAAATGAAATTATTTTTCTTCAAAAAGTTAAGTAGTCAAACCATACAGTTTTTTTTTTTTTTTTATATTAGCCTGAGATCTAATCTAGATATTAAACTACTGTATTTGCTATTCCGCCATGTCATTTATTTGTTATGTTCACTAAAATAAATATACTTAAAATATTTATATTTTAAAATAAGATAGAATTTAATTACTTTTTTTTATTTTTATTCTTACTCTAATAAATGTGAAAAGAGATTAATGTCGTAAAAAAAATATATCAAATGGAGATCAAATAATGAATAAGGTAAATTAGTCAAATTATAATTCTAATCGACGTTTTCTTAAAAACCCCATGCAAAAGACAACATGACAAGTAAAATGAGCTAAACCGAGAATATTTACTAAAAATTAAAAAATAGCATTTCTTCGTTTAAATAGAAAATCAATTTCTACTTTGTTTTGTTTTAAACATGTAAAATTAATTTAATAATTTGAATTAGAATTATCCAAATCAAAATTTGATAAAAAATAATAAGTATTTTACACCTTTAAATTAATCGAATTAAAATTGAAAGTATCAACTGATGCTTAAATATTGCTATTGTTTTATTTCAAAGAGAGGAAAATAGTTTCCTTTTAAACAACTCTTCTCTTTTAAAAAATATTAATAAATTTGCCGATTTTGTATTCGTAGCAAACATTAATATAACAAAATTTTAGATACGGAGCACAAACTACAATGTTATATTAATCGTGTTTTAAACATAATATATACTATATATATATATATATATATATATATATATATATATATATATATATATATATTATTACTATTCAAAGACAACTACATACACATAGATGCACTATAATCTAAAGTGTTGGGCCCGTGCTGACCGTCTAGTGTATATATATATATATATATAGTATGCTGATGCCGTGAAATACTATATTCAGATTGGAGACTTAAGCTAAATATAATATAGTAAGCAAAGTATTATGTTGAAAGGATTAATAAAGCTTAAAGAACACTACAAACTCGGACCAAAAAGTCAACCACAAAAAGTGGGAAATATTCACTATTTATAGGTATGCTTCACGAGCCTTGAATTCAATGCAAAAACCCTTGTAAATAAAGAAACCCTAAAAGGATAAAGTAGGACCGTACGGTCTGACACCCGTACGTTTGTCAGTATAAAATGGCAGAACGGACCGCAACCGGCTATCCGGACCAACGGACATGATGATTTTGGACCAGGAAACCGAACCAACGGACATGATGATCTTAGACCGGCGTACCCGGACAAACGGACACGCTTTTCCTGTCTCGGTTCAATTGCATCCGAGACGATCCCCTGGTGTGAAGAAAGACCCGAACATTCTCGTACTCATTTGGTCATACCCTCGGCTTCGGGTTAACGGGTCAAACATTGACCCGGTTTTTACCGTATACAATACTAAATTCACATTTTATAACAATCTTGTAGTAATAAAATTTGTTGCCTTTTATTATTTCATAACTTCACCCTCTTTCCAGGAAAAATCATACATTAATTACACATGAGCATATAATTTTGATCGGTACATTAATTTTCATAGCTGTGGTACTCATTAATTGCACTTACAACCTTTTTTTCAAAAAGAAAATCATGAGGATTCCTTTACATTAATTTTCATAGCTGTGGTACTCATTAATTGCACTTACAACGTTTTTTTCAAAAAGAAAATCACGGGGATTCCTTTTCAATCAAAGTAAGATTTGATTTGCTAGTTTCTAGATGACTCGAATAGGATAATTACATTTATAATTGAATTAGTGTATTTATCCGCATTTCGCGCCGTTATGAAAGAATAAAATATGATTTAAGTATTACTCTCTCCGGTTCAAAAACAATGTTAATTCATTTAGCCATTTGCACAGATCTTAAGAAAATACTAACTCCTAGATAAAAATAAGTAATTTGACTAAGCTATTCCTAATTAAATAGGTATTAAGATTTGATCACTTAGCACCTAATAAGGGTAAATCTGAAAAAATAAAGTTAATTTTTTCTTAATTTGATAAGCCAACACTTTTTTTAACCAAAAAATAAAGTTAAATAGACATTCTTTTTAAATCGGAGGAGAGTAATATCATTAGTCATATCAGAAGAAGATCAATCTTTACTTATTATTTTTATAAAAAGAAAAAAAATTTACTAATCAAACATCTTATAATGAGTCTACTGTCTTTTCATGGTTCTTTTAACAGTCTATGTGAATCTATTTTTATAAAAGAGAAATATGTTTTACTAATCAAATATCTTATATGAGTCTACTGTCTTTTCCTAGTTATTTTAACGGTCTATGTGAATCTTCATTATAGGAAAATTTGGGAGACACGTTTCAAGTTAAATAGAAAATAATCATTTTGATTTTCATAAAAACCATATATAATTTTTCTCCCTTTTCTCCCCTTTCTCTTCTTTTGTATATTTCTATGATTTCAATTATAGCCACAAAAAAATAAATAATCAAACTTTGTCATTAAGAGCCCGTTTGGATTGGCTTATAAGTTGCTGAAAATAGCTTATAAGTTGTTTTCAGCTTTTTTGAGTGTTTGGCTGGCCAGCTTATAAGTCATTTTGTGCTTAAAATAAGCCCAAAAAAATAATTGAGCCCATTTGGCTTAGCTTATCTAACATGTTTTTTGCGTGGAGTGCCCTTCTTTTGGGTTGGTCTTTATATTTTGCCCCTCATTTATGCCTTCTTTAATTTTTGCCCCTGCCGCCTGTTTAATGAAAGTTTTTTGACGAAATTACCCTTACCCCATTAAAACCCTTTCTATTTCGTTATTTGCCCTTTTCTTTTCTTTTTTTGCTTCTTCGTTCCTCCTCTGTTTGTGTCTGTCTTATCTGTTCGAAAATTTAGGTGCAAATTTGGATCTTTTGCTCGTTTCAATATTTGTTTTTATGTTAAATTGTTGTTTGTTGAATCGATATCATTGTCTTCGTCGTTTTTTATATTTAATTGATCCTTTTTGTTTTAAAATTATTTTTTAACGTGTTTGTTAAAGTGTCTGTATGATCTTTTGAACTTTAGTTTCGTTCCCCATGTTATATCTTGGTTTTTTGAATGTCGTATTATGTTTTTGTTGATTTTGATATGCGTTTTGGTTTTCTCTGTGTTGAATCTTTGAAGTTTTGCCTGTGAACAACTATTTTAGGTTGTTGGTGTTGTTTTTGTTTAATAATCTGGGGTTTATGAAGAATGTGTATGTGTGAGGCAGCATATGCCTGTTCCGGCAGAATTTTTGTTTTTAAAAACTGAATTTATGCCTATTGCGGCATAATTTCGTGACTTAAGTTATTTTGTATGTGTTTTGATTTTTTTTGTTTTTGTTTTTGTTAATAATGTTGGTTTTTATGAAAGTTTATATGTTTTCCTGATTATAGGAAAAAAATTAGGCTGTTTTTGAAGTTTGGTGGTAATATTTTGTATGAATGAAGTTATTTTGTATGTTTTTTGATTTTCAATGTGTTGAATCTGTTTATTTTTGCCTGTGAACATTAGTTTAAGATTTTTGGTGTTGTCTTTTGTTTAGTAACCTGGTTTTTCATGAAGACTGTGTTTGTCTGAGGCAACATATGCCGGGTCCGGCAGAGTTCTTGTCTTTTGAAACTGAAGTTATGCCTGTTCCGGCATAACTTCATGAATTAAGTTAATTTATGTGTGTCTTGGTTTTTTGGTGATGTCTTGTTAATAATTTTGGGTTTTTTTTATGCAATATTATGTGTTTTTGGTGTTGTTTTGTTAATAATGTTGGTTTTTTATGCAATCTTATGTGTTTTGGTTCTTTCTTCTATCATGCAGGTATTTGTGTACCAGTCTAGGGGCTGATTTTGTATTATGGTATATGTTAATTATTTTCATTCTCATTTTTGGTTTATTCTTATGTAAATTCCTGGTTTCTGTTGACATTAATTTTTCTTTTATAGGAGGAACATCCCTTGGTTAAGTTTGAACACTGGGTTGAAGGAGGTGGCATGTGGAGTGGTGATTTTCATTTTCGGAGTTTGATTTTGTCCTTTTTTAGTGTCTCTCAATTGGACTTGTTGAAAAAGGGTGTTTTTGGACAGTTTATGGATTTGGTTGATGTCCACCTGAGTGATAGTATTTTCCATTGCTTGATCTTATCCCAACTTTCATCTAGTAATGATAGTGCATTAAAGTTTAAGATATTTGATCACGTGTGTGTATTTGATTCCGAGTCTTTCCGTCTTATTACTGGTTTGGATTCTTGTGTTGGCGATTTTAGTGTTGTGTCTAGCAGACCAAATAGATTGTTGAGACTTTATTTTCCAAGTCAGGATAGAATAAGGTTGTGTGATCTCAAGAGTTTCTTACAGATTAAGTCAAGTAATCGTACTGGTGGTTTTTGGAAAAGATCTAGTGATCCTATTAGACTTGCTGAGGTCTATATATTGGAGAGGGTTTTGTTGGGTCGTAATGAGAAATGTGTTGTTAAAGGTCATGTAATGAAGATAATTGATGATGACAGTCTTCGAGTGTCTTATCCTTGGGGTTCTCATAGTTTTAATTGGTTGGTACGGTCGATTCGTGGTTGTGTGAAGACTTTCAAGAGCATGCCATCTACACGTTATATGATTAGTGGTTTCCCTTACGCTTTAAATGTGTGGCTATTGGAGGTTTTCCCTATCTTTCGAGGGTTTTCAAGTTTTCATGGTCTGAAGTCTCCTCGTATGTTGTCTTGGGGTCCTTCAAAGCAAGTTGATTATAAAGTTATTACTGATAATTTCTTCCATGCTGAAAAAGTATGTGTTTCCTTCTTATTGATGCTTCTTTTTCTTGGTTCTTTTTCCTCTTGTTATTTTTTGTGTTTTTGTCTAATTGATGTGTTTATATTGTATTATAGAGATTCAAGAAATTTATTATCCATGCTGTTGTTGTTGGTACGGAACAAGAGATTCTAGATTATCCAGTTGCACTTAAATTTCCTGATGATTCAGACCCTTGTTCTTCCCGTGCAGTTTTGCCATCTCAACCTACTTCTCAGATATTTGATGTAAGTTGTACTTTGCCTTTTGTGTTTTTGGTTGTTTAACTGAATTCTGAGTTAGAGGCCTTCTGGTAGATTATTTTAGTAGGAGACATTTTTGTAGTCTTTTCTGTTTTGGTTATGGAAATGAAAGTTTATGCCCCTTGAGGCATACTTTTTGGTTTTGCAAACTTAGAATCTGCCCCTTCCGGCATACATTTCTCCTTTCATATTTCAGTTCTGCCCCTACCGGCATACTGTTCTCATTTTGAGACTTATTTTAGTAGGTAACACATTTTGCAATCTTCTCTGTTTTGGTTATGGAAATGAAAGTTTATGCCCCTTGAGGCATACTTTTTGGTTTTGCAAATTTAAAATTTGCCCCTTCCAGCATACATTTCTCCTTTCATATTTAAATTTTGCCCCTACCGGCATACTGTTTTCATTTTCAGACTTATTTTAGTAGGTAACACATTTTAGCAGTCTTCTCTGTTTTGGTTTTGGAAATGAAAGTTTATGCCCCTTGAGGCATACTTTTTGGTTTTGCAAACTTAAAATCTGCCCCTTCCGGCATACATTTCTCCTTTCATATTTCAATTCTGCCCCTACCGGCAAACTGTTTTCATTTTCAGACTTCAGTTCTGCCGGGTTTGGCATACTTGTTCAACATTAATTTTATGGCATCAAAAGTAATGCTTTGTTTTATTGATCTGTTATACAGGGTGTTTTGTCTAGTGTGAAGAAGCAACTTGATGATGAACGATCTACAATTGTCAATCAAGTAAAGGTATGGCTTTTTATTTTTTTATTTTTTAGTTTGTTAATATGATATGTATACTTTGCATGCTGTGTTCGTTGTTTTTGTTTATTCTCATTTTCTTTTCTTCTTTGTTTAATTTTTTTTTCCTTGTTTTGTAGTCTTTGGATAGCCGTTTCGAAGAATTGGATAAAAAAATTGTTGGTGCGATTAATGATGTGGATAGTTTAGTTCGTGTACATGATGAAACAAAGTCATGTAGCAGCTTCTGAAAGTGCTAAAAGAACTTGTTTAGAAAGTAGACTTGACAGTTTAGAAAGTAAATTTGATTATGTGATGCACTGTATTGAAAGTTTAGTTCGACTGCATAGCGAAAACAAATCTTGTAAAGCTTGTGCATCTGGTAAAAGACAACCTGATTTGGGTTATTCAGTGAATGATGAGGTGAAGTTAGATGCACACCTTGGAAAAGATTTGCAGGAACTTATGGAGAATATGCTTTGTAAAGCAAGGTCTACGAAAAATAACACGTCTCCCATGCTCGATATGCTTTGTGATGCTGCTGTTTCTTCATCAAGTCAACTGTCTGATAAAACTCAAACTCTTTCTCAGTTTGAAAAGGAATTTGTGAAAGAAAATGAAGACCGCGCAAAAAAAGAAACACTTAACGAAGTTGCTACAATTAATTATGCTTTTCAATGCGGCGATTATGTGTTTTCTTCTAATGAAGCATCACAAAATGTAAATGAAGTAGCAGCTGCAGTTGAAGATTGCAGAAAACGTCCGAGATGCGAAGATGGAAACAAAGAAGATGATGGTTATCCTAACTGGTATTTGCTTACACCGAGAAGTACTCCAGTTGAGAAACGGTTGAGTTCTGGGACTGATATATACTGTACTGCAGAAGAGTTAGGAAAGTGAATTGATTTTTTTGTTATTATTTAAGGCAAGTGTTATGTATGTTTCCCCCTTTTTCGAATGATGTATATGTAAATTGGTTTTTCATTTCTGTACATATAATGAAGTTTCACTTTTTCAAACTGTACTCTATTGTAGTCTGCTGTCACGCCCCATTTGAACGGCTTCATTATAGTTTGCAACTTCCCGGTTCTTCTAATTGGTTTAAAAAGGGTTAGAGTCGCCACCTTATTTTTTAGGAAAATCGGGAAACCTATATGTACTTGTGTGTCTACTCCATTTTAGTCCACGAAACCTGTAGATTCTAGATAAGGGTTTTATTTACCCCGAGGGGAAGGTATTAAGCATCCCCCAGAGCCTGCTCGAAGACAGTCCTTAGACTTAGTTTAACTGAACACTAGAGGGGGATTATCTATCTGTTTATCATTATTATTACATGTTTTCAAAATGTTATGACTTCATGAAAAGCTATACTAGGTGATAATATACTAAGTCTATACAGTGTATAAAACATGTATGTATATCAAGTATCAAGTATTTATAAATAATATATATTGATGGAAATGTATAAAGGATTGTAAATAAAACATACCTCGTTCGATAGTAGTGTATTTGCTAGTAAAATGAGTATATATCTATTGCCACAAAAGGTATATCAGTTGGCGTAAATAATATATACAACTATATAAAAGATGTATAAAAAATATAAGAGTATAGATATACCAAGTATATAAAAAATGTGTATCTATGTAAAAAAAAAAGAATGTATGTATATGAAACATATAAAGAATGTATTTCAAGTATAAAAGAGTGTATATCAAACATAAAATGTCTAAAGAATTGTATAACTAGGTATATTAGTGCATAAAGAATGTAAAAATAATCTACGAATATTCATTGGTGTAAAGAGTTTATATAATAAAATTATTAATAAAAGTGAATTTGATTTGACTTGTTTCTACCGTTTAATTGAAAAGAGTGTTCATTTAATGAATATCCTATCAAAGGAATAAGGAACAAAAGGATAGTAAAAAATTTTGGTAAAAAATAAGTATAAGGAATTGTGTATAAAAAAATGAGTGAAAAAGATATAATGCCCTTTAAAAAAAATGAAAGATTTGTAAATGGACGGCCTAGTATTTACCTACTGTCAAAAATGTGGATTTAACTTAACTAAAATATGTATTGGTGCATATGAAATAATATAAAACGTACGTTGTATTAAAAGTGTATAAAGAATATAAAATAAAGGATGGACTAGTATTTTTTACCTAAATACCAAAAGTGTGAATTTAATTAACGAAGCATTTATACCAAGTCAATTTAATCTATTTATGAAAGTATTGACGGCCTAAATCTAGCCTAAAGCGAATGACAAATTTTAAGTTAAACAAACACGACGACATTCTCTTTGGGGATTAAGAGAATGAACCTGGGTTGTATGCCCAAAGTCCTGATGTTAATTCCAGGTTGTATGCCGGAGTGTGAAAAATAAAGAGGAATAACAGGTTGTATACCCGAGATCCTGAATGATGACTGATGATTTTTTTTTGGCTCCTTCTTGCTTTGGAGGTCGTTGTTCGTCTTTGTTTTTATGGGACTTTTGTATATTTTTGTCGTTGGAAACTTCAGCTTGGATCTTTATCTGCGATTGCACATTTCTAGTACGCTAGCTCAGGGAGGTTGGGCCAAGAGAGGGATAGTGCATGTAAGCACTCAGAAATGGTATAGACTTATGATGTGGTTATCAAAGAAAAGGCTTTAGGCCCAAAGGGGGAATGCTAGGGATAATGTCATTTGGTAGGCTAGAAAGGCTCAAACGGGTCAAAGAAGGCCTACGATCCTTTCCTATACCGAGTGTTACTCATAATTTCGCCTCAACAGACATTCAATCCAAGTTTTAGATCACAATGCAATGCAATTGAATGTTGTCTAAAACTCACCACACAATGCACATGAAATAATGAGGTTGGTTTTGTTCTTGTCTTACCTGCATGCAAGAAAATTTTTCAAGTGTTACACAAGGTGTGAATGAGAGGTTCCAAAAGAATCTATGGTTTACCACGAAGTCAATCCTCTCCATCATATCGATTGTCGCTTGTTTCTTTCCTATGCACATTCCTAACTGTGTTGGTACCAACCAAGTCAAAGATATGAATCTAATTTTTATTTTTTTTTGTATTTTTTGAATAAGGGGTTCCGAACCCGAGAAGGGTTGCCTACGTATCTCATCTTTGATGAGAATCCGGTGCGCGTAGTTCGTTCAGAGAGGTAAGAACAAAGAATTTTTTTTTTCAAATAATTTTCGGACATTTTTTTTTAATAATGAATACCGAACCCAAAAGGGCTGCCTACGTATCTCAGCAAAGAAGAGAATCAGGTGTGCGTATCTTGCAAATAAGATATAAGAAGAGGTATCGAATGAAGGCGGAGTTTTGCAAGTACTCCGACAGACGGAAGAAGGGTGTGTCCATCGTAGGCACGGGCCTTTGAAAATTATCCAGGAAGGGACCAATCATAGGCTCAGAGCTTGGACAGTACTATGGTAGGCGGTCATAAAAAGGATGTCAACCGTAGATGGAGCCTTGACATTACTCCAGTACACTGTTAAAATTGTTATGGAGGAGAAGGTCGGACGTTGGCAAAGCTTTGACACTACTCTGCATCCATTGGTAGGACTGTTCACAGTTTTGGTTAAAACCAAAACCAAAGCGAAAATTTAACCAAACAGAATAAAAAAACCGACATTTGGTTTGGTTTTAAATTTTAAAAACCGATAATATTTGGTTTGGTTATGGTTATATTAAAAAATAACCGAATAAATAACCGAACCAAACCGATAAATTATATACATAAATTTTATAATTACTTATATGTATAATATTAGTTTTTCATAAATAATTATAAATATTTTATACCTTTTAATCATTAATTTGATTTTTGGTCTACTTATTTCACATGACTGTTTAAGGCCCATGTTTTTAAGAATATGTCCAAGCCCATGTCTTTAAGTCTCTTAACTCTTTAAGTGTTAAGTGTAAACCTACTAACAGAAGCTCACGTCAGAATCTAATGTCTTTAACTTAAATTCTTAGCCTTTCTTTGTCAGCCATTTGATTTTAGGTTGTTTCTTCTTTTTTTCCCGAATTTATACCTTTCTTTTTTCTTGTTTGAATGGGTCCTAAACTTCTAATATTTTTCATGTGGAAAGGACAGAGGTTGTAGATTTGGAGGTTCTTATAGAAGATACTTCAGTAACATCAACATTTGTTGTAACTCAAGCACATGGTAATGCCCTAATACTTCTTCCGTGAGTAATCCTCCTAAAAGGCAGAAAAGAACAACTCTTTGTAGTCGAGACCCTAGCCCTGGGGATAATGATAGAAAAACATCTAAAGTTTGGGATCATTACACAAAGTGTTTTTAATAAAATTGGAGAATTGAGGACAAAATGCAAGTATTGCCCCAAAGTTTGGGATCATTACACAAAATTTTTTTATTTCATATATTTTCATTTTAATTTTAGGTAGTCTTTATGTTTAATTAATATGTATGTTTGCAACAACAACTAAAAGCTCCTATGCTCTACTTTATTTTCAGGTATGTGTATTAAGATGACAAAAATGGTGCAGCCAGTACTTAGTTAGTTTTTAGCTCTATATGTAATAGTTTAGCAACTTTGGGTAACTTGAGTATGACACTATCACTAATAATGAAAATATTTCTATAATGTATGTTCCACCTTGAATGATAAATAAAAGTTATCGTTTGAACAAAAAAAAAGACATGTCTTTTTCAACTTTTTAATGTTTTACTGATAAGTCTCATGGCTGCTAGTCATAAACCGAAAAATCCAACCAAACCGACAATAACCAAACCGGTGGTTATTATTTTATTTGGTTTGGTTATGATTTTAGACATTTAAAAACCGACTAAATTGTTTTGGTTATGGTTTTAATCAATAACCGACCCAAACCGAACCATGAACACCCCTATCCATTGGCATGGTTGGCTATGAGGAAACGTCAACGTCAACGTCAGCGGAGCTTTAAAAACAATCCGCGTCCACTGGCAAGGTTATAAGAGGGAATGCCGACCTTTACGGAGTTTCTAAAAATACTCCGCGCCTATCGGTTAGATTGCAATGATTGGGTGCCAAACTGTTTGTGGTGCTTTGACATTACTCCTTGTCAGTTGGCACGACTATTGTATAGTTGAGGGAGCAGAATTTACATGTTTCGAACCCTTGGGGTTGAAAAATAAACACCGATAAGCCAAAGTTTCATGGCCTGCTATGCTTCGGAGAAGCAGAAAAGCTTATATCCCAAAATTTGGGACCAAAGCCGGGTGATGGTTGGGGTAAGGCTGGTATTGCCGCTGTTGGGTTTTGGATTTGAAGGGATTGATTGACGCTCTTATAAGTCTTTTTGGAGAGCGTCTTTGAACTGCTCCAAAATAATTGTCCCAGTTTTTTATTCCGGTGAATTATTTTGAAACAGTGGGGAGACCGAACCCTTATGTAGGGTTGCCTACGTATCTTGCCTGGACAAGAATCAGGTCAGACGTAGTTCGGGAAAATACTGTGTTGTATGTGATTTGTATGATTTCTATGAATTGGTGATTGTATTGAACAGAAGTGAGGCTATGAACAAGAGTTCGAATCTGGAAAAGTGAGTTCCAAAGAGGTGAAGAATGTACAAGGCCGTTTTGTATTAAAAAAAAAGGAATGGTAAAGTCAAAACATTGGTACAAAGACCGGAAATGGGTATGAAAAATAATATGGTTGTGACGGTGGTCGTAAAGACCAAAAAATGGGTGTGAGGGTTTGGAAAGGTTCCAAGCTCAACATAAGTCAACCAAAATTGTCCGATAAAGCAGACAAGGCCGAAGAAGATATGTCTAGTATATATGTATGTCTATTATATATGTATAACTAAATAATGTCTAATATATTGTACAACTACAGAATGTCTAATAAATACAGTATGTGAAACAAATAAAGAATATGTAAGATGCAAAAAGCATGTAGCAAATAAAGAATGAAATTAATCCGGCTAGAGCAGTGATCAAAATTATACATACAACGGCCTAAGAATTCTAAGAGTAGATTCACCTAAGCTGATAAAGAATATTCGGAAAACTACGAGATGGCAAGTAGTAAGACTAGCCCACCAATCTCTGAAACTAAGGAGTTTGAAGAAGGTTCGGAGGAGCGCAAAAGCACAACTCGCGTGCACAATGTGTGTATGTGTACGGCCAAAGACTCAATTGAAAGTGCGATGATAGTATAAAGAAAACAGTAACATGTAGTGTCTTCAATCAAATAAGCAACACAAGTTTGGCTTTGGCTCGTGTCCTTTCAAAGATAATATTATAGCAGTTCACGATATATACATAACAAGTAATAATAATAAAAATAAATAAATAATCACATATCCCTCAAGTTCTCACTTAAACTAAGTCTGTTAAGGTCAAAACCTAGGTAATCCCCAGCAGAGTCGCCATTCTGTCACGCCCTATTTTGAACGGCTCCAATATAGTTTGCAACTTCCCGGTTCTTCTAACTGGTTTAAAAAGGGTTAGAGTCGCCACCTTATTTTTTAGGAAAATTAGGAAACCTATATGTACTTGTGTGTCTACTCCATTTTAGTCCACGAAACCTATAAGATTCTAGATAAGGGTTTTATTTACCCCGAGGGGAAGGTATTAAGCATCCCCCAGAACCTGCCCGAAGACAGTTCTTAGACTTAGTTTAACTGAACACTAGAGGTGGATTATCTATCTGTTTATCATTATTATTACATGTTTTCAAAATGTTATGACTTCATGAAAAGCTATACTAGGTGATAATATACTAAGTATATACAGTGTATAAAAAATGTATGCATATCCAGTATCAAGTATTTATAAAGAATGTATATTGATAGGAATGTATAAAGGATTGTAAATAAAACATACCTCATTCGATAGTAGTGTATTTGCTAGTAAAATGAGTATATATCTATTGCCACAAAAGGTATATCAGTTGGTGTAAATAATATATACAACTATATAAAAGATGTATAAAAAATATAAGAGTATAGATATACCAAGTATATAAAAAATGTGTATCTATGGAAAAAAAAAAGAATGTATGTATATGAAACATATAAAGAATGTATTTCAAGTATAAAAGAGTGTATATCAAACATAAAATGTCTAAAGAATTGTATAACTAGGTATATTAGTGCATAAAGAATGTAAACATAATCTACGAATATTCATTGGTGTAAAGAGTTTATATAATAAAATTATTAAGAAAAGTGAATTTGATTTGACTTGTTTCTACCGTTTAATTGAAAAGAGTGTTCATTTAATGAATATCCTATCAAAGGAATAAGGAACAAAAGGATAGTAAAACATTTTGGTAAAAAATAAGTATAAGGAATTGTGTATAAAAAAAATGAGTGAAAAAGATATAATGCCCTTTATAAAAAAATGAAAGATTTGTAAATGGACGGCCTAGTATTTACCTACTGTCAAAAATGTGGATTTAACTTAACTAAAATATGTCTTGGTGCATACGAAATAATATAAAACGTACGTTGTATTAAAAGTGTATAAAGAATATAAAATAAAGAATGGACAAGTATTTTTTGCCTAAATACCAAAAGTGTGAATTTAATTAACGAAGCATTTATACCAAGTCAATTTAATCTATTTATGAAAGTATTGACGGCCTAAATCTTGCCTAAAGCGAATGACAAATTTTAAGTTAAACAAACACGACGACAAGTAAATACATATATCAGCATGTCATTCCAAAAATAAAGTTTCCACTATACTACAAGTTCATGTTTTGTACATTTATAAAGAACGCAGAAAGTAAATACAAACAGTGATTCGGGTTCCTTCCGAGTATCGTCTTTGAGATGTATTTTCCCATACCTATATAAGCACTTGGTAAAAATGTTAGTAAGAAAATAAATAACTATCTAATGAATTAAAGAAATAATAAAAAAAACTTAAAATAAAAAAACCCGTCTTTTGTACATGGGAGGCCTTGGAAATCGACGAAAATTTCTTCATCGGCCATTTGGGTTTAGTATTCGCCCAAATGAATTTAAATAAATTTGACAAAAAATGTAACAGTACAGTGGGCCGTCGGAAGTATTTTCCGGGCACAGAACCAACAATGATATTTAGTAAAAGAGATATTAAAACAGTCCAAAAATCTAATAACAGTAGCAAGACAGCAGCGTGTCACCTAAAAACCAAAATAACGCAATCAAAACTCCGACATACAGCAGCACCAAAGCAGCACAAGATCACCAATAGTAGTAGCTAAAATAAAGTAATAAAATAGTAAACCAATTCCAAAGAAACAATGGAAAAGCAACATATATACTTGTCGGAAATCGCGAAATTGCGTAACGTCAGCCCAAACAGATCTAAGAGCAATACAGTGGCAAAACAAACAACAAAAACAGAAGTGCAAAGAGATGAGAGGAGTGGGGAACAGAGGAAAGGCAGTGGCGTCGTGGTGGTGTTGTCATTAATTTTTCCGGCGTCGTGGGTTCACCGGAGCTAGGCAGTAGGGGTCATGAATGGTGGGTGGGGTTGTTTTGGAGGAAGCTGGCAGTGGAGAGATGGAGCTGTGGTGGTTACGGGTGGAGTTCGCCGGCGGTGGCAGCAAGGGTTTCGGTCGGCGGCTGAAAGAGAAGTGGAGGAGAGGAGAAGAAGACGATATGGTGTTATGGTGCGTGGGTGGTTCGTGGTTGTGTGGGTTGATGTTCGCCGGAGCTCGGAGCTCCGGCGTGGAGAGGCGGCGGCGACAGTTTTGTGAGAGAGAGGGGAGAGAGAAATATTTAGGTTTAGAAAAAAAAATCTGATGTTGGAGTATATGGAATAATATGAACTCTTCCTTTTCTTTTATTGACAAAATGACCCTTCTTATTATCCAAAAAATAAAGTGTCACACCCCTTTATCCCCTTGATGCTACTTTTAATCCCTAGGGTTATTGTCCAATAGGGATTTCGCCCTTTAACCAATGTATAAAAATTTATTAATCAATGGATCAAGAACTCAACCCATCACCTCAAATGTCAACTTTTAAAAAGGTGACGAGACCTTGGCTTGACCGATTTTTTGCTCTGTATTTAAAAATCAATTGCTCTGATTTTCTCTGCACTGTCGGATTGTACTAAAATATAGTTAATTAATACATGTATAAATAATAACGTAAGTATAAAATATAAATATTAATGTGTAAGATATGAAAATGTATTACTATAAAATTAAGAAACAATTATTAATTGCACAAAAATGGTAGTATTACGCTGTACATGTGCAAAATAATGATTCTTGGAAAATGACAATAAATTGATAAAATTCCTAAAATAAGGATAATCATCAATAAATTGTTGAAAAAATGTGTAAAAAATGTATTTCGCGCTCTTTAACGAATCAGGGCCCCCCAAAACGTTAATTTTAAGCACGTCGAGCCAAAATTAGGTGTCAACATCTGCCTTAACCGGCATACTTTTGCCATTTTGTGAACAGATGTTCTGCCCCTTCCGGCATACTTCTAAGATGGAAGTAACTGTTTTTCCTAAAAATAAAAAAGATAATTAAAAAGTGACTCTTGTTCCAAAACATCTCGAATAAGTGCTACAGTTACTTCCAATTAATGTATTAATTGTTTTGTTTTAAAAAAAATGGAAAGAAAAACTGAAAAATTCTTTGTATTTTTGTCAATAGTTGCAACAGTTACTCCAATTCAAATTTCAGTAACTGATTTTGGTTTAAAAAAAAAACTGCAAAACCTGTTGTATCCTCATCCAATTGAAATCCAAAGAGCTTAATATGCAAAAGTCAAGCCAAATAAGCTTGTCGCCTCCGGCATAAGTTTGCCCGTTGGGAACAGAAGTTCTGCCCCTTCCGGCATACTTCTAAATTCGTAGTAACAGTTTTTTTTTTTGCTAGAAATAAAAAAGATAATGAAAAAGTGACTCTTATTCTCAATATCTCTAATAGATATTGCTACAGTTACTTCCCATTGAAAATGTATTAATTCTTTTGTTTTAAAAAAAAAAACTGAAAAACACTTTGTATTTTTGTCAATAATTGCAACAGTTACTTCAATTCAAATTTCACTAACTGTTTTGTTTTTTTTGAGAAAAAACTGCAAAACTTCATGTATCCTCATTCAATTGAAATCTAATCGTTTCAACAGTTATTCCAATTTAAAATCGACTAATTTGAACTTCTACATAAAGCCACACAGTTATGCCCACAACGACAAACTTTTATTCTTAGCACACTTACATTATGCGTCGTTCGGCATAAGTTTTGTCACGTGGTTAACACGTGTGCAGTTTTAATTTTTTTTTTGTTCAATATATATTTGCCCGCTCTTCTTGTAATTTACTTTTTATTTTCATTTGTTCATTTTAAAGCTGAAGAAGGCAGTTGCTTTGTCACGTTTCCTATATCATCTTTATCAGTTTTTTGATTGATTTCTCTTAGTGGGGTTTCAATTTCATCTGTAAGTTATTAGTTATTATGTTATTACTTGTTGATAAGTTATTTCCTTCAATTGTTTGTGCCTGTATTTTATTTGAATAGGGTTTTCTATTTTTTTTTTCTTTTTCTTCTTTTACGTTTTTCGTAATGCATTGTGTTAATGTATTTTTTGGTAATGTTTTTTTTGTGTTTTTTTTTCGAATTGAATTTTATGTTTTGTTCATGTCAGTGTGCTAAATCATGAGACGTCAATTTGGACAAGTTGCTGACTATTATATTCCTCCGGAAGAGTGGACAGACACACGCATCAGTGCTGTATGGCGAGGGGACGAAAAGTTTGTTAAATTTGTTGAGAAATTTCTTACAAAAGAACAGTTGATAATTTTGAAGAATCGTCCTTTTGGGAAATTTATGGAATTGCATAATATAAAAATGTCGGGTATCTTGGTGAATTTTATGTTGTTGTCAGAAGTTCAATGTTCTGAAACCAATGAAATGCATTTTAATATACAAGATAAACGTGTGACATTTACAGACCAATCATTTAAGAGAGTGACTGGGTTATCAATTACTGAACCTCCTAGATCTTTCTATGCTAAATATAACAAAACCAATGACAGTCGTCTTTTGAGAAGATATTTTGGTGTTGAAGATGGTAAAAGGAATTTGGAAATGAGGGATTTGAAGAATGTGATGAGTGCTGAAAATGTAGATTTTGAAGATGACCTTGATGCGGTGATGCTAGCAGAGGTATATATTCTTGGTCGTGTCTTATTGGGCGGTAGGATTGATAAGAAGGTATTGTGGCAACATATTGTATACATAGAGGACGGTGAATTGTTTGAGCAGTTTAATTGGGGGTCTTTGTGTTTTGTTGTACTCCTGATGTGTTGTTTCAAATCAATAAATAAGCAAGGGATAAACAGACATACCATTGATTATGGTGTTGTTGGTTTTGTTTATGGCTTTATCGTTTGGGTTTGGTCTAGGTTCAATGACTATCGCAGACAATATGTTAAAATTGTTGGCGATTGTCGTGAACCTCTGATGTTGTCGTATGTCAGTAATAAATCTCCACAATTCAATGATGTCAAAAAATTGTTTGTATCCGAAGAGTACATGAGAAAGGTAATGGTGTTTATTGCCCTTTACTTTTCGTGTCAACTTTTAATGTGGTTTTCTTTTTCTGTTTTGATGTAATTATTATTTATTGTTGTATGGATTTTATTTCAATAGCGAGGTAAAGGGGTGGTTGATGAATCTCCGGACAATTCAAGTGTTGATGGAAGTGAATCTGAAGATGCCAATATTGCTGGCAAATCCACCGAAAGCTCTTCTCTAGAGCGTCACATTGAGGTATTTCTCATCGTCCCTCTCTGTTTTTCCTCTAAAAGTTTTGTTCTTTTTTTTCTTCTTGAGTTTAACACTTTGTTGTATTTGTTTATTTTAACATTTCCTGGAAAATGTTTGTGATGTTAACTTGGATAGGATTTTGAATAATCAACAGCAGGAGAAGGTCCGGATGGATCAGCTGATTTCTGCTCTGTAAAAAGCAGGATTAAATTTTGAATCCCAAACTACTCCTGATGATGAAAATGTTCGTCGACATGTTGATTCTCCTCGTCATGTTGAAAAGGGTAGACACAAGAGTACAAGATCTGTTCG
Source organism: Lycium barbarum (assembly GCF_019175385.1). Classification (NCBI taxonomy): domain Eukaryota; kingdom Viridiplantae; phylum Streptophyta; class Magnoliopsida; order Solanales; family Solanaceae; genus Lycium; species Lycium barbarum. The sequence goes on from NC_083337.1 coordinate 146,982,096, forward strand.
TAAAAGTGCTGCTGCTAAAAGGAAAACTAAACAAGCCAGGTCTCATAAAAATGTTGAGCAATCTTCCGTTGACCAACAAAGAAGATCGGTGCCGTCTCATGTTGGTGAAGATATTGCAGATATTGAACAGGCATTTTGGGATGCTGAAACTGCCACCGGAGACGAGGGGGAAACTCGTTTGGTGTTGATTTGTCTAATATTGAGGCTGAAAGTAATCAAGAAATTCAGATGGAATATGTGCAAGCTATTTATAGTGAAAGAACCGTTGATGAGACAGAGTTGGGAGGTAAAATCTGATTTTACAAGAGAAGAAAATTACGCAAGACAGTACAAGATGCAGATGCTTCTCGTAATCCATGGCTTCCGGATGGTCCTCAATCTACAAATGTGGCAGCTAATAGGGACAATACATTAAACATGTTTTTGGAGAAGGCCAAGCAAATGTGACACGTCCTATGGAGACAGATGTTGAACAAGTTCAATCTCTAAATGCAACTTAAAATGTTGAGGTTGAATTGCCTTCGGTAAATTTACATTTATACTTTGTTGTTTTCTAAACCTAAGTTACCTGGCACACTTTTTCTTGCAGTTGACACTTTGTGTGCTCTTTTTTTGTTTTGCTTATGCAAATGATAGTTTTGTTCCTCCTGGCATAATCCCCTCTTTTATTGCAAACTCACGTTCTGCCTACTCCGGCATACTACCTTTTTTTGCAAAGTTATATTTCTGCCTACACCGGCATACTTTTACTTTTTGAAACTTAGCTCTTGCCCCTTCCGGCATACTTTCACATTTTATTGCAAACTCATGTTCTGCCTCCTTCGGCATACTCATCTCTTTTGGAAAGTTATTTTCTGCCCACTCCGACATACTTTTACTTTTTGAAACTTAAATCTTGCCCCTTCCGGCATACTTTTCCCTTTTTTCAAGCATAAGGTTTGCCCCTTCCGGCATATGTTCAAAACTTGTTGATAAATTTTCCTTTTTTGTGAACCTACCTTCTGCCTGTTTTGACATAATTATCAATCTTTTACCACTTGCAGAATTTGTTAATTTTTTATTTTAATATTTTTTCTTCGATGATGGATGTTGTGTTTCTTAATTTATTACTTTATGTAGGTTGTTGTGGAGGAACAATTGAGCGGTGAACAGTTTCGTGATGCCAATCGCGTAGAATCCAACGTATCTCCACCCAAAGGACATATGCCTTAAAATCTTGAGCAAACTCAAGATGACGCTGTCGTGGTTTCTGATCATCTCGAACGAGATTTATCTCCGGCCAGAGATGATAGGACAGAAGAGGGTGATACGTTGGTGTCGCCTCATCATGATGAATCCATTGTATATCAAGCTGAAGGAAATGCAATTGAAAACGTTGAGGCTGAATTGCCTTCGGTAAATTTACATTTATACTTTGTTGTTTTCTAAACCTAAGTTGTCTGGCACACTTTTCTTGTAGTTGACACTTTGTGTGCTCTTTTTTTGTTTTGCTTATGCAAATGATAGTTTTGTTCCTCCTGGCATAATCCCCCCTTTTATTGCAAACTCATGTTCTGCCTACTCCGGCATACTACCCTTTTTTGCAAAGTTATATTTCTGCCTACACCGGCATACTTTTACTTTTTGAAACTTAGCTCTTGCCCCTTCCGGCATACTTTCACATTTTATTGCAAACTCATGTTCTGTCTCTTCCGGCACACTCATCTCTTTTGGAAAGTTATTTTCTGCCCACTCCGGCATACTTTTACTTTTTGAAACTTAAATTTTGCCCCTTCCAGCATACTTTTCCCTTTTTCAAGCATAAGGTTTGCCCTTTCCGGCATATTGTTCAAAACTTGTTGATAAATTTTCCTTTTTAGTGAACCTAACTTCTACCTGTTTTGACATAATTTTCAATCTTTTACCACTTGCAGAATTTGTTAATTTTTTTATTTTAATATTTTTGCTTCGATGATGGATGTTGTGTTTCTTAATTTGTTACTTTATATAGGTTGTTGTGGAGGAATAATTGGGCGGTGAACAGTTTCGTGACGCCAATCGCGAAGAATCCAACGTATCTCTACCCAAAGGACATATGCCTTAAAATCTTGAGCAAACTCAAGATGACGCTGCAGTGGTTTCTGATAATCTCGAACGAGATTTATCTCCGGCCAGAGATGATAGGACAGAAGAGGGTGATACATTGGTGTCACCTCATCATGATGAATCCATTGTATCTCAAGCTGAAGGAAATGCAACTGAAAACGTTGAGGCTGAATTGCCTTCGGTAAATTTACATTTATACTTTGTTGTTTTCTAAACCTAAGTTGCCTGGCACACTTTTCGTGTAGTTGACACTTTGTGTGCTCTGTTTGTTTTGCTTATGCAAATGATAGTTTTGCCCCTCCTGGCATAATCCCCCCTTTTATTGCAAACTCATGTTCTGCCTTCTCCGGCATATTAGCTTTTTTCGCAAAGTTATATTTCTGCCTACACCGGTATACTTTTACTTTTTGAAACTTAGCTCTTGCCCCTTTCGGTATACTTTCACATTTTATTGCAAACTCGTGTTCTGTATCCTCCGGCATACTCATCTATTTTGGAAAGTTATTTTCTGCCCACCCCGGCATACTTTTACTTTTTGAAACTTAAATCTTGGCCCTTCCGGCATACTTTTCCTTTTTTCAAGCATAAGGTTTGCCCCTTCCGGCATATTGTTCAAAACTTGTTGGTAAATTTTCCTTTTTGTGAACCTATCTTCTACCTGTTTTGACATAATTTTCAATCTTTTACCACTTGCAGTATTTGTTAATTTTTTATTTTAATATTTTTGCTTCGATGATGGATGTTGTGTTTCTTAATTTGTTACTTTATGTAGATTGTTATGGAGGAATAATTGGGCGGTGAACGTGACACCAATCGCGAAGAATCCAACGTATCTCTACCAAAAGGAGATACGCCTGCAAATCTTGAGCAATCAACAGTTGAAAATCTTGAGCATATAAGACGTGAAACACCTGAAGCTCAAGTTTCTAACGAGGGTGATGAACGCGTTGTTATTCCTCATATTGGTGTTATGCCCGAGCCTATTAAAACGGTTGAGCCATTGAGGACCAAACCTGCCAATGCAGACCCGGTTCAAGTCACCACTCCAAGGGAGACTGTTGTTGTTGATGGAAAGGGTAATAACTCTCAAGGAATGGAGGACAATTTTCGATATGTGTCCTTTGAAGATATTGTAAATGTCGCTTCTTCCGCTGTCAAAGAGAGTACTGTTATTCAAACCCATCCTCTTGCTGAAGAAGAACCTGTTGTTGAAGTGGCGGAAGTGCTATCTTCCTTGAAGACAAGGCGCTAGAGGAAAAGGAAAGCAGTGGGTGATACCTCGGCACCCGGATGGATGCTATATTCGGGACGTAATGATCTTCCTTTTGGGTCACGGAAGGACGAAAGTGACTGGAATGAACAGTACAGAAGGATGTGCCCATTCTATTACTTCAAAAGTAAAGTTGCCGTGAACTTTTGGAAAAAATTTATCAATCCTCGAAATCTTCCACCAAGTAACTTTCGACCTACTGGGTAAGTTTTTTTGCTATGTGTGTGCTTTCTTGCATTTTTCTTCCTTATTTTAGGTTTATGTTTTTTTTCTTTTTCAGTCTTTTAAGTACAATCTCTGTATTTTTGCCCCTCCTAGCATAATCCCCCTTTTATTGCAAACTCGTATTCTGCCTACTCCGGCATACTACCTTTTTTGCAAAGTTATATTTCTGTCTACACCGGTATACTTTTACTTTTTGAAACTTAGCTCTTGCCCCTTCGGACATACTTTCACATTTTATTGCAAACTCATGTTCTGCCTCCTCCGGCATACTCATCTCTTTTGGAAAGTTATTTTCTGCCCACTCTGGCATACTTTTACTTTTTGAAACTTAAATCTTGCCCCTTCCGGCATATTTTTCCCATAAGGTTTGTCCCTTCCGGCATATTGTTCAAAACTTGTTGATAAATTTTCCTTTTTGTGAACCTAACTTCTGTCTGTATTTTTATAATTTTTGTTCCCTTTTCTTTAATCAGGGCAGAAGACGAGGTAATGTATCCTGGCAAGTTGAACCAACTCAGTGAAGTTTATAAGTTGGGTGATGTTGAGCCAAAATATAGGATGTTTTTTTTTGGATCTGTACCATGATGTCTATGCGCTTAATGATGAGGTTCGTGATTGTCTTTTACCTTTTCTTTTCTTATTTTTCTATTAGTTATTGCTTCTTGCTTCTTCTTTTTTCTTTATCGCTGAATCGCTATTTTTTTTCCTTAACACAGCATATTGATGTGATGCTATATTATTTGAGGAAGAAAATGATGTATAATCCTCCAGGTTCCAATGTTGTTAAGTACACAACCGTAGATATGATGTTTGATCAGCTCGTGCAATTTGACATCAATAGATACAACAACTACCCGGGTAATTACCACTGGTTTGGTGGCGACAGTGATGATGCATTTTTGCTTAGTAATATTGTGTATGGGAGAAGAGGAAAATGTGGTATATCATGGGAGAATGTCGACAACGTATTAATCCCTATTCGCCCAGGAGATGATGATCTTGAAGCAATTTCTCACTATTCACTTACTGTTTTCATCATTGATGAGCGTAAATTGGTAGTTTATAACTCACTCAATCATAATGATGATCATTTGGTTCGCATTGTCAAGGCCTACTGTGGTATGATCCCTAAGTTGTTGATGATCAATGATTTTCAATTATTCAGGCCATCATACAATAACTTCAGTAATCTGACATATACCTGGGCTGCCTGTCCAAAGCAAGGATCGTACATTTCATTCTTATATTTTTTAGCTTTTTCCGTTTTTTTTTTGTTGATTTTTATTTTTTTATATTTTTTGCTTTTCTGTTGTTCTAAAACATGTCTCTTTTATGACTTTCAGATATTATAATTGTGGTCGTTTTTTGATCAAGTTTGCTGATATGCTGATTAGTGGTCAAAATCCTGCTGATTGGGATGGTTCTGGTTTGATGAACTACATGAAAGAGTGGTCAATTAATTTGGTTTGTCATGGGAAAGATAAGTTGAAAAAGGGTTATGACACGCCACCAGATACAACTGCAAGTGATTATCATGAGCATAACGATATGGAGTGTGATTATGAGATGAAAAAGAGAGCAAGATCTATGAAGAAAGGAAACAAAAATAGTTTGTTTTAGTTATTTTTGCACTATGTAATCTTTTTTTCACGTGCCCTTGTGTTTTTTGTAAACGTTATAAGATTGTATAGTTTGTTTGTGTTATAAATTTCAACTTTAAGCCCCTTTGTAATTTGATGGTGTTCATTTTTAACCTCAACTTCTCTGTTCATAAAAGCTGTTATTTTGTTGAAAATCCAAGTTATGCCCTTTTCATCACAACTTCATGGTGGTTATGTAATAGAAGTTTGCCCGGGTCGGCATAGTTTCTCATTATGTAAACAGAAGTTCTACCGATTCCAGCAGAATTTAAGTTCAGAAAACTTGCCACAACCAGCAACAAAGACAAACCCTTTGAAGTTATTGACCATCCAAAATGCATTTACTGGGGATTATTTGTGACGGAAAGCTGTTATGTTGTGGAAAACCAAAGTTATGCCCTTTGCATCACAACTTTATGGTGGTTATGTAATAGGAGTTTGCTGGAGTCCGCATAGTTTGTCATTTTATAAACAGAAGTTCCACCCTTTCCAGTAGAAATTAAGTTCAGAGATATTGCCACAACCAGCAACAAAGACAAAACCTTTTAACTATTTTGACCAGTCAGAACACATTTTATTGGGATCAGTTGAGACGCCAACTTTTTGGGCAGTCAAACGCATTTATTAACTTTAATTAAATGTATTTGGACTATACTTATGATTTTACACTATAAATTAGACCATTTTTACATTCACTCACATTGTATCTCTTTCTTATACAACTTTTGCTGCATAACAATGGATGTGAATTTTGAGAAAAGGTTAAGCAGGTCCTATGTCCTTAACGATGACTTTGTATGTGTAAATATTACCATGAAACTTTTTTGTTTTCATCTGGGTTTTTATTCCATTCATCCTTTTTTTTTTGGTAACTAACATGTTTTATTAATCACCAAGTGTGTCAATTACAGCTCCATAGCATAGCCAAACACAACTAATTAGCTGGTTTACTACTGTCTACATACGAAACACATACGAACGCCTATTGTTGGGACTATTACTCCCTCAAAATGTGTAGCTCTGCATAAGAGATTAGAGGCTAGGAGTAGCTCGCAAATTACAAATGTAGGCTATTTCGCGAGCAATCCTTTCTACTTCACGGCTTCGCTGTTCAAAAATCCTCGTACTCCTTTCGGTCCATATTGAATTCGTCACCTCAGCACACACCATGCGAAATATTCCAGCTTGCTGTGACTTCCCTTTCCCTCGTTTGATCATCCATTCCAGATGTTGCAGCCATGTTTGCGAACTGAGCAGCGGCTGCTGTATCCACGCCAGTACTCTGCTCCAGAGTTGCTGCACATACGTACATTTGACAAACATGTGCTCCCTGTATTCATTATAGGTTTTACACAGCATACATACTGGATCAAAGTTCAGTCCCCAGCTGAGTAGTCTATCAATTGTCAACAATCTTCCATGAAGACAAAGCCACAAGATAAAAACAGATTTGGGTCGGGCAGCATGATGGAACATTAAGCATTTCCAATTCACTCTCTCATGGTTATTCAGTAGTTGTAGATAAATGTTTCTGATCATGCTCTTGCCAGGATGCGACCTAGTGTTCACTTGTTCGACTTTTTTCCAAGCTCCAATAAGTTGCCTCACCATCCAACTTGCTTGGCGAGGTATGGGAAGAGTGGCCAGGTTCTGATCTTTGATGTAAAATGCATAAATCCATTTTATCCAGAGTCTGTCTTGCTTACTCGCTAGGTCCCAACAAAGTTTAGCTATAGCCGCTTGGTTCAACACCAGAAGATTTATGAGATTGAGGCCCCCCGAAGCCTCAGGACAGCAGACTCTATCCCATGCAACAAGCATTTTTTTTGTGATTGTATTGATCCCGGACCAAACATAGCTCATACAATATGCTTCGATGGCTTTGATCACCTTAGCAGGCAAGATGAAGAGTTGTGCCCAATATGATTTTATGCCAAATAAAACACTTTGTACTAGTTGAACCCTCCCTGCATAGGATAGTTTCTTAGCAGTCCAAGAGGATACTCTTTTAACAATTTTCTCAATCAGTGGTTGCCATTGAATTAGAGTAAGTTTCTTTGTAGATAACGGTATACCAAGATACTTGAAGGGTAAATCTCCACATGAATATCCCAGGTGTTGTAGGATTCTATCCCGCTCACTTTGCTCAACCCCACCGAAATAAACTGAACTCTTGCTCAAATTTGCTTGCAGTCTTGATGCCCGAGAAAACAACAGGAAAGACTTATGTAGGGCAGTCACGGAAGCTAGGTCCCCTTTGGAAAAAAGTAATAGATCGTCCGCAAAACTAAGGTGAGTGACCCCTAATTTTGAGCATCGTGGATGGTATTTAAAAGACCTGTCTGTTTTCAAGTTATTCAGGCTTCTACTTAAGTATTCCATGACAATGGCAAACAAGAAAGGGGAGATCGGATCACCTTGTCGCAACCCCTTTGCTACATCAAGTGGTTTAGTAGGTGACCCATTTACCAGGATAGTATAGTTGACAGTAGTTACACATTGCATTAACCAACCTTTGAATTTTGCAGGAAATCCCAACTCCTCCAGAATCTGTTCTAGGTATGCCCACTCAACTGAATCATACGATATTTGTAAATCGATCTTGATCATGTATCTAGCAGAGATATGTTTCCTAGAATAGGATTTCACTAATTCGTGAGCCAGTAAAATGTTGTCAGAAATCCTCCTACCTGATATAAAACCCGACTGAGCCTCACATATTAGAAAAGGCATAATCTTCTGCATCCTTGATGCCAATATCTTAGCGATGATTTTGTATAAAATGGTACAACACGCAATAGGCCGAAAGTCCTTGACAGTCTCAGGGCTCGGGATTTTAGGCACCAACGTGATAGTAGTACAGTTTATGGCTTTGTACATTGACCCAGAGCTAAAGAAATCCTTGGCTGCTGCACATATATCATCTTTGATAACAACCCAAGCTTTCTTGAAAAAATAGGCCGAATACCCATCTATGACAAGGGATTTCTCATCATCAATAGATTTAAGCCCCTCCTAAATTTCCTGATCTTTGATTTCTGCGCATAACTCCAACTGTTGTTGTCTTCTTAGGACAGGCCCCAGCTTCATAATTCGTTTATCTGCAGTTGGTAGGCACGCCTGAGCCGACCCCATCAAGCTTCTATAGAAATTAGTGATTTCCACTTTAATACTTTTAGGTTCATGAATTCTCTGGCCATTTAAGGAGCGAATATCACTAATCAATTTCCTCTGGCATCGCTCTTTCATCACAGCTGAAAAATATTTGCTGTTACAATCTCCAAGTTTGATCCAAGAGGCCCTGGATTTCTGCTTCAGAATGCTTTCCTCGATCAATGACCATTTTTCTAGATTAAGGAGGAGTTGTTTTTCCTGTGCTATCAACCCATCAGTACATTGAGCATTCAACTGTGCCTAGACAATCTTCAAGGTTAGTCGAGCCTGATCGATGTTATGCATGACTCCCTTGAACTCATTAATGTTAAGATCTTTAAGCATCGATTTTAGTGTTTTAAGCCTCTGCCAGACTTTTTTCATACCTGCTTGCCCCACCGGATGCATCCATACCTCTTTTAGTATTTGAGGGAACTGGCATGCTCAACCCAAATATTAAAGAATCTAAAGGGAGTTTTGTCACTTTGAGGAGCTATGTATAGCTGTAGTAGCATAGGGGAATCATCCGAAATATGTGGCATACCATATTCTGTCTGGACATGGCCCCATTGCATCATCCAATCCGCATTCCCAAAAGCTCGGTCAATCCTGCTCCAGACTCTGTCCACACCCGTTTGCTTGTTTGACCAAGTATAAAACTCACCCTTCCATGTTAATTCATTCAGATGTAAATCCTGGATACAGTCCGAGAAGTCCTGTGTTTCGGCAGAAGTAACAGGGTTGTCCATGAGTCTATCAAGGGGAGATAATACTGCATTAAAGTCGCCCCACATCAACCACGGTTTTTCAATCCCTTGGCCTATTCTGATCAGACTTTGCCATAGAGCCTTCCTTTGGTCCACACTGTTGCACCCATAGATCGCAGTAACATACGTTTCAAAACTATCGAGTCTACCTTTCACATGAGCATGAATGTATTGAGCCCCTTCTTCCATCAACTGCACCTCGTAACAGTTTTGGTCCCAAAGCATCCAAACTTTACCATTATCAGCATGAATATAGTTGTGTAGGCTGCCCCATCTAGGAGCTACATTATTTAAGACACTTGCTACTCTGTGTATTTTAACTCGAGTTTCTACCAGGCAAACAAATTTGAGCTTCTTACTAGTGATATAGTATTTTCAGCTCCTTTTGTTTGTACCTTTTATTCATCCCTCTAGCATTCCAACAAAGCCAAGTCATATTGAACTTTCGATTGGCCTTGCATTATCAGGAGGTCGTGTATGAGTCTCATTGCTTCCACTAGCCAACATAGAGAAAGAGTTCCTGATTGGAGTACGTGTCTTATTAAGGACAGGAAAATGCTCCAAGTTCAGCTCAGGAACAGGCTGTGCACCTGCCTTGTTACTTGTCATTGGGCTTTGCCTCTGGTTCTGCTGCTGGGGGGAGGGGGAGTTTTAGTTGTCTCAAGGGTAGCTGGTTTCGTTTGCTGTGCTCTTTGAGCTGGTTGGTTTACTGTTAGCGCAACAACATCCTGATCAACCCCTGTAATGTGCCGCTCCTGTACAGGCCCTTTGTATTTCCATTCTTGAGTGACAACCTTATTATGTCTCCTCCTTCTAGCTCGTTTCACATTTGGTCCTTGTTGTTGTACATTCATCCTGTCAGGCTGCTCGACACATCTGTGACCTACAACCAAGAATTGTTCACAGAACTCTGGCTTCCAATCGTATTCAACAGCTTGGGTGTATTTGGTCCCATCGCAATCCATTATGACTACAGCTTCAGGGAGTAGTTTAGTCACATTGACCTCTATTAGGATTCTAGCATAAGAAATCCTAGTCTACTTACATGTGCATTCATCAGCATAAATAGGTGTCCCGACAAGACTGGAAATCCTACTGAGCGAAGCATCTCCCCAGTAGTTCATAGGTAACTTAGGGAACAACACCCACAGTGGTATCTCTGATGGAAATTCGACACTAAAATCAAAATTTGGTGTCTATTGCTTCAATATGATGGGTCGATTGTTAATAGAATATGGACCAGCATAATACACATTCTGCATATCCTCTACTGTTTGAAATTTAATAACATAATAACCTTCAGTATAAAGGTATACATCAGGTTTAAGTATATCCTTCCAATTTGTCGAAATATATCTGCACATCGCATTGTAGCCCGAAGTTTCGCCCAGGAAATACGCTATCACAGCACACTTTCGTTTCTGGGTTTCCGGCTCAACTTCTTCCTTTTCTAATTGAGCCACCAGCTGGCCCTCAATCACCTGTGGGGGGATATAATTAAGTGCCCTCCCCGACGTTACTACTCTGTTATTTCGGAACATGTTCCCCCATTTAGCCCCTGGTCGTGTTTCGTTCACTTTCTCAAGTGCAGGTTGCATAGGACACAACTTTTCTATACCCGACGAACTACTAGCGACCCTTGTTACATCAGCAACTGCAGTAGTGGCCACCACTGGGTCCTTTTCCTTCACTCCTCGTACAACTTCATTACTCGTGTGTCCCTCATTTGGGTTAGGGGGTGTGAGATCTAGCCTTTTGGCCACCCCAGATCCTATCGTGTTACCCCCATCAGTTGAATTTATGCCGCCGTTGACTAGATCTAGGTTTTCCCCTTCTCGATTCGCCGGCTCCAGTTCGATTCGAGCACCTACCGAGCAACCAAAAGTAGCAATCGGTACTTTCCTTAGTCTTCCATGACCTCGGCCTTGTTCCTGCCCGGTATCTGGGCTTGAGCTTGAGTTTTCCGTCTCCCTCTCGCCATGGTTTTCCTCACCTGGTGCACGTTAGCTAAACGTGCGCCTAGAGCATGTCTAGAGAGAGAAAAAGTGCTTAGAGAATAACTTTTAAATCCTTATTTTTAGTAATAATTTTGTGTGTTTATTTCGTTGCAGATTCTTCCAGATGACATCTCAGACAGTCTTCTGGACTCTGAATGTGAAGCCTATGTGCTTTATGGTCGGCATTACTACAAGATGACTTACAAAGTTGGTGCATATCGGCGCCTTTGCCAGGGGTGGAAAGACTTTGTTGATTCCAATGGGCTGCAGGAAGGAGATACTCTATGCTTTAGGCTTGTTGAGTGCAATGTTGGCATGGGGATTATTGTTGAGAAGAAGGAGGGGATTGTAGTTATAGACTAGATCTGCTCATAATTTTTGTTTTAGTATGAATGAATTTTTATTTTTAGTCTATGTTTTTTTTTTTTTTTGGTTGCTCTCCAAAATTTGTATGAGTGAAATTTTGCTATGAATGAATGAAATATTTTACTTAGTGTTAATTGTGTTGTGCTGAATGTTTTTTCCAATTTTCCAGCATTTTAAAATATTTTATAAACAACAAAGAACATAAGTATGCCCCTAACGGCATACTTATTTATTTTGTAAGCGGAAGACATATCGGTTTCGGCATAAATGAAAAACTTGAAAACAACAGAGAGAAAGAATATTGTTATGTCCCAAGGCATACATTTATTAAACTTATCAGGATGTAGTCTTTGAGATATCAATTTTGTTTTGCCATTTTCCCCGGCAAAAACTGTTATACCTGCCACAGGAGGCATAAATTATAAAACTGGATAATTAAAGTTGATGATTTTTTTTCCTCAATGTTTTATGGTAGAGAACTGTAGATTTCATGTAGGTCCATTTATCTCTTGTTATTATATAGTGTTTTATTATCAACAACAAGAAGATAACAACTTAATAAAAGAATGGACAGAAGAATAAATGTGTGATAAGATTCTTGAAGTCTCAGTCTTAGTAATACCAAAGCTTTGCCATTTCTTTTCAAGCAGAGTGTGCATTATGCGTCAAGAATCATAAGATAAATTCATATAAACCATGTATAAGAGTGTGATGTTAGGATCACAATTTCCTCTTCCTGTATCTTCTTGAATACGGATTGAGAGCTGGACTGTGGTTACAGGTTGCCCTAGTGTGTCCAAAGAACTTGCATCTACCACATCTGTATGTGTACTTTGTCAATTCTCTTCTTGGACGATATCTTTTTGTTTATTTTCTTCCAGGTCTTATTTTAACATCAGGCGGTGTTATTTTAATATCCATAATGTTTTGTGGAATAATCCATGAGTCTTCATTTCCAACTGATAGTATTCCACCTTTGTATGTCTCTTGCCAGGCTTGTTTCTTGAACCAGTCCGCACAGTATGTAGATTTTGGCAAACTTCTTTTGTCTATAACTGCCATGGCATGTGTGCACGGTAACTCGTCAGTTTGGAACTCCAAGCACTCACAAGTCATATTCCTCAGGTCTACATTGTATTGATATCCTTCATCTTTCACAACAAAATTGACTGGAGTTATGTTTTCTACCTGTGGAAATTGACAATATAAATGAGTGATATTTTTGTGATAATTTTCAGATTATGTGAGAGTTATGCCCTTTCCAGCATACTTCCTGTACAGTGAAAATAAGAGTCTGCCCCTTCCGGCAGAACTAAGTATAAAATAGGGTCATAGTTGTTCCTTTGTCCAGCATAACTTTTGTATTTGGTTAAATTTAAACAATACATTGCTCATAAAACTAAGATTGAAGTGTGTGTTGGTAAAATCTACTTACTTTTATTGTGAACATAAAAACAGTATCATAGTTATGCCCTTACAGACATAATTTCAGGCTAGTTAAAATAAGAGTCTGCCCCTTCCGGCAGAACTAAGTATAAAAATAGGGTCATAGTTGTTCCTTTGTCCAGCATAACTTTTATGTTTGGTTAAAATTAAACTATGCATTGCTCACCAAACTAATATTGAAGTGTGTGTTGGTAAAATGTACTTACTTTCATTGTGAAGCCTCTACTTATCTTTTAGAGCAGAATCTTTTCAGCCCAACATGTCAGGTCATGGGACGGTCCTGTTGCATCCAATCTTCTCTTGTAAAACGAATTTTGCAGCTTGTTTTGGATGTAATCAATACATGCCATTATTGGTAACTCCCTTGCTTTCCTCAATACAGAATTCATTATCTCTACATTATTTGTTGTGAGCATGTTGTAACGCCTGTTGGTGTGGAATGAACGTGCCCATATTTTCGGTGGTTCTTCTTCTATGTATTCTGCAGCTTTTGGGTCGATTTGTTAAATCTGTGACATATAGGTACGAAACTCTGCCTGTTTGTAGGTAGTTGTTGCATTGTAGAACAATGATAGGATCGCTTCGGATGGGAAATATTTCTGCAAGTTCTTCTCTATGTGGTAGATGCATATTCCATGCTGGGTATCTGGATACAGTTCTTTGATAGTAGTTGCAATTGATGCGTGGCGATCGGAAAGAATTGATAGGTCTTTGCGCGTGCCAAACACCTTTTTTACGTGTCTGAAGAACCATCTGTAGGATTCATTATTCTTAGAGTCTGCAATATCAAATGCGAGAGGAAATTTGCTGTTGTTGCCATCCTTTGCTACTGCTATCATGAGCACACCACGATATTTTGATTTCAAAAAGGTTGCATCCACCATCATTACTGGTCTGCAGTGTTTTCAACCCTCAATTGATGCTCCATAAGCGAAAAAAACATACTTAAACTTATTGTCAGAGGTCCATTTGATGTTAGCAACTGTTCCAGGATTTCTTAATTTCATCATGTGAAGATATTGCGGTAGAAGTGTGTAGTTATTTTCTGGGCTTCCTCTTATGGCATTATAAGCGTGTTGGAGGGAACGCCATGCTTTGTGGTATCCAATGTGCAAGCCATATCTGCTTGTCATTTCTTCAATCACAAATTTGGGTGTTATCTCTTGTAGTGTATGGCGTACTAGGTCTGTAATGTATTCCGCTATGACTTTTGAAGTTGCATTCCTCATGTCAGAAGTGATGAAATTTATTGAACAACTATGTCTCTTTTCAAAGTTAACTACTTTGAAAAGTTCTGATCCTCTAAACCTTGAACTGTGGAAACGCCAAATGCAGGTTGGGTCAACACATCTGATGTAATACCGTTGCTTGCATGACTTTTCTACCTTGTACTGTTGATGACGAGTAATTGCAATGTTATTCATGCACTTTTTCACGACATCTTTGTGTTTGAATAAAATACCAACTTCTATTTGATCAATCGATGCACTAGGTGGTAAAATTTGTGTATCATTTTGTATCTTCTTCCTCTTTAGTGTATTTCTTTTGTTGCATGGCTGTATTTGTGTCTCTTCAACTGTCATGCGCAGAGTAAGTGATACAACATTCATTGAAGTTGGATGCTGAGGAAGGTCATTGTTTACAATTTGTTCAATGTTTGGCGGTTGCCATTGTAGCTTCTTAGGTGTCTGGTTAGGAGTTACTATCTCGCTCTGCTCATGTGGAATCCCAAGGTTATGTCCAATAGGGCTGTGTTGTTCGTCATCCAATCCAACTTCAGACATGTCTTTTTCATAAGCAATGCAGAGGTGTCTGTCAATTTTCTCTATGGTTTGTCCTTCTGTTATTAGGATAGAGTCATTATGATGTTCTTGTAATGGGTTGTTCTCCGCATCAGTTGAATTGAACTCTAATATGAAACGGGAATTTCTGAAGTTGTCATTGTTGTTGAGCAGGTACAAGCAAGTGTGAAGATCAATGTCGTTTGTTACACGCATCTCTTTGAATGTTTTCTCACTGGTGTCAAACCATATGTTGGCCTCTTTTTACTGAGTATCTTGTGTATGCCCCGCAATATCTGTTGAGTGAATTGTCGAAAATTTACACCATCGTTGACAAGTATTAGCTTGGTTTCATGATTGACATAATTGTAGTCGGCGTCCCATTTGCCGTTGAAGGCTATGTAGATGCATCTTGGTGTCATTTTTTGTTATACTTCCTGCATAAAGAGAGATTCACTTGAGAAAAAACCAAAATGCAATGTATTTAAGTTGTTATTTTTGAAAATTTAAATTCTGCCCTTCCCAGCAGACTTTGTATGTAAAGTCATGAAGTATGCCTCAAACGGCATACTATACCATTTTGTAAACAGAAGTTCTGACCCTACCAGCATTCTTAAAAAACGAAGTAACTGTTTCTGCAACAGTTATTCCAATGAAATTGCAACAGTTATTTCCATGAAACTGAAAAACCTCCTCTGTCTTTATCCAATTTAAATCAAATCCATGCGACAGTTACTCCAATTTCAAATGGACGAATTTATACTTCTATATAAACCAACACAACATTTGGAAGAAGAAAAAAAACACTTTACTTCTGAAAACCAGATATAATCACATACAAAATGAACAAAAATCAACATATTATACATGGTAATGGTGCCCACGGGCAAGCACATGAACATGGCCATCTTCATAACCAAATCCATCCTAATATTGCAAATTTGCAAATTACTCAAGAAATTGCTGATATCAAAAGAGACATAGATTTTCTGAGGGCTCTTTACGGTGCTCTAATTAGAGAAAATGATGATCTACGAAGAGAATTACGATTTGTAAAGCAGAGGTTATTCCAGCACACTGGTCAAATTGACGATGGGGCAATTTGGAATGGGTACACATGAAATTAGAACTGATGATGGTAGTTTGGTACTTATGAAGTTAGGATTTTATGTTTTGTGGACATATATATTTAAATGTATCTTAATGAAGTCTAAGTTTCTTTAGGTTTGTAGAATTTTACTTTAATGGCTTCTAAACAGAAGTATTGCCTTCTCCAACATACTTGTTCAGAAGTTTGTTCAGAACTTTGCCTGTAACGGCATACTCTACTCTTTTGTAAATTGTAGTTTTGCCTCCTCTGGCATAAGTACTTTTTGTTTTGCTTATGATAATGCAGTAACTGTTTTTGGTAAAAAAAAAATAAAAAAAAAAACTCCTCTATCTTCATGCAATATAAATCAAATGCCTGCAACAGTTATTCCAATTAGAGGATTAACGCAACTGGACTAATTTATACTTCTATATAAACTAGAACTTTTGCCTTCTCCGGTATATTTGTTATGAAACTTTGTTCAGAACTTTGCCGGTAACAGCATACTCTACTTTTTTGTAAATTGAACTTTTGCCTCCTCCGGCATAAGCACTTTTTGTTTTGCTTATGATAATGCAGTAACTGTTTTTGGTTAAAAAAAAAGGAAAAAACTCCTCTATCTTCATCCAATTTAAATCAAATCCCTGCAACAGTTATTCCAATTAGAGGATTGATGCAACTGGACTAATTTATACTTCTATATAAAACAGAACTTTTGGCTTCTCCGGCATACTTGTTATGAAGTTTTGTTCACAACTTTGCCGGTAACGGCATACTCTACTCTTTTGTAAATTGAACTTTTGCCTCCTCCGACATAAGTACTTTTTGTTTTGCTTATGATAATGCAGTAACTGTTTTTGGTTTAAAAAAAAAAAACTGAAAAACCTCCTCTATCTTCATGCAATATAAATCATATCCATGCAACAGTTATTCCAATTAAAAATGGACTGATTTATACTTCTATGTAAACCAGAACTTTTGCCCTCTATGGCATACTTGTTATGAAGTTTGTTAGAACCTTGCCGATAACGGCATACTGTACTCTTTTGTAAATTGAACTTTTGCCTCCTCTGGCATAAGTGTTTTTTGTTTTGGTTATGATAATGGACTTTGCCTATAACGGCAAAATGTACTCCTAAATAAATTGAACTTTTGCCTCATTCGGCATACTTGTTCAAATTTTGTTCACAGTTTGCCTTAATTCAAGTTTTAATCGATAAGCATTGCCTGATTTAAATTGAATTTACTATAATTACAATTTCAAGTTAATGAGCATTGTATACTAATTTAAGTAAAGTATAAATTAATTAAAATCAAAACAAAGCAATAAATCCAATCAATTCTATTTTGCTGAGTAATTTTATCATGCGCAATGTTCAATTTGAGCTGTATGTCAGCTGTTTCTTAATAATCAGGTCGTAGAAGATGATTTTTTTTTCAAATATTAACAATCTAAACTCAATAAAATCATTAAATTGAGTTGAATTAAGATTTGTACCTTTTACTGATTTGTAGCAGCAAAATCAATTGACAAATATGGCTTGAAACAACGATTTGAATAATGTGAAAAATTGGGAACGAAGTTTGTGTTAACGATATGAAAGAAGGGAAGGATTTGAATAAGGGTAGATTTGAATAACGATATTTGTTTATATGTAACGGTTAGGGGTAGTAATGTCTTTGTCCTATGTTGCTTTTGCTCGGAAGGGCAATAATTAAAGACCATCATTTTGAGGGGCAAAATCTAAAGACCAGCCCAAAAGAGGGGCATTTGCGCCAATTGCCCTTTATCTAAAGCAGCTTCTAAGCTGAAAACACCTTATGAGCCAAAAAAAATAAAATTGGGCTACTTCAACTTATTTTTTTGGCTTATAAGCTGAAACTTTTTTTAAGCTCATCTAAACAGGCTCTAAACTTACAAGTGAACTATCTATTTCACGCGATATATATCACCTACTTACCTATTTTATGTACAAAATACATATCCGCTTTCTCTCCAAATATACAGTAGAACCTCTCTAAATTAATAATGTCGGGACCATGAAATATTATTATTTTGTAGAGGTATTATTTAATCGATAAATTAATATTTATTAATCTAAAGAGTGTTTTCGAAATTCAATGAAGGTTAATTTTGATTACATCAAAATCATTGCTTACTAATTTATGTATCATATTTATTGAATTAATATAAAAAATAAATTCATTATATATAAAGTACAATGTATGATGTATGATTCATTGTAATGTTTTTTTTATTAAATGATTCATTTTAATGTTCATTGTTTACTCATTTGTAATTAATAAATCATTGTAATGTTCATTGTTTCTTAATAATCAAATATTATTCATTGTATTTTTACTAAAAACATTCAATGTATGATGGTGAGAGAATAAACTATATAAGCAACATAGAAAATTTCTGCAAACCGTACCCAACAATGGCTTATCATCTAAAAGGTGTCACAAAATCAATAATGACAGATCAAATATGTAAAGCATTATGTGAGTACAAAGAGATCATTCCACATGCACTCAAAAAGATTTGAAGTTGTGGCTTGATGAAAATTTTCATTTGAAAGTTAGTCAAGGTACAATATCAATCACATTCAAACGATCAACTGAGTATCTTTCGGCTAACTTAGAAAAAGGAAGGGATCAAGCGGCACAAGCCAGCAAAATTTCCAGACATGGAGAAGATTTTTTATGAGTGGTTTCTCCAATACCAAGACCGTGTGAATATAACCGGAGAGTTAATTTTGGAGAAGGCGAGAGATAAAATGAAACTTTTATATCCTCAACAAGATTTTGAGCACAACTTTTCTCAAGGTTGGCTTGAGAAATTCAAGCTAAGACATGGTATCAAGTCATTTCATCATTTCGGAGAGAGTGGTTCGGTTGATATACAAGACATGGAGGTGAAATTGGAGTCCATAAGGGAAAAAATAAACCAGTTCCCTATGAAAGATGTTTTTAATATGGATGAAACTGGTTTGTTTATGGATGAAACTGGTTTGTTTTACAGGTTACAAACTGATCATTCTCTTGATACGAAACAACTTGAGAAATTGAATTTTTTCAGATCCATCCTCATTGCAACAAATAACAACCGTGAGCCTTTCTTTGTCCTGCTTTCTTTCTTCAAGTTGTTTCGTAGCAAGAGAATGATCAGCTTGTAACTTGTAAAACAAACCAGTTTCATCTATATTAAAAACATCTTTCATAAGGAACTGGTCTCTTTTTTCCCTTATGGACTCCAATTTCGTCTCTATGTCTTGTATATCAATCGAACCACTCTCTCCGAAACGACGAAATGACTTGATACCATGTCTTAGCTTGAATTTCTTAAGCCAACCTTGAGAAAAGTTATGCTCAAAATCTTGTTGAGGATATAAAAGTTTCATTGTATCTCTCGCCTTCTCCAAAATTAACTCTCCAGTTATATTCACAGGGTCTTGGTATTGGAGAAACCACTCATAAACAACCTTCTCCATGTCTGGAAATTTTAGCTGGCTTGTGCCGCTTGATATTCCTTCCTTTTTCTAAGTTAGCCGAAAGATACTCAGCTGATCGTTTGAGTGTGTTTGATATTGTACCTTGACTAACTTTCAAATGAAAACTTTCATCAAGCCACAACTGCAAATCTTTTTGAGTGCATGTGGAATGATCTCTTTTGTACTCACATAATGCTTTACGTATTTGATCTGTCATTGTTGATTTTGTGACACCTTTTAGATGAGGAGCCATTGTTGGGTACGGTTTGAAGAAATTTTTTATGTTGCTTATATAGTTTATTCTCTCACCATCACACATTGAATGTTTTTAGTAAAAATACAATGAATAATATTTGATTATTAAGAAACAATGAACATTACAATGATTTATTAATTACAAATGAATAAATAATGAACATTACAATGAATCATTTAATAAAAAAAACATTACAATGAATCATACATCATACATTGTACTTTATGTATAATGAATTTATTTTTTATATTAATTCAATTAATATGATACATAAATTAGTAAGATACAATGATTTTGATGTAATCAAAATTAACCTTCGTTGAATCTCAAAAACACTCTTTAAATTAATAAATATTAATTTATCAATTAAATAATACCTCTACAAAATAATAATATTTCATGATCTCGACAATATTAATTTAGAGAGGTTCTACGGTACATAAGGCCTGAAACATTAACGGAAAAATTAAAGCAAAGAAAACACACGAGGCAAAAATATCTCATACACGTTGCAACGGATGGGAATTAGAAGTTGGGAGCATCCTATATAGAGCCCGTTTGGATTGACTTATAAGTTGCTTATAAGCTGTTTTCAGCTTTTTTGAGTGTTTGCTGACCAGCTTAAAGTCATTTTGTGCTTAAAATAAGCTCAAAAAAAAAAAAAATTTGGCCCATTTGACTTAGCTTATCTAAAACAGCTTATAAGCTGAAAACAACTTATAAGCAAAAAAAAAATAAGTTAGACTACCCAACTTATTTTTTTTAGCTTATAGACATAAGCCCATCCAAACAGGCTCATAAGCATATATTATGACATGCATTTATATGCATTAATTCTCACATTTAATTAGAGAATAGAAACAGCTTTTAATTTACTCAAATTCTGTGAAAGGAAAAGAATAAGAAAACGATATATTCAAGGGAGTTTCATCTTCCATTAAATTAAATAATTATCTTACTCTTTAATTGAGTAATAAATTGCGAAGAGGAAAGGTTGAGTAATTGAATGTAGAGAGTTTGTGAGCTATTTAAACAAAAATAAATGAAGAAATGAGAGGAAAAGATCAAACAAAATGTGAAAAATATTTTTTAAATTGAGGAAAAAAGTCAAAAAAAAGGAGAAAATGATAAATATGAATGGTGACTATAAAGAGGTGTCACATCACCTTATCTATGCCTAGCTTTATATTATATATATTTTGATCATTACAATGATCAAAATATGTATTTCATAGTCTTACAAAGAAAATTAATCTACCCAAATCAAACATCTTTTCATAATTGTACCGCTTTTAATGGTTCTTTTAACATCTTATATTAAAATATTGACAAAAAAATTGTAAGAACCATTTTCAGATTAAGAACGAAGTAGCCTATCTAATCAATATCCGTGAACATGAATAACGATGGAATAAGACCTTAACTCTCAGCCTCAAAGACCTTCTATAGTATATATCATACTTTCATCGTACTTTCCCGGGAAACAAATAATAGAATGGAGAATTGACTGGAGCAATTATAGAGCACGGAACCTTTATTCCTATAGTAAAGATTATGTTTAAATTCAAGTCCAAGACCTAACCTTTCTTATTTTCCTTTACTAATGTAATTTTCAAGTGGTTAAAATGTTAAACTTCAATAGTCAATATCTAGAAAATGAAGTAACCATACGAATATGGGGAAAAACATATTAATTAGAAAAAACAGTTAGGAAACTGAAAAATATCCCACAACATTATAAATTAAATGATTATATTTTGTGTTTTTTACTTAGCATAAAGTAAATGAGAAAAATAGAGAAAAGGTCAAAAAAAGAAGAAAAAAATAAGTGTGTTTTTATTCTTAGCTTTTGTTATAGTTTTGTTCTTTATCATACAATACCAGGTCTTTGTTTCGGAAAAATCTCTCCTCACGTGACACACTCTTCATTGTTGCAAATGCAATCCACTCACATGTAGCCCAAATGATATTCCTACAAACATATTGAATACTATTTCAAGCACATTCATCATAATTTCACTACAATGAAATAAAATTCTCAACAAATACTTCAAAAATTGTACATCACAACAGAAATACTCAAAAGAAAAATACTTGAAATCTCTACCTGTGAAATGTTATTTCCTTTGACATAAGATTGAAGACTTCAAATGATTCTCTTGGTTATGTACAATACATTATCACTAAAAGCTCAAGAAATCAAAGTAAAAAACACCCACAAAAAGAAGAATCAAACAAAAACATGACACCCACATTTCAACTAATTAACATAGTAAAAGGATGAGACAAAAAATTACGAGAAAATAAATTATATTGAGAGAGAGAGAGAGAGAGAACTGTTACCTGGCTCAAGATATCAACTAGACCGGCCATTTTTTGGAACATGGTAAATAGAGCAAAGGCGAAATTAGAAAGCTAGCAGAGTAATTTATGTATGAATAAATGCAAATTATAGGCAAATAAATGCTAATTATCCCTCTTACTTTCATCAACAGTTGACAGGAGAGGAAAAGGTGTCATTAAGAGAATTAAGAGGTATAATTAATAGAATTAAGAGAGTGAGTTTTTGACTATTTATTATATATAATACATGAATTTTTAAATGAGAAAAAAAGGAGAAAAAAGATAAATAGTATTCTAGGCCATAGAGAGGTGTCATATCACCTTATCTATGTCTAGCTTTATTATATATATATATATATAGAGTGTAGCGGGCGTTGGAAATTCTACGTTTAACCGGCTCGCACATATATACCTCATAAAAGGAGGGAGGTGTCCCGGAGAAGTACGGTTGTGAATCGTACCGGGAAAGTCGGAAAAACCCGCCAACCACTTAATGATGCTCTGAAGGATGCATTTTAGAGTCGCCACCTAATTTTTAGGAAATTAAGAAAATCAGTTCGAAAAGGGTTCATTTACAATAGTTATTTTTACGACTATCCTAAAAGAAACCTAATCTACCAAAGTCTGGGTAAGGGTTCTGGTGATCCCTCGGGGAAGGTGTTAAGCACCCCGGTATTAAGGATTTGCTCAATCGCGGTTTACCTACGAGTTCCAATAATATGCCTTATGAATATAAGAGTTTTGATAAAAATTGCTTTATTTTTTATATTTCCGCAATAAGATTTAGTCATTTCATACACAAATACACTTTTTCGAGAAATCGTCGAAGTATAATTTTGCCCAAAATTGGGCGCGAGTGCCGGACTTGAACACCTAGGCTAATACTTGAAGGCTCTTAGCCTAGGTAGGACTCTACATAAGTCCACCAAAAATGGTTTGAAAAAAAAGCGTTTTAAGTATTGAAAATAGTTTTATAAATAATAGTTTGTTGGCATAATATACGTATGTACACCGTAACTTACTTAACTAAATTATTCAATTTTTATACAAGTTTTAGGCCCATTTTTAACATTTTCTATACAAGCATTTATCAAATTTTAGAAGTTCTATAAGTTACTAATCAGTCCAGAAGTCTCAAATCTGCTCTCAACGGTCAGTCCACAAGTTCTTCAAAATGCCACTTTAGTCTTCGAGATTTTAGAAATCGATCAGATTCAGTCCTTTATCGTCCAAACAATCCCAATTTAGTCTTATGCCATATTTAACATTAATTAATTTATAAAAGGGTTATTTTAGCAACTCTAATACGTAGATTAATTATAAAGGTTCCAATTTTGAATTTGTAACGCACATAGTGAGAATTCAAACATGAATTGTAAAGATAGGGGACTTGGGCCGATCAAGCCCAAGAGAAGAAAATAAAATGCAAGTTTAAATCCAACGTATGCTCCAAATGTGTTGCCCGTCCATATTTGAGGTTGATTCGATCTAGTGGTGTTAGTAGGCCTCGTGGAAGCCCACCAACAGATTTTGAGGTAGAAATACAAATGGGTATAGATACATTAGTAGATATTTAATGATTAATAATAAAATGCTGAAAATCAAACTCCTAATTACTATTGCAAGGCCAAAAAATTAAATTACATTATCACATTTGGGCTGGGCCCAATAATAAAAATAAATCAAAGATGAGAAAATGCAATCCAGTGGCCATTACTGGCCCAATTCTCAGAAAATAGGACTAAATGTGTGCGATTGAAGACCATGCCCAATCCAAGGCCCAACAACAATTTGATCAAAATGATCCTAAGTGTGCCAATGAGAATATACATGATATACATGCCAATATACAACCCCCGTTACCCCATTTTTCTAAGTATTGAACTGCAACAATGATATACATGATATATCACTTGGTATACTCTCATTTTTTCAATTTTTTCTGAGTATAAGGACCAAATATACCTAAATATACCAATGATATATCTGGATATGAAAGGCAAAACCTCGTAGGAAGGGGCATACCCTTCCATATCCAGGCTAATCTAAAGGACTTAATGTAGATAAATCACATATAGGACACCTCTAGATAAAGTTCCAGCAAACAGTCAACACTAATATAGACTCAAGGCATAATATCACACCATGACAAGGTTCAACAAATTACAAATCCTACCAAGGGCTTAGAGAAGCAGGACAGTGTAGAATATGCAACCAGGTTCACAAGTAAAGGGGGGTAACATAGGCAATGTAAGACCATAGAGGTGCAGTTTTAAGGAATAACCTAAACGCCAATAGGGATAACACATGAGACCCCTAAGCAAGCATAATGTTGGACTCAACATCAAGCACATTCACACAGCTATCATGAGCTAAATGATCTTAAGTGCAATTCAAAAAATCAGTGATGCTAAGTGTCCATGTTAGTTCTTTAAAACCATTTTTCTCAAAGTTTTAGTGCCAAACAATTGGAAACAGTTGATTAACCTCAGAGGTTCAATTTTAATGCAAAGTTTTAGTTGTTTTAGAGTAAATAACTCATGTCAGCTTAAGGTGAAGAAACAAACAAGTAGGTAGACTTGGAGAGTATTTTATGACTTAAAGGACTGACATTGGTAGGCTAGACTAGGCATGGGTAGACACTAACACACAGATAAGGGGCATCAAGTTCTCACAAATGGCAAATGGACATGTAGAATCAAAGCTAGTGTATCCCAGTGACATCAAACATTCCCATAACCAAACTGACAATAAGAGGGAAAGGTCATGACACAAGATGACTCCAAACAATTAGACAGTAAGAGGGCAAGCAGGTTAAGGTGACAATTAGGCAAGTTCTTTTATATGGCATTTAGGTGGTTTCTTAGACATAAATGAGAAGCAAAACAAAGGCACATGGAACACACTATTCTGGGCTTCATTTTGAGACAATAGGTGAGGACACAACAACAACACACAATGATAAGCAACAAACCAAACCCCTTTTTGCTCAAAATAGCAGGTGAATGCACATGAAAGATCATAGTAGGCAGTGCTAAATGGTAAGATGATTATCTAACACTTAGTGTAGAGTCTTTTAAGCTATGTATACCATAAAACTACTTGAAATCTTAAGGTTTACAACCCAACACAACCATTATTTATCCTTTAAAACACTTCAGACATGAGTGAGTGAACCAGACCACACAAAAATGAAAGAACAAACATATTCAAGTAAGGGTAATGCCATTGACAGTCAAGTGGAGCAAAGGGTCCAGCAGCCTTAGGCAGAACAAGCAACCAATATTGTATTACAAAGTGACATAAGGTCAAACAAATCCATTTTAGACCAAAACTACAGAAGAGTTTTCAAACATTTGAGTCCATTTTGAAGTTGATTTGCTAAGCTAAGTCAACAAAGTGTTTTAACTTGCATGAACCCTGGTTTTAAGTCACTTAGTTATTTTTTAGACTTGAATATTACTATGAATAGCTAAGACAGCATGCAACAAGTTCTTTTTAACTCTTATTAGTTAACTAAGTGTGTCATATCTAGTTTTAGGCAAGTTTTAACTTCAAAATTGAGTTGTAGTGATCAAAACCTTTCAAATACTAGACAACAACAACTTTTCTCTCTTTTAAACTTTATTTAAATGCAGAAAAATAAACAAAAACAACACTGTTTATCCATTATAACTTATTAAACCAGCGCAGTTACTATCTGTAAAGTACTAACACCTTTTAACCATATAAACCTTAAGAAATTTAACAAAACAACCTCATTCAAACTAGCTTCAGAGAAAACCACAAAAACATTCAGAGGAATCAGTTAATATTTCAATGGAATAGTACTTCCAGTCAACAATGAAGAGGTTCTATTATTTTAAGGCTATTATAAGATCTCACTAGAGCAGTAACACTAAAATAGGTTCAGGATTTCAAAAAATCTAGTTGGAACAAAGAACAAACTTAATAAAACTATGAGTTATAACTAGAACCCCCCCCCCCCCCCCCCCCCACCACCTATTTAATTTCCCAGAACTAATTTTTACCTTAAAGTGATCTTAGAAACCCTGTTAACTTCATTAAACACAGAAACAAACTACAAAGAGACATCAAACCATCTAAGTCATAAACAAGCAAATGAAATATCACATTAACAACTTTAAACCAACTAAAAATCATAATAACAACATTATGAACACTAAAGCAGGCCACATAAGCAGTTTCACACATAAAAAACATATTTAGGCAATTCTCAAACTAGTAGAGTATAAAAATAGCAGTTTAAACAATCAAAGCATAGTAAATAAGTTAGAAGCGAGTGGTTACCTTTCTTTGGGGCAACCAAAAGATCAAAGAGGGGATCAAAGACAGCTTCAAACACCAAACAACCTCAAAGCCCAAAAACATACCCTTACCTCAATTTGTCTTAGTATATTAGAGTAGTATAATGTGTATATAAGTATTGTATTGTATTGTATTGTTAAAATCTTAGTATATAGTAGTATATTGGATTGTATATAGTAGTATATGTATATAAACTTAAGTGTATATCTCTGAATTATCTCCAAAGGAGGAAGCCCCTTTATTCTAGCAATTATCTTTCCATTTATAGCCAGAAAATGATGTTAAGGATAGAAAAGGAAAGATTTAGACCCCTTAATCGAAATTCCCTCTAATTCCCAAAACCCTATCCTAAATAAATTCAAATTTTTGTAAAGGACAAAACCTATTTTCAGCACATTTGTACCAATGGTACTTTTTCCAACCAAATTTTCACATAAATCACAATAATACAGCTAAGAATCTAACTAAATGTACCCGAAAAGAACAAATAAAAATTAGAAAATATTATTATAGCATGCCTTGTCATCAATAAAACAAAATTACCACCTCATAACGGTTCAATAGTACAAACAAGATAAAATCAAAATCATAACCAACCACGAATCCATTTAGGAAGTTTCCCCTTAGGTTCCTTCATTGAGTGTTTATGGTGCACAAGATGGCAAAGGGCTAAGGCCCTGCCTATGGCAACCATAACACGAAGAAACCTAGAGTAACAAACCTTAACGCGATTTGATTTGGTACAAAAAATAAAATTTGAACGGAATTGAATCTGGAAATTACGAGAACTCACAACGAGGAACAAAAGTCCTAAAAAATCTGGCCAAAAATAGCCATAAATCGCCGTGGGTTGACCGCCATGGGCGGAACCCTAAATTCGCCTGAAATCGCCTCTCAAAGAGGTGAGGGGGTGCGGGGTGGTGAAAATGAAGATGGGGGGTGGAATGTTTATTTTTTAATAAATTCCACCCCCTTTTTTTTTTAAAGAAACCCCCCACCCCCCTTTAAGTTTTAAAAACATTTAAATTAACCCCCTTTTTTATTTAATAGACTATATACTATAAATGTATATATAGCTAAACATATTAATTATTTAGGCTAAATAAAAATTAAAACTCGTAAGGTAAAAATGCAAGCTTTAAAACGAGCCCAATATTGACATAGTTCCGAGCAAAAATGCGGTCAAAATGAGCCGTAATTCATACGTCGTTTTAATTAACAATTTTCCCGAGCTAGACGGAACGAGATGTGTATCTTCTTTTTAAATCACGTTTGTGAAAGTAAATAACTCGTAATTTCTTGTAATTGTTAATTTTTATGAAAAATAATAATTAAATGTCAATTTTTTTTTTACAATTTTCTTGGGATTTTTAAATTTTTAATTTTATTGAGGGCATCCTCGCTCCGTCTTGGACTCGGGAAATATGAAAATTAAAAATATACGTTTTATGAGGTGAAAATTAGGTGTCAACATATAGATATAGATTCAAAACCCTTAATATAAGTTAATTAAAAATTAAATATATTAAAAATAATTACAATTTTATCCTGACTTAACTTAAAATCTTATTGACATAAAATTCGATCAACATTTAACGGATATTTTGGTCGTTTAATATTTAAGGAAAATTATTTGTGCTTTTAATATATGTAGATAGATAGATAGATAGATGGAGATAGATGTAGATAAATTAAAACGGAAGGCAAACTTAAGCAGTTTCCAAATTATAAAAGGCAAATTGAGATATTTTATTCCTTAAGAATACTAGTAACTTGAGAATTCATATTTACAAAAGAGAGAAAAGATTTACTGGAGATCTGGGGCCAGAGGAGAAAGTGGGTAAAAGCAAAAGGAAGAAGGGGACAAACAGGAACACGAATAGGGTCAAATATACTCTTCTATTTTTGTTTATTGGCTAATTTTACCCTTTATTAGTTAAAATAGTTAAATATATCCCTCTGTTAGCCAAAGTACACAGATATATCCTCAATGGATGAAAAATCCCAAATCAAACCAAATTACCCATTTATCAAAACTTACCCATGCTCTATCACTTAGACGGACCTGACCCACAAAATTATTTCCCCCGCCCAAAATTAGTCTGCATGCTGTTTGTGCTCATCACACAGAAACATGAATTTATGTTATGCTTTCCATTCATTTGGTTAAACTTTAAACTACGGAGATTATGTTGCTGCACAGGGAGGATTTGAATGGATTGGTGGGTTTGGTAACCACAAAGATGCCTTCTTACCTCTCTATGCAAATTTAATTGCCTTTAATGCCTTATCAAACTGTATTTTTAATGGGAAATCATAAGATAGAAAATTGATGCTCCCTGAAGTTCAAGAAATTGGTGAGGCCATACAGCCATTCCTTACAAACCCGTTAATCTCTAATTTATTCTTATTAGTAGTTAAGTTACACAACAAAATAATCGGTGAAGGTTTGTGTGATTTGAGCCAAAAGACTACTGATGAGTCGGTATGGGATACTACTAAGTGCAGCCATATGAACAAAACCTTAAATTGCATTAACTTTGAGTTTGTTAATTAGTTGACGTATAACCAAGTCGTGCATTATTTACAGAAAAGAAGGTACCAACTAGTTCTACTTTAAGAATCATGATCAACTCATATGCATAAACATTGAAAGAGTTTCACATTACATTAACAAACCACATTACAAAGCAAATTGGTAGGGGGAAATAATTTTGTGGGTCGGGTCGGTCGAAGTGACGGGGCATGTGTAAGTTTTCTTAAATGAGCAATTTGGTATGATTTAGGATTTTTCATCCATATCTGTGTACTTTAACTAATAAAGGTATATATTTGACAACTTTAATTAACGAAGGGCAAAATAGCCAATAAAGGTAGAGGGGTATATTTGACCCTTTTCCCTTCCATTTCCCATTGGAACCTTTCAAAGTTTTTATGTTGGAAAAAACAAAAAGTAAACCAAACCCCTTGAGACACGCTCTTCCATCTGCCCAAATGTCACTTTTAAACTACATTTTCCAACAGTTGTGGAGTTAGGATGACATAGTTTTAGTTGATGAAAATTCAGTGGGGTTCTCTTTCTAGTCTTTAAACCATATGTTATTGTAACTGATATTTGATTCTTTGGGTATTTGACTTGGAGAGATGAAAGCAGAGCAAGTGGAATTGGTGGAAGCCAAGGATAAAAGGGGAAAGCATCGCATTTTGGCTGACTTGAAACGACTTGAGCAAGAAACTCGCTTCTTAAAGGTTCTCTCTTTCTCTACATTTGAACTCCCTTCCTTATCTCTAATTATCATTTCTTCTTACTCAAACAATTTGGCATTGGGGAAAGTATTTTCTGGATTATTTTACCCTGGTTGGTTAGATATGAAAGTTGGTAATTCTGCAAGATATGATATGAGGATAGCAAGCCTAGTGGTCAATGAGACAAAAAACACTAGGTGATTTCTTGAGCATAGTTACCTATTACCTGATGGGTGGTAGCAGTTCCCAGTGAAAAATTAGTCGAAGTGCCCACAAGCTAGCCCGAACACCAGTATTATAGACAAAAGGTATGAGGATAACATTTGACGATAGGGTGACAATAATGTCTAAGTGTTCCATTGAAGTAAGAGTGGAGATATTTGTATAGAAACATGACTTCAGTGAGGGAAGTCATTTTAACTTTTGATGGAAAATATTCCTTGTAGGAAACATCTTTCACTACTCAAAGCAACTGAACATTAGAAGATGTTTTTCCCCCCACTGCCTCCCAAAAAATACTTGAAAAGCATCTGTTTTCCTGAGAAAGATGTCCTATTCCAGTTGCTTCGGTTATCGTAAATGTTAATGACCAAAATCATTTTCCATATCGGAGTAAGCTTCTGATTTTGCTGAAAATGTCGAAGCTTGAAGCGTTAGCTGTGCTTTCAGTTGCATTGTCAATACAAAAGGAGGAAATGCTTTCAACTGTAAAGTAAAATTGCAATCTTTTGAGTATTTATTTGTAATTCAATTATGTTTCTGATCAGAAAAAGGATTCTTTTTGTACCGTCAATACATCTTGCATGCATATAGTCTCATAAAATGAAAATCTATATGTCCAATTTGAATCGATCTCAATGGATCCATGGTTACTGGCCAGAGTGGGCATAGAGGTCTATTGAGAGCTTAGATATCAGTGATGGTCTTGTCGAGGACATGGTGCATACCTGCCACTTATTAGGAAACTAGGGGGTTTATCAAGTAAACTAAATGACACAAGAGCCTGTGTCCATAAAGAGAGGTCTTACCCTTGTTTATTGGCTATTCTTTAGAACATCATAATCATTCAGTGGTGTATGCAGAACTTCTAAGAAGCGCTAACGTACATTTCAAGAAATTAACAAACAACAAATCAATTTACTAATATCATATTAATAAAAAGCATTTCAAATGCATAAACGTAATTGCCATCTACAACAATCCAACAAGAAAGCAAAAAAGATCAGATAAACTTACCTCCTTTATCGGTGCCACTGGTCTTAGATGGAGGAGATACTGAGACAGAAGGCAAGGGCAGCAATCTGCAAAACCTTTGCAAATCATGATCAGAGAAGATTGAAGAGTATTTTTTAAGGCTCCCAATTTTATTTTTCCAAATGCATAGATCTGGTGTTTTTTTACCTGTCTTTTAACTGGTATAAGAGATGATGCCACCAATTAGCAGGAAAAGCTTGTTAATCGTAGCAATTAGGTTGGCATATTCCCAAGGTGATATCGTGTGTTGATTCTTGATGTGCCATTCTAAGTTTTTATCTTATTTCTCTTATCAAATGAACCCTGAATTAGGTTGTCTTGCTCATTTGTTAAAAGAAAATAAAAGCCTGAGAATACTCACAAGAGATTCTAACATGTGCAAAAATAAAAGCTTGACTGCTGGACTGGAGGCATGTTGGTCAAGCTTTCATTTAGTGTTATATTATATTTGCTTTTTAATTTTTTACCTATCATTTATATATATCTATATATACAGTGGTTATCAAGAACACATCTATATATATAGTGAAATTTTCAATGAATCGTGTCAGATGACACTGCTTCTGTCATTGAACATCCACCCCTATAATCAGGTCGCAGGTGAGTTGGATGAGGATTGATGTCGAATATTAGCAGTAGCCTTCTTGGAGATCTTTTAGTTATCTTTAAGCTATTAGTTCTTGTCTATGTTGCTCAAACACGAGTGCAGATCTAGTATTGGATTTGTCATGACCTAACTTTAGGACTCGTGGGTATTGATTTACGTACAGATACTGGTGCTGGGATTTGGGTAAAGTATTTCAAATTTCTAAATATAGAGCTATAACAATGTGTTATGAGAAATACATTGTGGAAAATTTACATGTAGCTTGTGGAACGCAGTAATTCAATCTTTTATTTTAGAGGTTTTGAAGTTAGACAACTAGACACTCTCCAAGAAGGAAACATTTCTTATATTCTCATACAATTTAAACTATGACTGTGTTTGGTATGGAGGAAAACATTTTCTGAAATATATTTTTCAATTTTCCATGTTTGGTTGGTCAAAATGCTTTGGAAAACAAGTTCCTTAAAAATGAGGAAAATGACTTTCCTAATGGAAGTAGGGAAAACAAGTTCCATAAGTGACATTCCAAGTTAATTGTCTCCTCCACCCACCCAACGGCCTCAACCCCCACTGTGTATGTTGTTGTTGTTGTTTGCCTTCTAGCTTCTACTCATAGCTTTCTTCCTCAATTTCTTTTACTTCCTGCATATTTTCAGATTCTTCTTCAAAGAAGACTGCTTGTAATTGAGGTTCATCTGTTGTTAGTTTAATTAATTCGTTGGCTGTCTCAACAATATCAAAACGGAAAAGGGCCAAAATTACCCCTGAACTTTGGGAAATAGTTCATCCATACCCTTCGTTATCTTTAGGATCAATTATACCCTTACCGTTATACTATGGGGTCAATTATACCCTTATGTCTAACAGCTGCCACGTGGCATCATCCTAGCCCTTCAAAATTATTTTCCCCTCAAATAATTTTTTACCCACTAAAATAACCCAACCCGACTCCAATTTTTTTTCTAGCCAAGGGGTAATGGGTTGGGTCCGTATCACTTTGGCTGGAAAAAAAAAAAATTCGGGTCGGGTCGGATTGAGTTATTTTAGTGGGTAAAAAATTATTTGAGGGGAAAATAATTACCCCATAGTATAACGGTAAGGGTATAATTGGCCTTAAAGTATAACGAAGGGTATGGATAAACTATTTCCACCTAAACTAATATCAAAATGAAGATGAAAAATACTGGAACTTAGAAGTTAAATTGTTCTGAAAAAGAAACGAAAAACTTATTTAACATGTTAGATAATATAAAAAAAAAAAAAGTTTCTAAAGAAAATACCTCACGTTGTGGGATCCAACTGGGTTTGTTGTTGTTGTAAAGAAAATATCGAATTTAGAAAATGTGACATATCCAAATTCCAATACTAGCATGAGCTAGTTTTATAATGTTCTTTTGTGATAGAGCAGCCGTAGGTTATAATGCAAGAAAACTAGATCCTTGGCTCTTTAGGTAGCTAATTTGTTTCCCTTAGTATTGTGAATCAATTAACAACTATCCAAATTCCTTTAACAAGAAGAAGAAGAAGCTGGTTGGGAAAGATCCTTGTTAGCCAAGCTTTGCAAATGTAGAGTCAGGATACCGTAATTTGCCTACCAAAAAAGAGGCTTCTCATATATCATGGCTTCTATCACTGCTGTAAAAAGTGCGAGCTTCATTGCTTAAAGCAATGAAGTAAAACAAGACGAGCCTATGGTGCTGCAAGGGTGTGAAGCGAAGTGATGTTAATGAAGCGAACGCATCACGGTCTGAACCAGAGGCTGACCCAAGTTTTGAAAACAACCAGGGCACCACCAAGGGCAGACGCACATTAGTTAAAGCATGTCACGCAATACCACTTTGTCCGATAGTTTTATTAAATACACAGAACTAATGTACTAATGTTTAAATAATTAAATGACCCTAGTTGGTAAAACTTACTCTGCGGGGTGATCGTTGTGAACACCACTTTACGCTCATGAGGTCGTGTGTTTGAAACTTGTCACCCCTGAGTTTTATGCATTTTTTAAAGCTTCTCTTAATATTGTAGCTTAAAAAAAAAACATCAAGGAAAGTAAGAAAACGAGATTCGAACCCAGGTCCTTCAAGTCTCGAGAAGAGGAGATAAGCGACAATCTCGACCAGTGCGGCCAACTTCTTTTTGTGTCTTAGGGTGCCTAATAAAATATGTTCATCTCAAGGTATATATACATATATATAGAGAATTTTTCCCGAAGTTAACGAGTGCACGTGACCGGCCTCCCCACCATGTAGGTATGCTTCTGGTCTGAAGTGTGAAATGAGGTTGAAGCGAAGCAGGCCAAAGCAATCACTTCATCTCTGGTTTTAAAAAACGCGACTTAGTTGAAAGAAAAAAGAAAAGTTGCGACTTGTTTTTTTAAAAAAAGAAAGGTGATGGGGTAGATTGCTCACTTATAAAACAAGTCTCGAGTTCTCTTTTTTCTTCCAACTAAATCAGTTTTTCTTTACAATAGAGACGAAGCATCGCTTCACGCTTCAGACCGTGAAACGGTTGCTTCATTAACAACGCTTCACACTCTTGCAGCACCATAGGCTCAATTCGCTTCATTACTTTACGCCATGAAACGCCCGCGTTTTACAACATAAGTTAGTATTCAAATGGTGGCAGACCAATCTTGGGTACACTTTAGGTACCTCCAAGGTGGTGAGGTCACAAGAGTTACAATTTGCTCCGTCTCAAATTATTTATCGTGCTTCTCTTTTACACGCCCCTTAAGAAAACATTAATTAGGAGGGGTGTATGACGATTTTACCCTCATTTATGTCTTAAGATGTAATATCTCTTCATTGAATATTTACTCTATTTATGTATTATCTCCATCAATGACATTATCTAAACTTTTACTAAAATGTGAGTGCAATTCAGTTTTATGCAAATGCAAAGGCCACCTTGCCAGCAATGGTCCATCTGATAACTAAACAGACACCTAGGAATAAACTAAAATAACAAACTTGAAAAATGAGTAGAAACAACACTTCAAGTTTCCAACAAATATGATTGAAACAGTTTTTTATTGATCTTTCCTTCAAAATCTTTTCAAAATGATAGATTTGAAAAAAATTCAACTAGGATTATTCTAGGAGCCAAAAAATTTAACATGAAAATTACTTTAGTCCCATTTGAAAATTTAACATTTCTCACAGTTACCAGTTTCAAAAAAAAAAAAAAAATTTAACATTTCTCACCTAAATTTTCTATAAAAAAGAATGCGTCACTTGCTTAAATCTTGAAATAAACATGGATTCTACAAAATTCATCAAATTCCATTAATCCAAATTGATCTAAATATGCCTGATGCTACTAATGGTGTTAGACCACAAATCCTGGTCTAATATTACTGCAGAAACCATTCCCGAACAAAATATTGAGTCTGCCTATCAAAGAGTTAGGACATCTTTTGTGAATCATTTGTTTTTGGATCTAAACACTGGTGATACAACACCATTGGGAGGGATGTGATTATCACAAGATGAGCTATCACTGCAAGAGTCAAATATAAATATTGGTATGATCAAATTTTCTAGAGTAAATTTGGATGTGATATGTCCGTTGTTTCATTTTTCTTGGTAAGATAATTTATTTCATTCCTTTAAATTACTTTACACCAGTTACATGTTTATATAGGAACTGATTACAACATCGAGATTAAGTAATGGTCTCACTTTTGCTATCCCGATAATTAAAACCAAACTAGCAAAAGTTTTGCCCCGAGTAAATAAAACAAAACTAGCAAAAGTGAGACCATGTCTTAATCTCTGTTGTATGTCAGTTTCTATATAAACATGTAAGTGGTGTATAGTAATACAAGGGAATGAAATAAATTATCTTTCCAATGGAAATATCACATCCAAATTTACTCTAGAAAATTTGTTCATACCAATATTTATATTTGGCTCTTGCAGTGATAGCTCATCTTGTGATAATTGCATCCTCCCAATGGTATACAATCATCTTGACAACTTGGCTCAGTGTTTAAATCCAAAAACAAAAGATTCACAGAAGATGTCCTAACTCTTTGTTAGGTAGACTCATTATTTTGGTTAGGAATGGTTTCTACAGTAATATTTAGATCAGAAATTTGTGGTCTACCAGCATCAGGTTCAGCAGGCGTATTTGGATTAATGAAATTTGATGGTTTTGAGCTGGGTCCATGTTTATTTCAAGCATTTTCTTATAGGAAATTTTAGGTGGGAAATGTTAAATTTTCAAACGGGACTAAATTAATTATTATGTTGATTTTTTTGGCTCCTAAAATAATTCTATTTGAAAAAATTTCAAAATTATCATTTTGAAGGAAAATCGTTCATTCAATACTTGTTGAAGTGTTGTTCTTCTCATTCTTCAAGTTTGTTAATTTAGTTTATAACTAGGTGTATTTAGATATCCTATGCTGGCATTTCCATTCACATTTAGTAACAGTTTAGATAATGTCATTTATTGCACACATGAATAGAGTAACAACAACAACCCAGTGAAATCCCACATCGTGGGGTCTGGGGAGGGTAGAATGTACGCAGACCTTACTCCTACCAAGGTAGGATGGCTGTTTCCGAGAGACCC
Source organism: Lycium barbarum (assembly GCF_019175385.1). Lineage (NCBI taxonomy): Eukaryota > Viridiplantae > Streptophyta > Magnoliopsida > Solanales > Solanaceae > Lycium > Lycium barbarum. Next base: position 147,018,026 of record NC_083337.1, read on the forward strand.
TCGGCTCACACACATAAATAGAGTAAATATTCTATAAAGAGAGGTTCATAAATAAGGGTAAAATAGTCAAAAATCTTCCTAATTAATGTTTTCTTAAGGGGCGTGTAAAAGAGGAACATGACAAATAATTTGAGACGGAAGGAGTAGTAGTTATACCTTTTTAAATTTTCCTGTGCTCTGGAAACATCAATCTCTATATTCTGATGCGTAATGCAAGGACATCCATAAAATAATTTTGTTGCAAAAATCTTTAATCAAATGCTGCAGTTTGGGATATGCTATCCACTGACAACTAATTGGCATTCCGATGTTTCCTTTCTCGTCTAGGGTCATTGTCTGCCATCCTTTCTATGCTAATATTTATGTGCAATGGGACTTTGAGTTGGCGCTCTCGTCCAGTATAATGCCCATTGTTTTTGATGGTGATGTCTGGGCCAAAGTGTACGCATCTCAACTATTTGACTTGACTACCTACATTCCCGCACTAGTATAGATATCGGGTGATTCCACCTTCCAAAGTTTAGGTAGATGAGAAGAAATCACCTAGTTTTTTTTTTTTTTTTTTTTTTTTTTTGAACCTTGGTGTACTTACTGTGCAAAGTACTATTCTGTATGTCATGCAATTCAGTTTATACTGGTTCTTGTAACACAAATCCAGATGTTGCTGATCCCATGTTACATGGACTTCTGTTCTGCCTTGATGTAATAGTGTAGATCTTTCAACATACCGTAAAATCTACTAAAGGTCGAACATATGCATTTTGACTACACACCCATGTTTGACCCTTGTATCCAAGTTTATAACACAAGGGGCTTAAAACTGTATGTGGTCAGTCACCTTCAGTTCTGTTTGCCAACATCAGGAGGGTGGTATATTTCTTGTTGACTATTGCTTGTTTAGTGAAGCCTTTTCTTCCTATCATTCACTGATAAGTTTATTAACTTATATCTGATTACCAAACTTGTGCAGGAAGAACTAGAACTGCTCGATAAACTGGAGAAGGCATCAACTGCTTGCAACGAGTAAGTAAGAAGACTTCTCGTTAATTGTTTGCATCTACACACCAATCCTAGGTTAGACAACTTATTAATTGTCCACTCACTGATGTTATGGTTATCTAACATGATTCTTTTATTTAGATTGCTAAGTAATGTGGAAACTCGGGCAGATTCACTCCTACCAGTGTAAAGAAAACTCTTGCTTTTTTTGCAATACGTCCTTGATTTTTTTATACATTCAATTGATTTATTGATATTTTCTTCCAGAACAAATGGTCCCACAAATCCTTCCTGGGATCGATGGTTTGAAGGACTAAAAGATGCATCAGGTTGCAGATGCTGGACATGGTGATACTCTTAGCTACTTTCACTTGTTGGAGACAAAGTTGAAATCTATACTTGCAGTTGGTTAACAGCAATAGGAACTTGTTCCCAGGAAGCAATAACAATTTGGAGAATAATTTTTTTCTGACTATTCAATCTAAGGAAAAAATGTAGTTCGAGCATAAGGTGGTCACCGTAACTGTGAGAAAGGGGACGATTGAGTAGAAGATTGCTCAATCTTCTGAAAAATATAGGATATGAGGATAGTATTAAATAGAGCAGCTTATATTACATGAAAGCATGTTCAGTTTTCACACTTCTAGCTTGATGCTTTCCCAGCTACTCGCCTTGCAATCCATCGTAAACCATCATTTAAACAATCAAAAAGGGCATAAACAGAGGCTTGAATATGCTTATCATGGTTCTTGATGTTTTGAAGGGAAATGGCATCAGTTATCTCTGCAGGGGTTATGACATCTTTAAGGTCAGAGCTTATCCTTAGTATAAGTGGAAATTTTGGCTCTGTCATTTAGAATTTGAAGTTATGGGTTCCTACCACAACTTCAATTAATATAAGACACTAATTGGGTTTACAGTCAAAATATAAATATTTAGTGAATATTTTAGACAATATGCAAGATGTGATCGAAAGCTACTTGTTCCTGTGACATGCAACTTGCTGGATCCGCGGATCCGCCCCTAATTCCAGGATAGTAAACTAGCTTCCCACCATGATCCCAGACCTGTTTAAACAACTGCTAAATGCATGAAATCGTAATGATTTATTAGTTCTCATGAAATGGAGTAATCAACTGTATGCTATGACAAAATGACCTGTCTCTCATCCATTTCTAAATGAGCCAGGAACTAACCTGCAGTTTTTAGTCCATACACTACTTGGTTGATGAGGAGAAAACCTCTCCACTTGAGTTTCTTTGATGATATGGAAAGTGACCTGAATAAAACATTCTCCTAATGAATTCTCAGTTTGTTCTAACTCATTTGGATTTTCAAAAAAAACAATCAACAGTGCTTAATTAGAAACTTGTAATGATTTATTAAGTCTCAAACATAAAACATTTATCTGCATAAAAAATAGCATATACTCGAGAGATAATTTGGAGCTCAACTTATAGTAGTACGAGTCTAATTCATTTGATTCTTTTAATCTGTTTGATTCTCGTGTATTAACATGCTTTCCATAATTTTGAAACAAGGCAGCAAATTATACTTAAAATGAATTATGGAATTCCATAACTTATTAGTATATCCCATCATCTGCCGAAAATTGAGGTTATAGATAAAAATCTAACCAACTTTACCTAGAAGAAGTCAGGTTATCAATTCTTGTAACTTGTAAACAAGTAGTACTATTATTAAGTATATGTGGGAAAGAATTTTTTCGTTTAACTCAATAAGCTTCATAACCATCATGACCATATGAACTAATGCTGAATACTTGGCTATAGAATGCAAAGTTTGAAGAGAATAGAGTAAAATAAAGTGGATTAGGATGAATGGGTAAACAATTCATAACCACAAGCTCAGGACTACATATAGCCACAACGTAGGATCCCCCAAAAAGAGCAAGCCCAATAATTTCAAAGTAGGTCCCTTCATCTACACACATTCTTTCTTAGTTTATTCCAAAAAAAAAAAAAAAAAAAAAAAAGAGGGGCGGGGGGGGGTAACGGATGTGACTTGAAAGCCTATCATGATTCATTATTACTATCTTGTTAGATATTCGTCTGGTTTACTAATAAATTTGATTTCACATAATTTAATTAAATTTTAAAAAATATTATGGTCATAAAATATTTGACAATATTGTGTGATTATAATTTTTTAAAATTTTGTGATCTCAAATATATCAAAGCAGTTCTTTGAATAGAAAAACTTCTCCCTAAGATAACCTAAAAATGTATCTTTTTTCTATGAACAAATTAATATGAAAATAGTATCAAACAAAATAGAATGCACGGAGTAGTTTACTAAATATTCCATAGGTGTCCTTTTCAAGTGATCACAGACTTTACTATGCTTAGTCATTCTTTATTAAGAAAGTGCAATTATCTCAAATCTTTCAGTTCATCTTCTTCATTTTCGAAAGAGTGTTATGAAATTGAACAAAAGAGCAAGAATTGGATTAGCATAATTTTTTTTTTGGTTGTTGTTGACATAATGCCTTCTCCGTGGGTTTTAGCCATGGAATCTATATATAATATAAAGCTAGGCATAAATAAGGTGATGTGGTACCTCTCTATGACCATCATTCCTATTTTTTTTTTTTTTTGGCATTTGTTGGATTTTCTCCTCATTTTAATTATTCAATTAATAGTTCACTAAACTTTTGGTTCTGAAAAGGGCATGCACGAAACTGCTCAAAAGTGCAATTAATTAGCCCAACCACATTCTCATGCACAAAATAGCAGAGCAGAGATTTTAGGAAAAGCCTTAATGATAGTATTTAAATAGGCTCAAATGATAGAATATATTTTAATTTTTTGGAGGTTAGGATATGTTTAATTTGCTATGTTTCTTTCACACTTCCCCTCCACTGTGACTCGAACCCAAGACCTACCGGTCGTGGGTGGAGGTGCTTAACCACTGAGCCATCCCTCGCTTGTCTTCTACTTTTCTTTTACAAGCATTGTTACGAGTTTTTTTTTTTTTAATGTAATCACAGCAAAATACAATCCATTCTCTTCTTCTTTGGCGTAGTGTCATTTTTGAGTCCTTTTATCGATTTTTTTTGTTGTGTCATGCATAATCTATCTATATCTATATATAATATAAAACTAGACATACATAAGGTGATTTGACACTCTCTATGACCTAGAATGTTATTTATCTTTTTTTTCTCAAATTTTTGACATTTAAAATTTTTCCTACTTTTATGTTATACTATTAGAAAACTTAAAAACTATACTATTCGAAAACTTAAAAACTATTTTTTGTTGTGTCATGCATAATCTATCTATATCTATATATAATATAAAACTAGACATACATAAGGTGATGTGACACCTCTCTATGACCTAGAATGTTATTTATCTTTTTTTCTCAAATTTTTGACATTTTAAAAATTTCCTACTTTTATGATATACTATTAGAAAACTTAAAAACTATTTCTTAATTAATTAGAATAACTTATTCAGTTTAGAAACCCAAAAGTCATCATCATTAATTTAGTAATTTAGTGATAATTTTGTTTACTCCGAATTTGGATAATCAATTAAATTTGTGAGTGGGTATAGGATATGTGTTTGGATCTCAACGTAAATTTGATAGAGAGAATAAGTATATGAACGTGCTATAACCAGGCGGCTAATAGTTAGCAATTTACTATAGACATGAACGTGTAGAAGTAATGTGCGATAATTGATTGGGGAAATATAATAGATATAAAAGTAATTGGTATGGACCGAATCTGATACTTGAGAGAGATTGTATATATGTAACTTGCTATTACAAGAGTTCTTGAAAGTGAAGGAGCCAACCCTCTCAAAGGTGGGGGGTGAGCTCTATTTATAGTGGTGCCTCTATGGGCCTCATACGATGTGAATCATAAAAATAATAATAATAAGGACAACTCTGAACGAATTTGGTGGGATTAGACTGGCCGTACGGTCTGACACACGCATGGTTGGTGGTTGACCATGACAGGACGCTACTGACGCGTGGCTCATGTGCAACGGCTGTACCGGACCAACAGCACGGATACTCGGACTAACGACCTCGACCAACTCGGTGATGAAGGAACCGGACCAAATGGTCCCCCCGATTAGCTCCGGACAAGCGTTCCTCCGGTTCAGAATGAAAGTCTTCATGTATGTTCTTGTCCCCTTCTTCCTCCGGTTTCTCATCTTACCGGTTTGACTCACATCCGGTTTTTACCTTATACAGATAGTCCCCACACTTCTCGGATCACCGATCTTTTGGAGTAACGGGAAGTGGATGCGTCATGAAACCGGTGACTCCAATGACTCGTTGTTATCTTCTCATTTTGGCGGGAACAGTTGCGTCACGTTCCCCCTTTATTGGCCACGTGTCCTATCCTGAATGGACGGTTCTGACAACCGCCGCATGCACGTCGTTTCAAGTCATTCCTCATTAATTACGGGGCACGTGGCGCTCCCCGGTTGGCTGGGGAATCGTAACCGTCACAGCCCTTACCTATATAAGGCCTTCTCACTTTCTCATTCTAACACTTTTACGATCCATCTCCTATTTGTTTTTACTTCTTGCTGCTCTTCTCTATCTTCACCATACGTAGTTATCTTCTATAGCAAATCTGTTGTTGATTCATTGCTTATACTGGGTGAAAAGAAGCAACTTTGTCACCATCTCTGCTAACTGTTCTTGATCGAGCGTTGCCGCTTCGTACTTTGTCATCCCTTGAATCATCAGTTCCCTCACTCTTCTTGAAATTTTCTTCTGAATCTTCTTCCTTTCATATTTTCAAAAATGTCTGAAACCACTTCTCATGACATTCCCTCGGTTTCATCCCCAGGAACCGAGGCTGCATCCCCAGCCAAAGCAAAGAGCACCTTCGAGCCCACGGCCTCGGACATTATACCGGCCAAAACCAACTTTAATAAAGACTTGGAGGTCGAAAAGCCTTCTTCGGTATCCAATAGAGGGTATGATGTGAGGTGATACCCCTCGTCCATTACTAAGGAGAAGCTTGACGTAGTCCGGGCTGATTGCGGGTGGGACACCCGTCCGGTTTGGGTTTTTGCACCCGGACCAAATGAATCAGTCACCGACCACCGGGAAGGCTTCCTGTACGTCTATACCTACCCCTTCACTCTCAAGATCGACCCACCATTTGATCCGGTCATCCTGGATATGTGCTGAACCTACGACGTTACCTTGGCACAAATTGGTCCGATCGTTTGGAGGGTCGTAGCATGCCTCCGACTATTGGCCAATAATGCCGAGAAGGAGCTCACGCTGGCCCATCTGATACGTTTATACTCCCCGAGGCTTTTCTGGGGCGGCGTAATAAAACTCGTCAAACGTAGCCGGAATCTGTTTTTCTCAAAAATGGACGAAGACCGGGACAGGGGCTGGATGGAGCGATATGTCCGAGTGAAGACCGAAGAAATCATCCCGGCCGATCACATACCCTTCCCGGAGAAGTGGAACAACAAGCGTAAGTCTGAACTTTGAGTGATTGCCTTTGTGTGTTTTGGTGTAAAACACTCTTTGTACAAATTTGCATAAATGAGAAATGCATTTTTCTTGTTTCCTTGTTTGAATGTTTGCTATTTATTTTTGCCAGAAGTGTTGGTCCGTTTTGAGGGCGAGCTGACTCGTGGTCGTTAGTTCACCGTGCCCGTAGGACTTATCCGATGCTCTTTTAGAACAGGTAAACTCGTACTCGTTAATTAGCTGTGCCCGTAGGACTTAATCGATGCTTTGTGAATTCAGATGTCTCCGAAACACGATAGGCATTTCCTTAGGGCCGGTATTTTTCGGCAATATTTTAGGGCCGGTATTTTTTTGGCCTTGGCTAAATTTTGACGCAGCAGTCCCCGTTTGGGGAGGCTTATCAAATTTTGGCTCGGATCATTGTGACCTCGTTGCCTTAGTCGAATTTTCAATGATTTTGGCTCGGCTCGTTATGACCTTGTTGCCTTAGTCGAATTTCAACCACAGTGCCCGGTATAGGGTGTGTGAATGAGGCAGTGCCGAAATATGGCAGTTATCACCAGGGTAAAGTCCGTTTAGCAGAAAGACACCAGAGATATTGTTATCCAAACTTTCGATAGTTTTGTGTTTTGCAAAATGTTTATACACATGAGAATTTTCATTCCTTCTGCCTTTGCCGTAGCAAATACTAAATGGGACACGATTCATTATGATCGTTTGGTCCTTACATCGAAGGCTATGGCCGATGGTCGGGCCTTTGTTTTGCCGTAGCAGATGCTAAACGGGACACGATTCATTATGATCGTTTGGTCCTTACATCGAAGGCTATGGCCGATGGCCGGGCCTTTATTTTGCCGTGGTAGGTGTTGAGTTTCTCCGTCTTTCTCGACCGTGATAAAAATTTGATGTGGGCATAGTATTTCCCTAGCACTGATCCGAGCTGCAAGGTCGGTTGAGTGCTACCAAGTCCCCAGTCGGAGGGTGTGGCCTCGAATTTCCGGGCCGCTGGTCCCTTATCTTTATGGAGTAACACGTTGTACTTGTTGCCTCATTAAAAACCTTGTCGGAAAACCCATTTTGGGAAAAAACCGTACTAAGGAAAAGAGTGCAACACGTGTTTTCAGGCCTTAACTCTATCATTATCCAGTTCTCGATTTCCTGCAAAAAGGGGAAGGTTAATAGGAGAAAACGGGGAGTCCATACCTTAGCAGTAATATCTTTTCAGATGAGCCACATTCTAGTTATTACGCAACCGTTGCCCGTCCATGGATTCCAACTGGTACGACCCCTTGCCCGTTATCCCGGTTATCTTATACGAGCCTTCCCAGTTCGGGCCTAACTTTCCCTCGTTGGGATTTTTGGTGTGCAAGGTAACCTTTCGAAGCACCAAATTCCCGATTCGGAAGTGTCGAAAATTGGCTCTTTGATTGTAGTATCTTTCCACTCTTTTTTTCTGGGCTGCAATACGGACCAACGCGTTTTCGCGAAGTTCATCCGTGAGGTCGAGCTTCACGGCCATGGCCTCCTCGTTTGATTCCTCGGTGGTGTAACTGAACCGGAGAGTCAGTTCGCCAACTTCTATAGGGATAAGAACTTCGGCCCCGTAGACCAATGAGAAAGGGGTTTCCCCCGTGCTCGATTTGTATGTGGTTTTGTAAGCCCATAGCACCTCCGGTAATATTTCTCTCCAATGTTGCGTTGACGCTTCAAGTCTTTTCCTCAGATTTTGGATTATTGTCTTGTTCATGGATTCCTCCTGTCCGTTTGCACACGGGTGATACGGGGTTGATACAATCTTCTTGATCTTCAATCCCTCGAGAAAATTATTGACTTTGCCACCCACGAACTGAGGACCATTATCACAAGTTATCTCGGCGGGGATGCCGAAACGACAGATGATGTGATCCCATATGAAGTCGATGACTTCCTTTTCTCTGATTTTTTCAAAGGCCTGCGCTTCAACCCACTTAGAGAAATAGTCAGTCATAAACAAAATGAAACGGGCCTTACCTGGTGCCCATGGTAATGGACCCACGATGTCCATTCCCCACTTCATGAAAGGCCAAGGTGAGACCACCGAATGCAGTAGCTCTCCGGGCTGATGAATCATCGGAGCATGTTTTTGACACCCGTCACATTTTCGAATAAAATTTTTTGAGTCTTCGTCCATCCGGTTCCAGTAATAACCGACCCTGATGATCTTTCGGACCAGAGCCTCGGCACTAGAGTGGTTGCCACTAGTTCCTTTGTGCACTTCTCTCATCACATACTCCGTTTCCCCGGGGCCTAAGCACTTAGCCAGGGGGCCGAGGAAAGATCGTCGATACAATTGGCCGTCCACCAAGCAGAAATGCGCAACTTTGGTCCTTAGCGACAATGACTCTTTCGGGTCATTAGGGAGCTTCCATCACGCAAGTAGTCGATGTACTTGTTACGCCAATTCCAAGTTAAACCTATCGTGTTTATTTCGGCATGTCCGTTTTCTATCGCCGAGTTCATCAAGTGCACCGCGGTCCCGGGGTTGATTTCTTCCCCCTCGACAGAGGACCCCAAGTTTTCCAATGCATCAGCTTCGCTGTTCTACTCCCTCGGTATATGCCGCATGGTCCATTCTTTAAACCAGTGTAATATCACTTGAATTTTTTCAAGATATCTCTGCATCCGTTCGTCCTTGACCTCGAAGACCCCGTTCACCTGGTTTACGACCAAGAGCGAATCGCACTTTGCCTCGATTACATCGGCCCCCATGCTTCAGGTCAACTCCAAACCTGCAATTATAGCCTCATACTCGGCTTCATTGTTAGTCAATTTAACGGTTCTAATAGACCGTCGTACGGCATCCCCGGCTGGGGTCCGGAGGACGATTCCCAGCCCGAAACCTTTGAGGTTCGAGGCTCCGTCCGTATATAACGAACAAATACCCAAGTCTTTCCCCGAGGTCAGCAGAAGCTCTTTTTCAACATCGGGGACCATAGCCGGGGCAAAATCTGCCACAAAATCGGTCAAGATCTGCGACTTGATGGCCGTTCGAGGTCTGTATTCGATATCGTACCCGCTAATTTCAACTGCCCATTTGGTCAGTCTACCCGATAATTCCGATTTATGCATGATGATTTATAGGGGGTAAGTAGTTACTACACATATCGGATGACACTGAAAGTAGGGCTTGAGCTTTCTAGAAGCACTCACTAGTGCCAATGCCAACTTTTCCAAATGGGGATACTGGGTTTCCGCATCCCCCAAAGTTCTACTTACATAATAGATAGGGAATTGCAAACCTGATTCTTCTCAGACCAAAACACCACTTACCGCAACCTCGGAGACAGCAAGGTAAAGGAAAAGCGGCTCGTCCGCTTTCGGTGTATGCAGCAGCGGGGGGCTAGACAAGTACTTCTTCAATTCTTGCAAAACTTTTTAGCACTCCGGTGTCCAAACGAAGTCGTTCTTCTTCCTCAGCAAGGAGAAGAAACGATGACTTTTGTCTGAAGACCTCGATATGAAGCGACTCAGTGCCGCTATCCTTCCGGTGAGCCTCTGTACTCCTTTTATGTTATTCACCACTTCGATATCCTCTATGGCCTTGATCTTGTACGGGTTGATTTCAATTCCCCGGTTTGACACCATGAAACCCAAAAATTTATTGGACCTTACTCCGAAGGCACACTTTTTCGGGTTGAGCTTCATGTTGTATTTGCGGAGCACGTCAAAGGCTTCCTGCAAATGCTTTAAATGGTCCTCTGTTTACAGGGACTTGACAACCATGTCGTCAATATAAACTTCTATTGTTTTTCCTATTTGTTCTTCGAACATCCCATTAACTAGGCGTTGGTAGGTTGAACCGGAATTTTTTAGTCCGAAAGGCATGACATTATAACAGTAAGTCCCATATCGGGTAATGAAGGATGTTTTATCTTGATCCTTCGGGTGCATCCGAATTTGGTTATACCCGGAGTAGGCATCGACGAAACTTAACATCTCATGCCCGGCCGTCGCATCGATCATTCTATCGATGTGAGGCAACAGAAATGAATCCTTCGGGCATGCCTTATTTAAATCTTTGTAATCAACACACATTCGAAATTTATTATCTTTTTTGGGCACCACTACCACGTTAGCTAGCCAGTCCGGATACTTTACTTCCCGGATAGAACCTATTTTTAAAAGCTTTGTTACCTCGTCCTTTACGAAGGTGTGTTTAGCTTCCGCCATGGTCCTTCTCTTCTGCTTCACCGGGGGAAACTTCCCGTCCAAGCTAAGCTTGTGAGTTGCTACTTCCGGTGATATACCTGTTATATCTATATGGGACCACGCGAAGCAATCTGCGTTAGCTCGAAGAAATTCAATTAACTTGTTCCTGAGCTCCGGGGTCAACCCTGTACCCAGGTATACTTTTTTGTCCGGGAGATACTCGAAGTAAATGATCTGCTCTAGCTCTTCTACTATCAACTTGGTTGCGTCCGAGTCCTCCGGCATAACGAATGATCTGGGCACGCCGAAATCACCCTCTTCATATTCCGGGTCCATTCCCGAGTTCTTTGATTGCTATTTGGTGTTCGGTCCTTCGGTCGGATCCTCTACCCCGTGATCCGATTTTTCGGGCTGAGGTGTCGCCTCCTCGACCTCAAACATTTCCCTAGCAGCGGGCTGCTCACCTCAGATTGTTTTTATTCCCTCCGGGGTCGGAAATTTCAGCAACTGGTGCAATGTTGAGGGCATGGCCCTCATGCTATGTATCCAAGGTCTACCCAGCAACGCATTGTACTTCATGTCACCTTCTAGTACATAGAACACTATTTGCTGGATAGTGCCATCGATGTTTACCGGCAATGAGATCTCCCCCTTTGTTGTTTCGCTAGCCATGTTGAACCCGCTGAGTACTCGGGCTACCGGTACGATCTGATCCAGCAGCCCTAGCTGTTCAACCACTCTCCACCCGATGATGTTGGATGAGCTACCTGGGTCAATCAAAATGCATTTAATCTGAGTTTTAAAGATAAGAATAGAGATTACCAATGCATCATTATGCGGTTGAATGATGCCTTCGGAATCCTCGTTGCTGAATGAGATAGAACCCTCGGATAAGTAACCCCAGCTTCGTTTTTCACGAATAGCATAGACCTTGGCCCGTTTCATCACCGGCCCTCGAGAGGCATCGATCCCCCCAACTATCATGTTGATAATGTGCTGGGGTTCTACTGGATCGGCCCTTCCATGAGTCTCGCTTTCCTTGTAGTGACTTTTGGCTCGTTCACTCAGCAATTCCCGGAGATGACCATTCTTCAGTAATCGAGCTACCTCCTCCCTTAGCTGGCGGCAATCCTCGGTTCTGTGACCGTGGGTCCCATGGTATTCACACATCATGCTCGGGTCTCGTTGGCCCGGATCCGACTTTAGAGGTCTTGGCCATCTTACATCCGGGACACGGCCAATGGCCGACTCGAGCCCCGAGGTACTGACATTGAAGTTGTACTCCGATATCCTTGGTAAATCTTTGTTGCCGGCAGAGCTTCCGGCATCACTTCTGAATGAGAGCCCCCGACTGTTCGACGGGCGCTCGACCCATTTACTACCCCGACCAGAGAAATAGCTCGGGCTGACCCCTGGTTTTTCGTCCCTGAAGCTCGGCTTCTCCGAATGGGAGTATGGCCAATACCTCTCCTTCAACGACTCGGCTTCTCCGAATGGGAGTATGGCTGATACCTCTCCTTCAACGACTCAGACTTTGTTTCGTAACCTCTCCTTGGTTTCCCAAAATTTTTGTTCGTGTTGATCGGCCCCGGGGGAAGTTCAAATTGATCGTCCTCCACCCGAATCTTTGATTCGTATCGGTTATGAACATCAGCCCACGTTACAGCCTCGTATTCGAGCAAACTCTCCTTTAATTTGAACGAAGCCGTTGAGCTCCGAACATTGAGCCCCTTCATGAAAGCTAGGGCAGTCCACTCTTCTGGGACCGGGGGAAGTTCCATTGGTTCCCTTTGGAATCGGCTGACAAATTCACGCAGTAATTCATCGTCTCTTTGGGCTATACGAAAATATCTGCCTTACGGGCCTGTACCTTCTTGGCATCGACATGTGCTTTTCCGAAGGCGTCGGCGAGTATCTCGAAAGAAGTGATCGAATGCTCAGGCAGATGATCGTACCACGTCAATGCTCGTTTTGACAAAGTCTCCCCAAATATTTTCAAAAATACCGACTCAATTTCATCTTCCTCCATATCATTGCCTTTTATAGCATAAGTGTATGAGGTCATGTCCTCGTGCGGGTCCGTTGTGCCGTCATATTTCTGTATATCCGGCATTTTAAACCTTTTCGGGATCAATTTTGGAGCTGCGCTAGGAGGAAAAGGCCTTTGGATGTACCTCTTTGAACTCGGCCCCTTCAGTAAAGGCGGAGCCCCCGGGATCTGGTCCAATCTAGAGTTGTATGTTTCGACCCTTTTTTCAATCCAGTCCACCCGTTTTGCCAAAGTTTCAAGCATCTTCAGAACCTCGGTGGAAGAACCAGCTCCGGAGCCGTTGCTCTCTACCACTCGTGCCTCATCCCTTCTGGTTTCGGCAACACCCTTTGTCTTCTCCGGCTCTATTCCATCTTTTCCGCTTTGCAACCGGGCAATCGCGAGTCCTTGCTCGGCGATTGCCGCTCTTTGTTCATGCAACATTCAAAAATTAAGAGTAAGTTAACATTGTCATTTGGTGCATCCGTTTCTCTCCGGCCCTGTGTCTGGGACAAAGTAACAGAATTGTGAGTATTTAGAGGGTTAGTGGCCGGTAGGGCGGCATTCTCCTGGTCCATAGTGTTTTGCCGGTTGAGGCCCTCCCTCGAATCAACGGGGTTCAGGTCATCGGGATTTGACAATCCTCGTGGCTCGCTGCCTTCATTTTCCACCATAATCTCGGTGTTGTTGACGTGACCAGATTGTTCGACGCCGGCCATTTGGTCCGTTCTAGCACAGACGAACAGGAGATGTTTTTGATTTTGATGAATATGGATATGATATAAATCAAGACCAAAGATCACTATTATCCTAGCCCCATGGTGGGCGCCAAACTGTTTACCCCAGATTTGGATAATCAATTAAATTTGTGAGTGGGTATAGGATATGTGTTTGGATCTCAACGTAAATTTGATAGAGAGAATAAGTATACGAGCGTTCTATAACCAGGCGGCTAATAGTTAGCAATTTACTATAGACATGAACGTATAGAAGTAATGTGCGATAATTGATTGGGGAAATATAATAGATATAAAAGCAATTGGTATGGACCGAATCTGATACTTGAGAGAGATTGTATATATGTAACTTGCTATTACAAGAGTTCTTGAAAGTGAAGGAGCCAACTCTCTCAAAGGTGGGGGGTGAGCTCTATTTATAGTGGTGCCTCTATGGGCCTCATACCATGTGAATCATAATAATAATAATAATAATAATAATAATAATAATAATAATAATAATAAGGACAACTCTGAACGGATTTGGTGGGATTAGGTTGGCCGTACGGTTTGACACACGCATGGTTGGTGGTTGACCATGACAGGATGCTACTGATGCGTGGCTGATGTGCAACGGCCGTACCGGACCAACGGCACGGATACTCAGACTAACGACCTCGACCAACTCGGTAATGAAGGAACCGGACCAAATGGTCCCCCCGATTAGCTCCGGACAAGCATTCCTCCGGTTCAGACCTCCGGTTCAGAATGAAAGTCTTCATGTATGTTCTTGTCCCCTTCTTCCTCCGGTTTCTGGTCTCACCGGTTTGACTCACATCCGGTTTTTACCGTATACAAATTTATTATGCAATATATAAAACAACATAAGTGTAGAAATATGACTCTAAGATCTCCTCCGCTAGCCCCTCCCTTTCTTCTTGCAGCAATCTTCCACTTCCAATTTGTTCATCCAATCAGAAAAATTAGATGTCATCCAGGAGTTAGAAGAACAAGCGGTCTCTTCTTTTGCTGGGTGATGGGACTTCTGGTGGAGCAAGTAGAAAATATTATGGCGCACGCCTTTTTTATTTTGGGTAGTTTCAAAATGATTTATATCTGTTAAATTTTGGTGATATTGCAAATTTTAGAATGTTGTATTCTTTTTTCCTTTCCTTTATCAGGTTTTTTTCAACACAATAAGTAAAGATTTTAAAAAACTTTAAACGTGCATGTAGGAACTACTCAAAGAGATTTTGCGTCACAAAGCAGTAGGCTTTCAGAGGTGCTTAAAATTCCATAAATGAAGGTAAAAGTTGATGTACTATACTCTTAGTTTAATTATCTGGTCATTAAAACTATTATTTTTGTAGTTTAATGAATAAACCTATTAATATTATAGGCTGATCAAGAAGAATATTTCCATTTTTTCTTTCTAGGGCATGAGTTGAGGCACTTTGGCCCTTTAATTTCTTATATGAGGTGTTTGATGCACGCGATATGTAAGTCTATCTGCATATGTCGTTTCATTTTTAGAAAAAAATATTAATTACGTTAAACGTGTTGTGTTAAAAAACTGAAAATTATTTCTCTAATTCTCTAAATTATATGCTGAAAAACTAATGACTTTTTTCATATTAGTTGATTTTTTGTTACAATAAGCTGTATCTACCTATATATTATATAAAGTTAGGCATTAGAAATCTGATGTGACACCTCTATTACGTCAAGAAAATGATTTAATGTTTTTCTCATTTTTTGCCTTTTTCTTCTCATTTTCCAATTAAATTATATGTTTAATTGTTTCTTTCCTTCCAAAAGAGGGTCTGCAACAATCATAATGATGAATTTACAATGTAATAAATTAAAAAATCTCCTTAAATTGTAATGACATAAGAACTAACTATTCATATCACTTTTGAGTTTTGTTTTGTCCATATTTTTTTTTTCAAAGATTTGGAGTAAAATTCTCTTCGCCCATATTTTGTGTAGGAAAGGTAATGTAAATACACCAATTCCTCTTCCATACACGAATATATATAAAATTGCAATTTTTTTTCTTTCACATAACTATGTGTTGTAAGCTCTCAAGTTCTTCCATAAAGGCCTCTCAAGACCTTATTCTTGATGTATATTATAATATTTTAATGTATGTTCAAATTTTATTGACTTTTTAAAATGATTGTTGATAGAGAAAAGACATCATTTGACCCCTGAACTTGGCACGAAAACTCAGTTTGAAAACTAAACTTAACTTGTATTTATTTATCCCTCTTAACAACTTACGTTTTAATTATTTCCCCCTCTAGTGGCCCAGACCTGGGCGCGTGTTTGACAGTGTCTGACCCACGCGTTAATTATTTTTTTTAAACTTTTTTTTAATAGAAATCGATTATTTAATACGCGGTTAACGGTTATAATACCGTTCCCCCTTTCAAATCCCAACCCGACCCACCACCCTTTAGAACCCTCAATTGTTCTTCATCTTCATCTTCATCACACCTTCAATCAGCCCCATTTTTTCCCCTCCATTCATGGAATTCGTCTTGCTCACACCATTGCTCCTTCATATATGTATTCTTCCTCCACGAAATTTCTCCTCCAAATTTCTGTCCATAATCACACTTTGTTCTAATTCGAAAATTTTGTGGGTTCATAAATGTCTCAAGGTAGTTGTTCATCTCACGTAAAATGTAATTGTGGCACCATTGCAAAACACCTCACTTCATCGACTCCTAGTAATCCCGGACGGAAATTCTACAAATGTCCGAGGCCTAAGGGCAATTCTTGTGGATTTTGGGAATCGGAAGATGAATTGTTCCCTGAGATTCAGTGGAATAATATTCAAAATTTGACGTCGTCGTTAGATGTGGTCAAGATCAAAAGGGACAAATTGCAAGAAGAATTAATTGCTATTGAGGCTAGACATCTAATTGAAGTGAACAAAATGAAGGAGGAATTAATTGGCTTGAAGAGTAAACAACAATTTGACTTGAAAAAAGTTTTAAACTTGGAGGAGAAACTTGCATATACAAGGATGTTGCTTTTGATTTCATGGGGAATATTTATTGACTTTTTGGCGACGTTCTTAATCAACTGAATTTATGTTGTTGTATGTTGCAATCGCGTAGTAGATAATGTAAGAACTTTATGCTCTTGTTGTAATGTAAATGTCATGGAAGAACCTTATGCTCTTGTTGAAGAATTTTGTTGTTATGAAAAATATTACCTTCAAAATTGATAGCAAAAGTCGAGAAATTTTATAAATTACTTTAAATAGAGAATTTGGAGACCTAATCTATCATTACGATCTCCGGATCCTCCTTTACATGAACAAAAAACACTATGCGGTTCTTATCTAAACATGCCTTAAAACACAACACATCTCCTATCCCTAATCCAGTAGCATCAATGAAGGCTTTCCAGCCTTGAGCGAGACGCGTGTATACGCCAACCTTGTATTTCATATTATACTCATGATCGTCGTAATGAGCAACAACGTCCTTGTCGGTGTTTGGAAGAAATTCTAGTATGTCAGTTGGAAGGATCTGCAAAAAAAAAAAAAACATGTTATTACCAAAAGAGGTAAAAGAATAATTGAAAATATATAATACGACAACACTTACGAAATTGTCTTTTTCGACGTATGATTTTGTCAATTCTTTGTCAAGACATGTGGCCATTTTCATGTCATCCATCTTAGATGAAGGCTGCCTCTTTAATATCACTATATGAGTTAAAAGTTATTTGAGTTGAGTAAAAGTGAGATGAAAAGAAGACCTATTTATAGTTGAGTTGAGTTATAGTGTTAGCATGATCAAGTAGTTAATGAAGTCTCGGATTCACTGATTTTGACCATCACTCCCAAGTACCAACTACCATCATTTACTAACTCGGATTCAATGTGTTTGACTGCTCAAATCTATACAATGTAGTTACTTGCATCCATTCAATGTGTTTAACTGCTCAAATCTGTACATCGCCCAATATACACTGCTCAAATATGTTTGCTGCATTTAGTGTTATACACAATATTGTAGCCACAACTGGGAAACTTGTCTATACATTTAATGTCATACACAACATTGCAAGACTGAACTGTCACAAAAACAGGAAATATACAGCAACAGTGCAGTCATAGCTGCTAAATATTGCAAGATTACAATGTCAATACAGTGTAAAATTGCAGTCACAGCTGCTTAATATTGCAAGAATAGAATGTCAATACAGGGCAAAATTGCAGTCACATCTACAGAATTGATAAAGACTAAAATAAGCCTAAGTGCATATTTGTTTGAAATGTACATCATCTACCATAATTGTTTCACAAAAACAACATCAAAATTTGCAGTCACTGCTGCATAACAGTCAGTATCAAAGACATACACATATAGGACTAAACTAATTCAACTTCATTTTTCCATTTCATTTCTGGGCAGCTGATGAACTTGTTTGGCTTAAAGAGTTCAACTCAGCATCTTTGGCCCTTGTTTTCATTCTCTTTTGTCCACTCATCTGTTGAATACCTTGTTGTGTTATAACTGGACTCCTTTTTCATTTTAGTCCTCCTGGTCTTGATTTGTGATGTCCAAGACTACCAGTGACTACTGCTGAATTCATAGGCATGGTTGAAGATTGATTTGCCATTCCTGGTTGCATTAACAAAATAGATCTCCATTAGGCTAGATTGTTTGCAGTAACTAACTAATGAGGATGCAAACGTACATTGACAATTTTGAAACCACTTTGGGTTTGAAGCACTCCCATTCTCACAAATCTTAGCCTCTTAAAGGGTGCCCCTCTTCCAGTAACTGATGCACTTGCATCAGAAGCCTAAGTCATATTTAAGGTGTCAAACACTTAGAATTGTAAAATTGATTAAGTGGTAATTTAACAAGCTAAGTAATACCTGTGATATAGACGACTGTCCTATAGCCCTTCCAGATTGAAATGTTGTAGCAGCCATGGCCTAATTAATATTTAAGTAGTTAGACTCAATGTAAAACTCTAATATTTAATCAAGTAGTAAATATTAGAAGAACCAACACTTGACCTTGTCGAACTAGTACTTGTCCCTCTACCCCTTTGTCACGACCCGACTAGGGCCGTGACGAGTACCCGCTACTTGTACCGAGCACCCCTTATCTGTCATATTACCTTTACCCCTTAGCAAGCCGTGTGACAGAACCATATTTTTTTTTGAACATTAACATTACCAGCGTCATTCTGAACATAGGCTAATAAACTTCGTTAGCACTTTATACAACAACATTAACATGCCAACACACCATATATCTAACTATACTTGACTGACTGTACATATCTGCCTACGAGCCTCTAGACATAGTACACTTATACATAGAAAGGGCCGAGTACGATCGTGCCCGAGATTATATATACACAAAATAGTACCACTGAAATAAGGCTCCGGAACGACTGGAGCGCTGTAGAGTACTGCTGGCAGAGCTCCTAAGGATCAAGTCCACCTGTCTGCTGACCTGCGCGGCATGAAACGCAGCGTCCACAAGAAGGGACGTCAGTACGAATAGTGTACCGAGTATGTAAGGCATAGAAAATAATACAAGCAGTGACATAGAGTACGATTAATAATATCATGGAGTCACAGGGCATATAACGAGGCGAGAAAGTAACCTGTGCATAGGAAGGCCCCTTTTCAGGCCGACTGTCATGTAGGCTTGTCATTTCGTCTTTGAAACGTTTCTTTTCATAAGCATAGGAATTAACATTTATATATTACTTATTCTCGAGTACAGAAAACAGTACATTTCAGTAACGGTACCTTTTTGCTCACATTTACAGACGCCGAATACAATCGGCTCCACCCCCACGGTGTCCCTTATTCTCGTATACAGAAAACAGTACAATTCAGTAAACAGTATCTTTTATTCACATTTACAGACGCCGAATACAATCGGCTCTCCCAAGCCCCCTCCCCAACGGTGTCCCAACACATTACATCATAGATAGGTAGCATACATTATATATATATATATATATATATATATATATATATATATATACAGACGCCGCGTACGGCTCTCCCATATCCCGCGTCCGGGCATCCCGCGTCCAGGATGGAATCCAGCTAAATCAAGTGGTGATATAACAGTGACCCTTCCCCTTTCCCCATACACATATACATATACATTTGCTTATCTTTTATACATATACACGTCTCATATACAATTACTTATCTTATTTATATATACATATCCATACACATATACCTATTTTATATACATATATCATATAAGCACACAAGAGCCAAGGAAAATCATGTATCCATCGGAGTGACGTAAGGTCGGTGACCTCCGATTACGTTATGGAATGCTAGTTATAGCTTTGTCTGACCTTGAAGGAAGAAGTATTTTAAGGCGAGACTATCAACGGAGAATAGTATTACAGTAACCATAGAATGAAATCGTGGGCATCATAGATGACCGTCATAGGCTTTGGAGTCAGAGAAAATAAAGATATAACTAGGAAATATAAATACGATTCAAAAATTAGTGTATCACTTTCATGTTTGCATAAGATACTTAGCTTAGTCATCTTAGTCATAGAGTCGTTCCGGTCGTACTTATCAAAGGTACATTCTCTTGTCTAACATTGTCATTATCATTATCCTCATAGAAACATTCTCGTTAGAGTAGTCATAGTACTTATCATTCGGTAACGAGATTGGGATCAAAAGTCCCCTTTGGATTTACTTCAAGTAAGTCAACCACGACTATAGAAAAATCCGAGAGTAACGGGCCCACCTCGGGCCGGGTGAGGTAGCGTATACGATTTACCTATGTTACGTGTCATAGCGTCACTTGTGAGGGTCTTAGGGTAATCGGGTCCCATTTTTTCAAGTTCTAAGGGGGTAGGAGGTTTTTCCAACAATTGGCACACTTTCTAGTTCAATTCTATTGAACAAAAAGTGGAAAACTTTAGGTGCGGATTCCGGGGAATAGGGTTGTCCCCGAGGCTCGTAACCGACTTAGTACATCTAAGACATGCCATAGAAAGAAGGGTGAAGCCTTACATACCTCTTTCCGCGCCTTTAGCTATTCCAAATTCACGTCACAATTTCGTCAAAATCTGCAAATTGGTCATTTTTACCCAAAACTCTCATTAGTATACTTAGAGTTGAAATCTTAAGGTAATACTTGGCTACCGAAATTTCGGCAGCATTTCCTCTGTACATACACCATTCTCAACATTCAACATAGCCAAATTCTCAACCAACACAATCCGGGAATTCAAACCCGGCCAAACTATTAACATAATCAACAATCGCACTAGCAATTCACATATTTCATCTAAGATGCATGATTTCAATTTATTACTTTCTTCAAAACCTTCCGACTTCAATGAACACGATAACAACCTTATAGTATATATTCCAACGACATCATACCAATATCATTACATACTATCCATGCAAGAACATTATTCTTCAATATACATAATCTTCCAATTACCAATACTTTACCAAACTTATCAAGTCTTTACTTGCAATATGCAATCTACAACACAACAACTAAAACACTAAATATAACTTGCTCATTGTTCCTTAGCAATTCAACACACAATCATGGTTACATAAGCCATGTTCACGGCCACCTATGTCATGCACACACACTCGACTAACATCAACCATGCACACCACAATCTCTCCAAATTCATTCAACTTCCATTTTCCACACATCATTCACAACAATAACAACCAAACACTAATTAAATAATTGAAGCATGGCTCCTGCACATATATATACATACACGGCCATACACTATATTTCTCTCTTTCATGAATTTCATCTATTTTAGGATACTACAACACATATACACCATATATAACACATAAAACAAGATTAGAATTTACCTTTCTTCTTCAACTTCTCACTTGCCTAACTCTTGGCAACTTGTATGATTTTGAACCTTTCTTGCTCCAACAACAACTCCACCTTGTTGTGCACCCTCTACTTGGTGGAAAATGATTTTTGGAAGACTTTTGCAATTTTTTTCTTGGGGTTTTCACTATGGCCGAATGGCCTTAAGCTTTGCCCTCTTCTTTTGTTCTTCAATTTTCTTGAATTTTCTAGAACACTTATGGGATAAAGATGACTTAGTCATCTTATTTAATACCATGAATTAATGAATCATGGGCCAAACCCATCAACATGGCCGGTTGGGCCTCTCTTTCTCCTTAAAAAAAATGTCAAGCCCACTTTATATTCTTAGCTAGTTCTTGCAATTTAGGGAAGCAATTTTTCCAACTTCCAAGTTTTCCCTTCGTCGTTCTCCATATTTCCACTTCTAGACTTTTCATAAGCAACTCATGTGCCAAACAAAATAAAATATTGCCTTGCTTGTTGTTTTCCCGCGATTGTCTTGAATTATCTAATTGCATAAAATGCGGGATATAACATCCCTCCCCCTTTAGAACATTCGTCCTCGAATGTTAAACTTGCCTCATAGCGTAGTACATTATTTCGGGGAGGTCTCCCTTGCAGATGCCTCATGTCGCCTCGCATATTCATCTTAGGAGCTTAGGTTGCCTTTTGCGATCTTCACGGTTATAATCCTTTTTTCGTGGCACCCGCCGCGTCTACCCCCTCACTAGACACGTTCTCGTATATCGCCATATCATGGATCTCTTGTATTAGCTAGTGTGGACTCAACACCGGTCTCACCCTGTGACATCTATACTTTTCTCCTTCGTTGCCAAAGCTTTCTGTTGTCATGACTTCCCTTTTTCTGTTAGTTTAGTCCATCTCGGCCTACATGACTCATATGGGGTTTCTAACCACTTTCCACACCCCAATTTACTTTGGGCTGTCTACGCTTACACTCGTCCCTTATTTCCGCATTTATGAAATTTTCAGTATATTTCCCAGGGGGTCACCCATCATGGAATTACTCCCACCTGAGCACGCTTAACCTTGAAACTTTAATGCATTTCAGTGTCTCGGTGTTAGTACTTCTACCTCCACTTCCCCGTACTACTTATGTCGCATAATATGGGACGCGTTGGGGTCTTAACAGGTTTCAAAACGTCCGCGTAACACATCTTTTCTTTTATTTACAGTTCTAACCTCCGCAATCCTCAATATTCACCTTTTTCCTATGTGTATGGTCACTTTTCGTCCTGAGTTTGCAAATTTCCAATATGTCTAGTAACACAAAGTGTAACATACGATAGAGTAGAACCTGGATCAGTTTAACGCATACATATAATAGGAAAATGCCGATAGTGTACCTGTAGCCGCATCTGGGGAAGGTGCAGGATCCTGCCGTCCTGCCAATGCGTATATACGGTGCGGAGGACCGGCTGAACTGGGTGCCCCTCCTCTACCTCGGCCGCGGCCCGCTGGAGCCTGGGAAGTCTGTCCACGAGGGCGCACGGTCGTCGATGAACCGATTGCTGATCCGGCTGGCTGAGTTCGGCCTCCTTCATCCTTTAGTGGGCAATCACGTACAAAATGGTCAGTTCGACCACAGGCAAAACAACCACCGGTGTCTAGGTAGCACTACCCAGAGTGTGGCTTGCCACACCGAGCACATCGTGGCGGGGGAAGCCCCGTCCCGCTAAAATCAGCTCTGTACTGGGATCCTGAAGCTCTAGTACCCTGATCCGATCCCGAATAGGCGGAGCGGTCAAATCTTCTATCCGCAAATCGAGGTGGTGCACTGGCCACTGATTGGCCTGAATACCTAGACTGCTCTTGTGCCTGCCCCCCTCTATACTCGCTTCTAGCCCCAGAAGATCTGCCCCTTTTTCTGGGACCCCTATCTAGATAACGCTCCTCTTTCCGTGACTGGTACTGTTCTTCCAGATTTTGAGCGTGGGCCTGGATGCGGATAATAGTCATCCCGTCCTGGAGTGAAGCCGTCAAGCATTCCTTAACCAAATGTGGCCCTAGCCCACTCACATATCGGTGCACGTGATCTCCCCTATCAGCTATCATGGCTAGGGCATACCTGGATAACGAGTTAAAACGGAGGCTGTATTCTCGGACGCTCATATTTCCCTGTCTCAGGTTCAAGAACATATCGGCTCGAGCCCGTCGAACCTCTGGCGGTAGGAAATGTCGCAGGAACGCCTCAGTGAACTCCTGCTAGACCGGAGGGGGTGCATTTGCTCCCCTCGATGATATCCAGCTGCTGTACCACAGAACTGCCACATCCCGCAGCCTGTATGAAGCCAACTCTACGGACTCCGTATCCGAAGCATGTATGATCCTCAGAGTCCTCAGCATCTCATCTATGAAACTCTGTGGGTCTTCCTCTGGTTTTGACCCATAAAACTCTGGCGGCTTCAGGGTAATAAAGTCACGGGCTCTTGCGCTTACCGCCCTGTCTCCCAAGTCTACATCTTGCCGCTGAGCCTGTGCGGCAACTAACTGGGTCAATAACTGGATGGCCTCTGCCATCTGCTGGCTCGGAACTGCTGGCGGTGGAACTGGAGGTGCGGGGGCTGGAGCTGGAGCTCTTCCCTGCTCTGCCGGTGCAGGGGGAGCAGGAACAGTCTGAGGGGGAGCCTCATTATGAGATTCTTCTTCTTCTAGCTCCCGTTCAACTCTGCTGGCCGCCACCCTCTTGGCTTTCTCGGCCATCGTAGCCTTTCTCTTCGGCGGCATTACTGAAACCATAACATAGGTTTAGGAAAGGGAATATGGAAGCCTGGCAACTTAGCTCTATCGCACGATTTCAGAATGCAAAGAAGGTCACATTTCCTAAATGCCCTGTAGCCTCCTGTTTATAAGTGTGGCGCGCTACACACCCATAAGCAAGACTCTACTGGACACGGCTCGTAGACAAACCCTAGGACCGAACTGCTCTGATACCACTTCTGTCACGACCCGACTAGGGCCGTGACGAGTACCCGATACTTGTACCGAGCACCCCTTATCTGTCATATTACCTTTACCCCTTAGCAAGCCGTGTGACAGAACCATATTTTTTTTTGAACATTAACATTAGCAACGTCATTCTGAACATAGGCTAATAAACTTCGTTAGCACTTTATACAACAACATTAACATGCCAACACACCATATATCTAACTATACTTGACTGATTGTACATATCTGCCTACGAGCCGCTAGACATAGTACACTTATACATAGAAAGGGCCGAGTACGATCGTGCCCGAGATTATATATACACAAAATAGTACCACTGAAATAAGGCTCCGGAACGACTGGAGCGCTGTAGAGTACTGCTGGCAGAGCTTCTAAGGATCAAGTCCACCTGTCTGCTGACCTGCGCGGCATGAAACGCAGCGTCCACAAGAAGGGACGTCAGTACGAATCATGTACCGAGTATGTAAGGCATAGAAAATAATACAAGCAGTGACATAGAGTACGATTAATAATATCATGGAGTCACAGGGCATATAACGAGGCGAGAAAGTAACCTGTGCATAAGAAGGCCCCTTTTCAGGCCGGCTGTCATGTAGGCTTGTCATTTCGTCTTTGAAACGTTTCTTTTCATAAGCATAGGAATTAACATTTATATATTACTTATTCTCGAGTACAGAAAACAGTACATTTCAGTAACGGTACCTTTTTGCTCACATTTACAGACGCCGAATACAATCGGATCCACCCCCACGGTGTCCCTTATTCTCGTATACAGAAAACAGTACAATTCAGTAAACAGTATCTTTTATTCACATTTACAGACGCCGAATACAATCGGCTCTCCCAAGCCCCCTCCCCAACGGTGTCCCAACACATTACATCATAGATAGGTAGCATACATTATATATATATATATATATATATATATATATATATATATATATATATATATATATATATATATATATATATATATATATATACAGACGCCGCGTACGGCTCTCCCATATCCTGCGTCCGGGCATCCCGCGTCCAGGATGGAATCCAGCTGAATCAGGTGGTGATATAACAGTGACCCTTCCCCTTTCCCCATACACATATACATATACATTTGCTTATCTTTTATACATATACACGTCTCATATACAATTACTTATCTTATTTATATATACAAATCCATACACATATACCTATTTTATATACATATATCATATAAGCACACAAGAGCCAAGGAAAATCATGTATCCATCGGAGTGACGTAAGGTCGGTGACCTCCGATTACGTTATGGAATGCTTGTTATAGCTTTGTCTCACCTTGAAGGAATAAGTATTTTAAGGCGAGACTATCAACGGAGAATAGTATTACAGTAACCGTAGAATGAAATCGTGGGCATCATAGATGACCGTCATAAGCTTTGGAGTCAGAGAAAATAAAGATATAACTAGGAAATATAAATACGATTCAAAAATTAGTGTATCACTTTCATTTTTGCATAAGATACTTAGCTTAGTCATCTTAGTCATAGAGTCGTTCCGGTCGTACTTATCAAAGGTACATTCTCTTATCTAACATTGTCATTATCATTATCCTCATAGAAACATTCTCGTTAGAGTAGTCATAGTACTTATCATTCGGTAACGAGATTGGGATCAAAAGTCCCCTTTGGATTTACTTCAAGTAAGTCAACCACGACTATAGAAATATCCGAGAGTAACGGGCCCACCTCGGGCCAGATGAGGTAGCGTATATGATTTACGTACGTTACGTGTCATAGCGTCACTTGTGAGGGTCTTAGGGTAATCGGGTCCCATTTATACAAGTTCTAAGGGGGTAGGAGGTTTTTCCAACAATTGGCACACTTTCTAGTTCAATTCTATTGAACAAAAAGTGGAAAACTTTAGGTGCGGATTCCGGGGAATAGGGTTGTCCCCGAGGCTCGTAACCGACTTAGTACATCTAAGACATGCCATAGAAAGAAGGGTGAAGCCTTACATACATCTTTCTGCGCCTTTAGCTATTCCAAATTCACGTCACAATTTCGTCAAAATCTGCAAATTGGTCATTTTTACCCAAAACTCTCATTAGTATACTTAGAGTTGAAATCTTAAGGTAATACTTGACTACCGAAATTTCGGCAGCATTTCCTCTGTACATACACCATCCTGAACATTCAACATAGCCAAATTCTCAACCAACACAATCCGGGAATTCAAACCCGGCCAAACTATTAACATAATCAACAATCGCACTAGCAATTCACATATTTCATCCAAGATGCATGATTTCAATTTATTACTTTCTTCAAAACCTTCCGACTTCAATGAACACGATAACAACCTTATAGTATATATTCCAACGACATCATACCAATATCATTACATACTATCCATGCAAGAATATTATTCTTCAATATACATAATCTTCCAATTACCAATACTTTACCAAACTTATCAAGTCTTTACTTGGAATATGCAATCTACAACACAACAACTAAAACACTAAATATAACTTGCTTATTGTTCCTCAACAATTCAACACACAATCATGGTTACATAAGCCATGTTCACGGCCACCTATGTCATGCACACATACTCGGCTAACATCAACCATGCACACCACAATCTCTCCAAATTCATTCAACTTCCATTTTCCACACATCATTCACAGCAATAACAACCAAACACTAATTAAATAATTGAAGCATGGCTCCTGCACATATATATACATACACGGCCATACACTATATTTCTCTCTTTCATGAATTTCATCTATTTTAGGATACTACAACACATATACACCATATATAACACATAAAACAAGATTAGAATTTACCTTTCTTCTTCAACTTCTCACTTGCCTAACTCTTGGCAACTTGTATGATTTTGAACCTTTCTTGCTCCAACAACAATTCCACCTTGTTGTGCACCCTCTACTTGGTGGAAAATGATTTTTGGAAGAATTTTGCAATTTGTTTCTTGGGTTTTTCACTATGGCCGAATGGCCTTAAGCTTTGCCCTCTTCTTTTGTTCTTCAATTTTCTTGAATTTTCTAGAACACTTATGGGATAAAGATGACTTAGTCATCTTATTTAATACCATGAATTAATGAATCATGGGCCAAACCCATCAACATGGCCGGTTGGGCCTCTCTTTCTCTTTAAAAAAAATGTCAAGCCCACTTTATATTCTTAGCTAGTTCTTGCAATTTAGGGAAGCAATTTTTACAACTTCCAAGTTTGCCCTTCGTCGTTCTCCATATTTCCACTTCTAGACTTTTCATAAGAAACTCATGTGCCAAACAAAATAAAATATTGCCTTGCTTGTTGTTTTCCCGCGATTGTCTTGAATTATCCGATTGCATACAATGCGGGATATAACACCCTTGCCCTTCCTCTGCCTCTCACAGATTGTGGATTCATAGGACAACTCTTCTTATTATGACCCTTTGCATGGCACAAGCTGTAGGTCATCTCAACACTTTTTTTGACAGCTTCCCTGTCTTGTTTTCTATCTGCTCATTTCTTCTACACTTCCTTGGCCTACCTGGCAGCTTTTTAATCTCAGGTGGGAGGACATGAGGATTGGTTGACTTTTGCCACATTTCCATATTAGTAACAGGTTGAATGAATGAGTTGTGTGTTTTGAGGTAAGTGTCCTTAGTATACGAATGTGCAACATAGTCAATAGGGTCCAATTTTCTGAAATGAAGTGCAGTTATGGCATGACAGCAGGGAATACCTTTCAGCATCCAAGATCTACAAGTGCAAGTATTAGTATTCAAATTTACTATGAATTTATTACCCCGACTGTCCTTGACCTCAAAGCCATATTCACCATTCTATTCAAGAGTACACTTCATTGACTTTGATGTGTTCTCTTGCAATACCTTCAAAGCCATTGGGCTGTTGTTTGTTATCCAAGTCTCAGAAAACTCTCTTAGTTGTCCTACCCTTCTCATCATTTTGAATCTAATTTCCTCAAGCATTGTGATAATGGTCTTGTGCCTTGGCCCAAAAATTCAGGAATTGAAACTCTTGGCCTTGTTGTTGTCAATACTATCACAACAGCTGAGGTATTTAAAGTAGACCTTGAACCACCTATCTATGTTGTAATACAACAAATCTCCATTTATTCCATCACCTAACTTCTTCATATGATCCAATTTTTTTTTGCAGCTCCTGCTCATATGTGGACTTAGCACATCTCCAAAAGCAGTTTCTAATCTCTATGCCTTTCCATTTTTTGGAAAAATTGGCAAGCACATGTCTTGCACACATTCTTTGTTCTGCATTTGGAAACAAATCCTTAATGGCTATATCCATACCCTACAATAATATGTAAAAAATATTAGGTGACTGTAGAGCAACATAAGTTAAAAAGAATGAAAAAAATTCAGAAATCAATAACCAAGAATACATTACCTTTTGCATATCTGAAAGAGTTGTCCATCCAGTCCCATCTCCAAGCTCAAGATCATGCCTTAGAATGTTGACAAACCATCTCCAAGTAAAAGTATTCTCAACTTCAACCACTGCCCAAGCCAGTGCTAGCATCTAGTTGTTCCCATCCTTACAAATAGCCACAAGCAATTGGCCTTTACTAACACCTTTAAAAACACCCATCCAACCCAATTGCTCTCCTACAACCAGCCTTGAATGCCTTCTTCATGACATCAAAACATATATAAAAGGACTGAAACATTTTGATTCCACCTTCAAAAGTTTCTTCACTTAGCCTAACCACACATATGCTACCTGGATTAGTCCTTAAAAGCTCATCCCTATAATCCAATTTTTTTTTTGAACTCTTCTACATTGTCACCCATGATTTGTTGCAAAACAATGCTTCTGGATTTCCTTGCCACAATTCGACCAATATACAACTCTAATTCCTTTCTTACCAAATTTTGGAGCTCAAAAATTCTAATGTCAAGTTCAGAAATAATTCTATCCTTGTACCTTTCTGAAATATACAAATAATTTACCAACTTGTTCTTTGTTGTGCAATTGCACTTGTGAACAGGATTATAATTCTTCATAACAAAATCATTTGTTCTAGATCGTAACTGATAAACAATAACCATGGACAACCAGCAGTACACTTTACCCTCACCCTAGTTGGTTTATTGACATATTTATCCAACTCTGCATGTTCTTGAACTGCATACCTAGTAAGTGCCTTCCTAAACTGTTTAGCACTTTCAAATGCAAGACCAGTCTCCCAAACTATTTCTTTACACTTAGGATAAAAAATAACCCTATTTCTAATTCTTTTTGGTCTCCTTGATTTTTTGGTAGGCTTTTCAACCACACCTTCATCATCAGTCTATTTCAAAGCTAACCGGTTTATCTGAGTCATAAAATGGCTCATCCCCACCCAATTTTCCTTCAAATGTACTCTTACTCCTAGATAAATATTCATGACGTCCTATATCTACACCCTTTGGCCCTAAATCTATCCCTTCAGATCTTTAAGCCTTTTCTTTCTTCTTTTTTGATTTTACAGCCACCCTATCTTTCCTTAGATTCCTATCCTCCTCATGGACATCACTATCAAATTCTTCTTCTTCACCTTCCTCTACCACTACATTGTCAGACTCCTCAGATTCACTCTCATTTTCTAAGTCAGAATCATCATCATCATTAGCTACTGAAGTAGTAGTAGTTGCAGTAGCAGCTGAAGTCCCACCCAAGGGTTCATCAAGACCAACAACCTCTTCAAACCCTAAGTCTTCACTACCCCCAAATGTTTGACTACCCTCACCTGCCCCAATCTTTTCATTTATATCTTCACATGTGGGGTTATCAAAAGCAGTAAAAGATTCCCCACCCACAGGGGTAATAGGTGGAAGAGCAGGGGGGACTACAATAGGTTCCTCAACAAGATGAGTGACAAAAATTACAACAATATCTCCATTTTTTAATTGAGGTGCAATACCAATAATATCCCTATTACTTTTAACTTCTACTACAAATTGACATTTAGGTGGCCTAATATATACACAACAATATGAAACATTGTAACCGATTTCTTTAACATAGTAAACAAGCTCAAAATAAGAAAATCTATCAAGATCTACATCAAAATAATCTGTCACACTACCTCCAACATACTTAATACGAGGGGTTTTTTCTAAATTACCTTCGTGGTTAAACCTCAAAGTCACAAACACATCGTCCACTTTCTTCAAAAAACCTAAAATTGAAAACAAATGAAAAATTACAAGATTCAGTTACCATTTACACCAAACAAAAATGAAGTTAAAGATAAAAAAATTTGGCATGTAAAACAGTAAAAATCGAAATCTAGACAAACCCTAACTTCAAAAAGCAAGAATCGTGTACCTTTGTGGCTAACTAATCTTCAATATCACTCAGAAACGACAAGATTTACGTATATTTTGATTTTTTAACTTTGCAATGATCGGTTTGTGTAGTGTGGAGGTTTGGTTGTGTAGTGGAAAGGGGAAAAAGTGTCGATTGGGAATGGGTCTTTTGTTTGGGATGGGTCGGGTTTTTATGTGGGGACGGGTAAAAATAAGTTGGGGAATTAAATAATGACGTGGACCAATTAGCTCGCGCGTGTCTAACAATACCCAACCCTCAACTGGTTTGGGCCACTAGAGGGGGAAAATAATTATAACATAAGTTGTTAAGGGGGGTAAATAAATACAAGTTAAGTTTAGTTTCCAAACTGAGTTTTCGTGCCAAATTCAGGGGTCAAATGATGTCTTTTCTCTTGTTGATAAGAAGACTTTAATATGTTTGAATTTGTATGTCATGCCTGACGAATGTGCAGGTACCGTGCAATAGAAGAAGGACAAATTTGTATAAATTCATAAGGCATAAAAATGGATCATGAGGTTTTCAAGAAATTTTAGCAAGTTTCTAAATAATGCTCATACTTCTTAGTCATTATCGATAGTAAAATCATTTTATATTGTCTTCCCCCCTTTGTTATGTTAATGTGAGGTTATTAGGTCCATTGTGTATTTTGAAACAGAGAGAGGTACGAGGCTAACAAGCACATATTATATTCCTATTCCCCTTTCTTTTCCTTTTCCCTGTATTTTTTTTTTCTGTTAAGAAATCTATCGTTTTATGTTTATTAACATGTTGTTTCTAATTTTTGTGTATTTGTATTGCAAAATTTCATTTCCTTGATAGAAACAAATTTATTATACCACATATAGGCATTAATGTATATACCTTCGTTTTACTTATCTACATTTTTTTCTGTATTCAATTTTTATATTTGTAAGAAAGAATATTCATAACCGCGAAAAGCGCTATTCACTAGTAATAAGTAAGACCAAAGCAACTAAGCAAGAATCTAAGAATTCTTTTCTATTATATATAAGTGTGGAAGAGGGACTAACACAACATTGATTGCTTGTACAAAAAATTTTATAAATTGTACACGCAATGAATGCTTGTACCAAAAGCTATATAACCAACAACCTTTTTATCCCACGTGGACATATGTCATAGTACTTAATATTTATTCACTTCTCATGTATAGACGTATGCACTTCAATTTCAATTCTCCGACACATTTATTTCCTCCGTGCACTTTTATTTGTTCACTTTTGACTTTTCACGCTCTTGCTGAATATTTATTCTTTTCTCATGTATAGATGTATGTAGTTCAATTTTAATTCTCCTACACAAATTTATTTCCTTTGTGCACTTTTACTTGTTCACTTTTGACTTTTCACGTTCTTTGAGAATTAATAAAACCCACGTGAACATATGTCATAGGACTGAATATTTATTCTATTATCATGTATACACATGTGCATTTCAATTTTAATTCTCCGACACATATTTATTTCCTCCGTGCACTTTTACTTGTTCACTTTTGATTTTTCATGTTCTTGCTGAATATTTATTCTCTTCTCATGTATACATGTATGCACTTCAATGTTAATTCTCCGACACATATTTATTTCCTCCGTGCACTTTTATTTGTTCACTTTTTACTTTTCACGTTCTTTAAGAATTAATAAATGAAGTACTCCCTCAGTTCCATATTATTTGGCCACATTACTTGACTTTTCATATTCTTTAAGAATTAATAAATGACGTACTCCATTCGTCCCATATTACTTGACCACATTACTATATTTGACTTTTCACTTTCTTTAAGAATTAATAAATGAACTACTCCTTTCATCCCATATTACTTGGTCATATTACTATACTTGACTTTTTACGTTCTTTAAGAATTAATAAATGAAGTACTCCTTTCGTCTCATATTACTTGATCACGTTACCAAAAATATATGTCTATTTTTCTATTCAATATTTTTCTTATAATATATAAACGCCCAAGGTGGACGAACACCGCAACAATAGGTTGTACAAAAAGTAACTAAAATTGTACTCTAAGCAGGGACTAACATGTGTATATTTCAGAAATTGAACATTAATTCTACCACTTGTGTGTTTACTTTTTAAGTCCCCATAGGTTCGCAGTGTCTTAATTGTCCTTTCATTCTTTCGTTTGGCATATACTGCCTCTATCTCAATTTAAGTGTTTACGTTTGACTAGACACGGAGTTTAAGAAATAAAGATAGACTTTCAAATCTTGTGGTTCTAAATTAAAAATGTGTATACTATAATAAAACATCCTTTGAGTCTTATGATTATAAACTTGACATGTAGGATATTTGAATTGTCAATTTACTAAATATAAAAAGAGGCAGACACAACCAAAATAAGACAATTTTTTTTTTTATTTAACAACAAATGCCCAAGGTGGACGAACACAACAACAATAAGTTGTACAAAAAGCAACTGAAATTGTACTCTAAGCCGGGACTAACATGTGTACATTTAAGAAGTTTAACATTAATACCACCTGTTGTGTGTTTACTTTTTAAGTCCCCACGTGTCCGTAGTGTCTCAATTGTCCTTTCATTTTCTTTATTTGGCCTATACTCCCTCGGTCTTAATTTAAGTGTCTATGTTTGACTAGTTACGGAGTTTAAGAAATAAAGATAGACTTTTGAATCTTGTGGTTCTAAATTAAAAATGTGTATGATATAATAAAATATCCTTTGAATATTGTGATTATAAACTTGACATGTAGGATATTTGAATTGTCAACCTACTAAATATAAAAAGAGGCGGACATAACCAAAATAAGATAAATTTTAACAACAATTGAGAAATTAAGGTGGAAAATAAGACGAAAAAAAAAAATATGGAGAATCGCAGTATCCTTTACAAAATATATAAACCATAAAGACTACCTAAATTGAATAACCAAATTAATCATGTTAAACCCCGTGCATCGCACGGACATAGTTTGCTACTATAAATATAGCCGGATAGCAACTTTTTGTACCATCTAAGTTGGGATAACATAAATTGAATACATTTTAAAGCAAAATAAAATAATATATATATATATATATATATATATATATATATATATATATATATATATATATATATATATATATGAATAAACTCCTCGGAAGGTTTGGTAAAGAAAATATGAAACCAAAAACAAAAAACAAAAACAAAGCCTTGCATGTCTACTAGCTTTCTCTATAATAATACCTTCATGTCTTCATCAGTACTCATTTTCTTACTTTAACCAAATCCTTATTTATTTATTTCTCTTGTGAAGTAGGGATATCTATTTTTGCTTCCAGCAGATAAAGACATGCTTGGCTACTTCTATTTAAGTTGCAGAATTTGAAATGCAACGGGACCTCATTCTTAACACTGTATTTTTCAAGTTAACATTATTAGAACGTTTTAGTTGTACTTGTACCCGTTAAATTTCATTTCTTTTCTTGTGTTCTTCATGAAAATTAGTCTTTTTTTTTTTTTGTTACAACATGCTAATTGGTTACAGAACTAATCCTCCACCCTAACGGTACAAGACATCTTTAAAGTGGATATACGATATTAGAATCAGGAAGTATTAGTTTCTTTAAATATGAATGGACATGACAAAAAAAAAAAAAAATTTGCTCAATTTTTCCGACCGCTATAATGTATTAACAGTGGAAAATGAGATCACGAAAGATTGTGTTGGAATAGCTAGGATCCTTCTGCTCTTAATCAGAGGTCTTGATTTCGAGTCTTGAGAACGGAAAAAATCCTGCTACGAACCAATTCTATTTTAATAGGCTTTACGTAGCTCAGTGGGTGGGAAAAAATGGAAAGAGGAAAAGATAGTTAAAAATGAGGAAGAAAATACTACAACATACCTAGTATAATTTCATAAAGTGCGGTCTGGAGAGGGTAGAGTGTACACAGATCTTACCCCTACCTTGGGAATTAGTAGATTGACTGTTTCTAATAGGAAACATCATTAAAAAATGTTTTATTTTTCTCCATTGTAAGGTTAACTACGTAGGTAAGCTCTTTCTCATGTAAAAATTTGAAGCATCACAAATTTATATTAACATCAAACAAGCGATTTAGAAAGACTGTCTTTGAAAACTTCCTTTGTGCCGAACAAGCATTGACAAATTAAAAAGCAAAGCATACCTATGCTAGAAAACAAGCCTCTTTACGTCGGACACATCTTAGTCATAATTAAAATAGACACACGAAATGTAAGAATGCTACATTTCGACATTTAATTATTAGATTTAAGTTATATCGACTAATTTATATAGCCTAGTAATTTTTTCATGTTATTGTAATCAATCATAGTAACAAATTATTTATCATTTATGTTAGGTTATCATTCAATCCTTTATTAAGTATATTCATTTGTCATTACCTTTTGGTTGATGTAACCGTGTATATTTTATTTTTACACATCAATAGAGAGAAAATTTACCTTCTGAATTATTCTTCTAATTCACATCTACTAAAGGACATGATGTAGACAAGAATCAAACTCTTCCTCATGAAGTTTTGATGCATCACAAAAATTCATAAAGCAGTGAGATGATTTCGACTTGTCCCTGAGAAAACCGGTTGATTAGAAATTTGATTTTCTCTTGACATCAAAATATTCCTTGAAGCCGACAACATAACTAGTAAGACCGACGTAGTCTCTATTTTGTTTGGAATATTTTTGAAAAATAAAATAAATAATTGGGAAGAGATTAATACTGAAAGTTAATAATGTAGCTTCCTAAAGTTGGCTGTCGGTTGTCACCAAACTTTGGCGTTTTATCAAGGAGCATATAATATCTTTGCAAGTCAAGCTACTCGGCTACTGTGGGCTAAAAACTCGCAAGATTTAGTTTTTGATTCAAAACTTTTTTGAAAACGTAAATAATCTCTTTTATTGCCTTTTAAAACGCCACATTTTAGTTTTATTGCAATATTACTACCCTTAGTTATACAGTCCGTGTAGATTTCCGGAAACTTTACTAAAATTAAGTTTAACAAAAGAAAATTACCTAGTATTTGAATTTAAACCCTCATCTCAATTTGAAAGGAACGCGACTCAAAGAGAAGCAAAATACTACATAAACCCTAAATTTAGATTTTGTCATGGCCACGACGGCCGGCCGCCAACCACCACCAGTGGTTGGTTTGCCAATTACCACCACTTATACAAACACCAATTCCCCGAAACTCAATTATGTTGCAGCATTACAACCTAACACACAAGAGGAGGTTCTACCTTTGAAGCCCATTACATATTTACATGGTGAACCAACTATTGCATGGACAAAGAAAGAATTTGAGATTTTCACTGACCGGCAAAAATTGAAATATGCGGTGATTGCAAAATTCTCATATGGCAGGCCTAATTTGCATGAATTGAAGACGATCATTCCTATTCAGTTAGAGATTAAAGGTCCATGTGAAATTGGTTTCCTAGAAGAAAGGCCCATTCTAATAAGATTGTCACTATTTGAAGACTATGCAGCGCTTACGTCAAGTGCGTGGGATTTACAATTCAGGGGAAGAGTTTACCCTCTAAGATTTTTAATTCGGGATCCTTGGTTCAACTCAGAGGAGGAAATAACTATCTTAGTGGCATGGATATCTTTCCCTGGTTTACCCACAAATCTATTTGATAAGGAAGCTATTTTCTCTATGGCACAGGCAGTAGGCACCCCATTGATTATTGACAAAGCTACAAATAATCAAACTAGACCAAGTTGTGCTCGTGTGAAAGTGCAAGTTGATCTACTTAAGGAGTTCCCAAAGAGAATACATATTAGTTGTGTGGATGAGGATACTGGAGAAGTTCAAGCTAAATGGCAAACTATACAATACGACTATCTTCCTAAGTATTGCACCAACTATAGGCTGCAGGGACATGACATACAAGGCTGTTGGGTGCTGCATCCGGAATTCAAGCCTAAAAAGTAAGAACCACAACCAGAGCCAGAGTCAAAGAAAATGCCAGTACCTGAAAAAGCAAAACAGAAGCAGAAAGGTGAGCAGAGTAAAGAGGATGGGAGAAAACATGCAGACAAGCAACAAAATAATGGTAAGTAGGTACAGAACAAAGGCAAAGGGAAAAATTACTATGATAACAAGGGTACGAAGGAATGAACTGTGGTGAATAACAAAAAGAAGAGAAACAATAATAAGGAGGAGGTGCAAAGAAATAATGGTGAGAAGAAAAATGTTGAGGATAAGGCACAAAAAGGGAGCAATACAGAACATGAAATACATTCTAAGAATAATTTTGAGGCACTTGCAACTGAAGAGGCGGAACAAACCACGAAGGAACAAATTAAAGAGCGGAATAATAAAGAATCTACTAAGCCATGGGTTGAACATTCTGGTGGCAAAACACAAAAGAATGCAATTGAGGTACAAAGTCAAGCTAGGGAAGGGTGTAGTTCAAATGTTAAGGGGGACAACATGGACAACAAGACAAATGATAGCAGTATCAAGGAAACATATAACAACAACATAACCAATGAAGAGCACACCAGTAGCAAATTAATGCAACATGAAATTCAAGGGCAAAAACAACAAAATGGTAACAATGAAAGGGATAACAACAAGGATTATAAGCACTCTGAGCATGTAGATGATAGTGCAAGTAATATAGAGATAAACATTTGAGACTCATATGAAATCAACAAACCAATGGAAGTTGAAGTGGAGGTTGGTCATGAGAAGATGCAAAATGTCGATCTTAACAAAGTGCCTGATAAACCACTTGATTTTAGTAGTGCTATGAATGGGATGATACTGAAATGGATGATGAGAAAGTGATAACTGAAGATACTCAATTTTCATCTGATGGGGAGAACAGAACTGATATGGAAAAGATTGATGTGGAGGTATCCGAGAAGTCATGTGCCGAGGAAATAAATCCTGACCTTCTGGAGATTAATGGTGATAACAGTTTGCAGAAGAAGATAAGCAATGAAGACAATGCAATGCACAATCAGCTGACAGCCAAAACTTTTGAACCAGGAGGACCACAGCAAAATGCAGAAGTTCACAAAGACATTGACATAGGCGATGATAATGATATGGAGGATCAAAATTTAACTCAACAATTGAATCAGGCTTTGATTAAAGGGGGTATTTCACCAAAACATGCTGCAAAGGCCAAAAGGGAGACAAATAAGAAGCAAAACAGGGATAAAAGTGTACCTCCAACAAATACTGGGGTATACAAACAAGGAAAGCAACTTCTAAATCAAAAGGTTCCCAATGAATAGTGCATTTATTTGGAATATTAGATCTGTTAAAACGCAACAAGCTTTTGAAAGAGTGGTGATGTTAAACAGACAAAAACATTTCAATTTTATTGCATTAATGGAACCTTTTCAACATTATAGACATATTGAGATGTACAAGCTACGGGTAGGAATGGCAACTGCTTGGCATAATTCCAATGGGAAAATATGGTTATTTATTGAAGAAGGGTACCAAGTGGAAACTCAGTTAGACACTGATCAATTGTTATCCATTAAATTGACTAACCTTGATGGAGGCTAGGAGATCATCATTACTATGGTATATGCTAGTACAGATAGAACAACTAGAGTGGCATTGTGGAATGATTTATACCATATTTCTTGTAACATTAACTCACCTTGGCTTGTGGGAGGGTATTTTAATGTGATAGTTGATGAAATTGAGAAATATGGAGGTTTGGATGTGCCTTTGTATTAACATCTGTCAGCTTTCAGATATGGGTTTCAAAGACAGTATGTATACTTGGTGGAATGGCAGATCAGATGAGTAGTGTATTTTCAAGAGATTGGACAGGTGTTTAGCTAATCAGGGGCTACATGATTTATTTCCAAACTTTGAAGTTGAGCATCTTATTAAAGAGGGATCTGATCACTCATCTCTATTAATCACTTGCAAAGTTGACAGTAGAGTGATCAAGAAGTCTTTCAGGTTTTTAAATTTCTAGATTGATCACCCTAATTTCCAGGATGTTGTGAAGAATAATTGGTCAGGACATCATGGGTCTGACCCTTTCTATATTTTTCACAGCAAACTTAAGAAGTTGAGCAAAGTATTGTCTAAATGGAGTAGAGATACTTATGGGGATATATTCAGGCAGATAGATACATTGGAGGAAGTAGTTAAGGTTCATGAACAAGAATTTGAAGAGAATTCTACTTGAGCTAACAGAGAAAGGTTCCAGAAAGTCCAAGCAGAACTCATTAAATTCTATGATGTTGAAGAGAAGTTTTGGAAGCAGAAATCAGGAATGCAATGGTTTCTTGATGGAGACAGGACTACAAAATTTTTCCATGCTCATGTGCAAGGAAAAAGGAGGAAACTGCAAATTACAAGAATTCAGAATCAAAATGGGGTATGGTTGAACAGCGAGGAAGATATTGTGGAAGAGGCTATCACGTATTTTCATAATCAGTTTACTGCTGAAACTGAGGCTACAAATTTTGCTTTACTAAACCATATTCCTAAGTTGGTCTCAGAAGAGCAGAACAGAGAGATTAATGAGTTCCAGAGGAGGATGAAATTAAAAATGCAGTGTTTGGGTTGAATCCTAATATTGCAGGGGGTCTAGATGGATATATAGGGAAATTCTTTCAAGAAACTTGGGATATCATAGCTAAGGATGTCATCACTATGGTACACTCATTCTTTTGTGGTCATGAACTTCCAAGGTATGTGACATGTACTAATTTGGTGTTGTTTCCAAGAAGAAAGAAGTGGTTACATTTTCTGATCTTAGACCTATAAGCCTTAGCAATTTCATTAGTAAAGTTTTCTCAGGAATCATCCATTAAAGACTAGTGAAATTGTTGCCACATATAACTTCACCTCAACAGACAGGTTTTGTGAAAGGTAGAAGCATTGTGGAAATATTCTTCTTGTTCAAGAAATAGTCCATGAGATTAGAGTAAGGGGTAAGCCAGCCAACACAGTTATGAAACTGGATATGGCAAAGGCTTATAATAGGGTCTCTTGGCTTTTCTTAACAAAAGTACTGAGGCAAATGGGTTTTGGAGAATTATTGATTGACATGGTGTACAGACTTTTGTCAAACAATTGGTATTCTTTTCTAATCAATGGTCAGGCTCAGGGTTTCTTTAAATATTCCAGGGGAGTTAAACAAGATGATCCATCATCTCCTACTTTGTTCATAATGGCTGCAGAATGTATGACTAGGGCTCTAAATGATTTACACAAGAAAGAGGGTTATGTTGGATATGGTATGCCAAAGTGGAGTCTGTATGTTAATCATTTAACATATGCAGATGATACAATTATTTTTACATCTGGTCAACCTCATACCTTGAAGCTTGTGATGGATACTTTGGCAGAATATGAGAAAATCAGTGGCCAAAAAATCAATAAACAGAAGAGTGCAGTGTTTCTTCATCATTCTGTATCTCAGACTGTGGCCAATAGTGTGGTTGAGTGTACCAATATTCCTAGAAAATATTTCCCTTTCACTTATTTGGGAGTGCCTATCTACTATGGAAAGAGAAGAACTGCTTATTTCAAGGAGATTAATGAGAGAATTCAGAATAGATTAAGTTTGTGGACTGGAAAACTATCGTCAATAGGTGGAAGAACAACTCTCATCAATCATGTTCTACAGAGTATGCCTATTCACCTTTTATCAGCATATGATCCACCATCTGAAGTTTTTGCACAAATTCATAGAATGTTTGCTAAGTTTTTGTGGAGTAATTCAGTGGGAAACTCAAGCAAACATTGGGTGTCTTGGACAACTTTGTGTCATCCAAAAGAGGAGGGAGGAATGGGTTTCAGGTGCTTGCAGGACATGTCCAAAGCTTTATTCTCCAAACTATGGTGGAATTTTAGAACAAAGCAATCTTTATGGAGGACATATATGAGCAATAAGTATTTGAAGAAATGCAATGCTATTTTAGCACAGTGGAAAGGAGGCACATATGTGTGGAAAAAGATGTTGCAATGTAGAGATACTATTGATCAAGACATCTGGTGGAAACTAAGACGAAACTAAGATAGGGAAATTCATATTTCTGGCTTAGATAATTGGACTGGAAAGGGAGCTTTGATTCACAATATGCCGCCTAACTACTCTTGTGATCTCACTGTTGTATTGGTGAAAGAAGTTCAAGAGGAAGGTAGATGGAAAGAGGAACAAACAAGAGCACCGCTTCCAGTAGAGATGGCAAACCACATCCTTCAACATGTTCAACCACCTACTGGAGAAGAGGCTGCTGATTTGGCTTATTGGAGATTGGATTCTAGAGGCTCTTTTTCAGTAAGTTTTGCCTATCAGGTGATGAGACAAAGAAGAGAACCAAGCAAAGTGTATGAATACATGTGGATTAAGGGTTTACCTACTAAGATTGGATTTTTCATCTGGAGACTGTGGAAATCCAAATTGCCATTAGATGATACATTGAAAAAGTAGGGTTATCAGTTTGCATGAAGATGTAGTTGTTGTCACATTCCTCAGGAGGAGACTATAGCTCATGTTTTTTTGAACTCTACTGTGGCTCGGATAATTTGGAGATATTTTTGTGATCCTGATGGTTTTAACATTGCAGATTACAATTATCACAGGTGATACTTGTTTGGTGGGAAGCAACTGTAAATCACCACATCAGGAAAATATATCAAGTGGTTCCAGCTATTATAGTGTGGAAGCTATGGAAACGAAGGAATACCTTGCTACATGGTGGGAAAATGTTTATTAATAAGTTAAAGTATCAAATAATGCATACTTTAACTTTATTCATGAAGGCTAGCAGGAAATTTTTTAAATATGCACCTTATATCTGGATGGAGTTGAGTCAAGCATTACATGTTTATTCTCCCAAAGTGAAGGTAACTCTAGTACAATGGAATCCCCCTGATACTGGATGGACAAAATGTAATACTGATGGGGCTTCTAGGGGAAATCCTGGAAGAAGATCTTGGAGCTATTGTATAAGAAATTCAAATGGGGACCTGGTTTATGCTCAAGCCCAGGAGATGAAGGATGGAAATCTTTCAAACACTCATGCTGAAGCTGAAGCCATTCTGCAAGCTCTGAAGTATATGGATTGAATGAATATCCCTCAAATGATGCTGGAAACTGATTCTCTGTTAATGAAAAATGTCATTGAGGGGAAATGGGGTTGTCCTTGGAATATTATTAACGTAGTCGACGAGATTTGGAGGATAATAGGGAGAAGGACAGTACTGATTACTCATATATTTAGAGAGGGTAATAAGCTTGCAAATTTCCTAACAAATGTAGCATTGGACAAGGGATATGTCATAGTTATTAATTTTATGGAAATGGAGACATGGGGAAGGAAAGTGATCAACAGTGACAAGAGTAATATCCCTTATCTGAGGATTAGAAATTGCAAAAGATGAAAGATTTTCTTGAAAATGGAGGATAGAAAGGGGAAATGGCAAAGCTAAGGAGAAAGTGGATGATTCGGGTTCCAATTTCTCAAATTCTTAGGAAGAAAAGAGAGAGGAACCTGGTTTACACTAACGTGTTTAATTTTTTTGCAGGATACATACACATGGTGCTTCCACTATGGAATTTCCAACGTGTCGTATTAGCACCTGTGGATGCTCATTCTGTTGGTCAGGAAACCAGTAGAGAATACATCATGCAATGGAGGTCAAGGCTTGAAGCAGAGGAATTCGCACCGAGTACATGAGAACAATAACGGGACAATCGAGACAACCAAGACAACTACTAAGGGTAAATACACAGATACACACATACAAAGGAACAAATTCGATAAAGAGCTTAAAGAGTAAAGTGGGTGAAAACCCCAAATTCGAGCAAGCAAACCAAGAACAACAAAGCTATGTAAATTATTGTATACCAAGAACAAGATCGAGCATATCAGCACCACAACGACGGTACACACCAGGTGAATTTCAACAACCCAAGAAGAGCAAGATGGATGTTATAACCTATTTTAACCGAAGTCAGAATAGTTTACAACATTCCGGTAATTTCGAGGTTAATTAAAGTTAAGGAGTCGCCACCTAATTATTTATGGTGAATTAGGACACCTAAAGTTCGTTTAAAGTTATTTTCTAAAGTTTAACTCCGTTTTAAGGTCTACGAAACTTAAGATTCTAGGTAAGGGTTCGATTAATCTAAAGGGAAGGTATTAGGCACCCTTTAAGATCCATTAATAAATGGTTAACCGACCGGACTTATGTTAATTAATTAAGGCTAAAAATGCGAATATAATGTTTTACAACACTTAAGAAAGTATCTTGTAAGTATTGCTAAAGTTATAGATAGAAATATAATAATGC
The DNA here is from genome assembly GCF_019175385.1 of Lycium barbarum. NCBI lineage: Eukaryota > Viridiplantae > Streptophyta > Magnoliopsida > Solanales > Solanaceae > Lycium > Lycium barbarum. The sequence goes on from NC_083337.1 coordinate 147,060,973, forward strand.
TATTTAAAATAGGACTTGTAGAACATATAATAGTTTGCATATAAGTAATAGCTTTTAAGAAAAGACTTAGCAAATCTGAACTTTGGATAAAATTATGTTATATGAATATGGCAAAGTAGACAATATAGACTTATTTTATAAATAGGATGCAAAAAGAAGTGAGCTTTCTTTCTCATTTTTATTAACTTTATTTAACTAATTTCGGCTAAAAAATATGTATAATTGGGTAAATCTTGAAAAATTGTTTATAGAATATACTTTAGTTCATATTTGCGTATTAGTGACGTTTTTAAATTTCTAAGATAGCAAGAATAAATCATGATTCCTTTAGCTCAAAATCTGTAGTCATGCTATTTTGGAAATTAATTATTCTAATAAAAAAAAATTATAGATGCTATAAATAATTTTAACATAAAAAAAGGGAATGAAACCTATGGGAATAATTGTTAGTTTCTCTTTTAAATTAACTATCCATCATACTAAACTAACCCACTAATTCCGCTAAGGTTCATTCTAGCTAAGACGAAAACAAACAAAGTAAAGCATTGGAGGGGCTACATCAAAGTCTCTCAAGCTGGAGCTCTACTAGATGTGGCACCCGCAATCCTGTAGGGGTAGTTCTCAAGCAGAGAATTCTAGGTGGCTTGCAGGATCAACTAGTCCTTTACGCTCTAACCCCGTGGTTGATTCCTCTCTCGCAGCTCATTACCAGAATCCTCCTCATCTATAACTCTCTCTCTAATATCTGCGGCTGGAGTGGCAGCAGGGGCTCCCTCATCAGCAACTAAGTGTACTACCAAAATCAGCTCCTCCTCTACATCCGTACTGGCAGGAGATGTCATCGCCACTATGCTTGAATCACGAGCCTGTGGTATCAGTACTTCAGCTCTTAACTGCTTCAACTCATATCTCAATACATCAATTGCGGTGCTTGGACTGGACAGCTCCAGAGCTGCTAGCTAGATCTCGAACCTATCCAAGCGCGCCTCCGTGGCCCATCTCAGTGGCTCCATAGCAGTTGTATTCTTCTTCTGTATAAACTGTTCAAGCTGTTGTGCTATGATCTTAGAATGCTTATCTGCCATTACTGCCTTTTTCTCGAACTCTCTGAAGTTCTCTAGCAAGAAAGCATATGGGTCAGGAACTCTGGCTACACCTTGTGGCTGTGCCACGATACCCTGTGGCTGTGGACCTGCACTCTGTGGCTGTGAAGCCAAAATCTGGGTCACTGATGTACTTGGTGCAACAATAAGTGGAGGCTCAGGATATGTGGTTCGGATGGGCTCGAAAATAGGGGTAGTAGTGGCAAGTGTCACCGGTGGCCCCTGAATATTGATTATCCTGAGGCTTAGTCAAGCCCTCAAAGAGTGCTGGGAGGCCATCCTTTACACCTTTCCCCTCTCTCAGGGCCTCATCCCTGCTATTCTTCACAGACTACATATGCGAGGCCGTAATTCGATGATCTATGTATGGTAAGATAAAGACATGTGCCTTTCGAATGAGCTCGGTGATCAAACACGGATATATAAATGATGTGGAGGATTTGGATGCCTTCAGTTGAATCTCATCCGCAGCCAACAACCCGAAATTAATCGGGTACCTAGTTATCAAAGCAGAAACTATGATCGATCTTACAATAGTGAGTGCATTATCAGCCTGAGTCAGCACAAGTTGCAACTGTACAACAAAAATTACCATCAAGTGTCAACCAACGCTTAAGTATCTACTGGGACTTGTTTGTGGTCTCCTTCCTCTTTCTTGGTCGGCCAATCACTGTCCCCACCCAATCTCTGACAATCTATTCCTCTTGTCGATCAAGTTTATCAGATAACTCATCTGTATATACTGGTGCAGTATACTCACTACCAAAATAGAATCAGTTTATTGCTTCGGGGGACATATCAACTTTTATACCTCGCAACTCAACCACATTTAGTGGGTAAATCTCAATCAGTTTCTGTCGCGACTTTCTCCTTTTGTTGATCAAGGCCCTATATGTCGCATACCACTCTTTTACTAACACTGGATAATACTCCTGAGGAGCGTTGTCTATAAACCTCAGCTGGTAATGCTCGATGGTTTCTTTGGTATAGGGAAGGATCTCCAGACCCTCAAGGCTGATACATCGCTCCTCCTGGTTAGTTCGATTCTCATTCGAGTCAACCCTGCCTTTTAATGCAACCCCAAAATCATAGAGCGCCTTAGCCCCATTGACTGTGAACTGGAGACGATTATCCTCTAAATTTTTGCTTCTGATCACTCGTGTTATAGTCACATCATCACCGTCATCAGTTGGCTGTGAACTCTGATGAGTCGGGGATCAGGTGGGTGACTGGGAGGCCTGTGAATCACCCCAATAGTGGGTTGCTATGAGATCGGTGAAGCATCTCTAGCTGCAAATTCTGCACCCTCTGCTGATTCTCCTTTATCCGACCTGAATGCAGACGATCCCTCCTCTTTAGACTGGGATAAATCAGAGGATGAATGAGACGATATTGTAACCTGCCTGTTCCAAATGGGAACAACAGCCCTGTTCTTCTTCGTTGGCATAACTTCGGGTTCATTTTTCGAGGCTTCATGTCTCAGTTTGGATTTAACAGTACCCCTTTTGCTACTTGATTCTTGCTCTGATTTCTTTGAACTACCCTCTCGTTTAGTTATCAACTTAGGTGGAGCCATACCTGTTATCATAAACCATTAGTCAATCAGTATGCATAATATAGGATCAACAAAAACTTTTCAGTCACTTGTGCATGTTCTCTGGATTTTGCATTCTACAAACTGTCAATGTACTTCGATGAACCGTCGAACATGTTGACGGACTGTTAAGTAACTCGATGACACCGTGCTTGCACAAGTACGGCTCATTAAGTTATTGACGGTACCGTCAACATATTCACAGCCCTGTCAATCACTTGATGTTCTCTGGAAATTTGGACTCTGCAAACCGTCAATTTACTTCGACGAACCATTGAACATGTTGACGGACCATCAAGTAACTCAACGATACCGTACTTGTACAAGTGGGATTTGTTAAACTATCAACGGTCGACATATTTACGGTCCTGTCATATGAAGAACTGATGGTCTGCAAAGTTTTTCCTGATTCCATACACAACTTTACATGCTTTTAGGGTTCTGGACTTGGGGTTATTCAGACTTCACCCACTTGCTTCATATATATATGACCATTGGTCTATTATCGGGTTTTGTTTGGCGGGCATAACACTATCAAACCAAAGTTATCAATCGAAATGCCCTTCAACCCGTTGGAGTTGCTCAGACTTCATTCCCATTGTTTCCATTATATTCCACACGATCAAGTTTACACATTAGATAGTTTCCATGGTTTCAATTCCTACGGGGTTAGGTTACTCTGACTTCACCTTATTTTTTTGCAAGTCCATCGGTATTCTATTTTGAGCAATTTTGGCGGGCATAATGATATCAAACTGAAGTTATCAATTGAAATGCCCTCTAATCCATTAGTATGTTGATTCCTCAACCCTAAGAGTCTACACAACTAATTATGCTTATCCCTATTTAGAAAAATCATGACCCATGAAAGTTTCGATTAAAAACCCTAGTTTACTCAACACCCAACAGTAACATTACAACCATATGTATAAATTAAAGAACAGAACATTAACATACATGTGATTTAGGATGAATATGAAGAGAACACTTGAGGAATTGAGTGAAAAACACAAAGGTAACTCTTTTTATATTTAGCAGGGGGTTCGATTTTAGTGGGGGTGATTGATATGTAATTTGCAGTGTATTTATGGAATTGAATGGATGAATGGAGTGGGTTGAGGGGACGGCTATTTGTTATTTAAACCCTCTGCCCTTTTATTTTTGTTTCATTTTTTTTAGACGAATCGTCGAGGTGTTGTATGGTCTGTAAATAAGCAAAACTTACCTAGAGATAGGAAGAACCATCATTATACTTTGACAGTACCGTCAAATGTCGAGAATTCTTCGACTTACCTTGTCAGTGGACTTACTTGAGAGTTAATAGTTTCTAACTCTTAGGATCCCCAATTTTCCAGCCGTCATTGCACTTTGGTTGGATCATCAAATTTCGATGGTTCCGTCAACTTGCACTGTGATGCCACCTTGCTAATTTCTTGAGTTTCAGCTCCTGTACACTCAACACCCATCAAACATCCTAGAAACACTATTGAAAACAAAACAAAACAAACAAAGAAAAATATAGGAACTAAGTTTGGGTTGCCTCCTAAGAAGCGTTTTACATAACATCATGACTCGATGGGGAGTACCGTTCTATGTCGTGTCAGGATTTGTCCCCAGATGCTTTAACTAGTACCTATCAATAATCCTATCACCATCAATACAACTATGGTAGTGCTTCACCTTCTAGCCATTAACCTTAAATGTCCGAGTTCCATCTCTGAACGTCAATTCAATTGCCCCATTGGGCGAAACACATACCACCTCGAAAGGTCCAGACAACTTTATTTTGTAAAGACCCTTCCGATCATTTTCGGACCACTTTAATTTTGTAAAGACCCTTCTGGTCATTATGAAAAATATAGGACCACCCTACCAAATAGAACCCTCCCAAGAGTAGAACGAGCTAATAGAAACTCGAATGTATAAGTGTAAAGATGGGAAACTTGGCTTGTGCGTGTTTGTGTTTAGTCCATTAGGGAGTGACGTAGGAAATTAGAACTCCATTGGGAATTCTGAGGCCACGGGTGAGTCCTTATGGTGTTTTTATATTAATGTACATGTTTTGTTTATGTTTGTGAGGCCTCGGATGAAATGTTGGGTGGTAGAGTTAAAAAACTATTAAATTAGCGAGCTTACTGGCTCAGTGGCACTATTACGGTAGGGAATGTACTGCTACAGTCTCGCCATTGCGGTAATCTGGGAATTTGGGTGGCCGCTATGGCGGGCACTTGACCGCTGTAGCGGGACCGCTGCAGCAGGACCAAGCTCGCCACAGCAGAGGTTCGATTTTGGTGTGGTTATAGTGGGCACTCACCCCCTATAGTGGGACTACTACAGTGATGGGTGGACTGCAGCAGCGGTCGACGGGGACAGAATCTCGATTTTTAAACACTTAGTTCCAAATTCTTTATTCATAGAACTCTAAAACAGTCCCATTAAGCAGCTAGGGCGAAATTCTAAGCAGGGGCAAGAATATCCTTGAGAGGTAAGTCTCAACCATTCCTTCTATCATTACGCTTTCATCTCTATGATTATTATCTGTTTTAAGGGTCTACAATGGTGAATTGGGAATAGTAACCCTATAACTTAATAGACTTTCAATAGTTGGAGGGTTATGAATATTATTGTGTGTTTATCATTAGAGGCTTAGGTTTTCAATTTCTGATCAAGAATTGAACCATTAGAGACATGAACTAAGTGAATTGAGACTTAGAGTTTCATAAAAATGGTAGCTTGACCATGGAACTGATTATAATAAATGGCTCGATTAAATAGCCTTGTAAATTGATAGTTCGTGGTTGTTAAGGCCAATGATTAGATTGATTCTGCCTAGAAATCATTCACCCATTAGAATGGGGCAAAAGGGAAAGGTGTACTTTGAATTTATTTTGTGACTAGAGTGATTGCGACTTATTTAGCACTTAATTGCTAGACTTTGAGCTTTTTGGCCCTTTATGAAAGAGAAAGGCTATAGTGGAGTAATCTGCAATGTTCCAGCTCTACAGTTGAGGTAGGTTACGGTCTACTTGAGTTAGACTTTGATTATTTGATTGTATGTGTTGCGAAATTGATAGGAGAAAACATGTCCAGTCTTCAAGCATAATGTGTGTGATTGAAATTCGTATATGTCACAACCTAATTCCACTAGGGTGTGATGGGCACCCGACCCCATATCCGGAGCCGAGCGAACCCACAGATTCTTATTACACACATATTTTCTCCGGACTCTAAAAATTAAATAAAATTAAAATACATATTAAGTTCTCGAAATCTTTCTTTTATCGTTCTCAAAATTAAACAAAATCTGTAATTATATAAAATTTATTACATAACACAGAATGACATATCGGCTGATGGAGCCGCTTACAGACTGACAACCAATACCCACGACGCTGTCTGCAAAGTCTCTAGCATCAATCCAGACATCATAGTGCATATACTCTGTCTCGACAGCACTCCAGGAACAAGGGGAGCCTGCCAATTCCGCTGGAACATCTTCTGTAACAACTTTAACTCATCTGGGTGTACCTGCGCGGCATGAAACGCAGCCCCCGAAGAAAGGGGTTCAGTACGGAATATGTACTGAGTATATAAAGAATGGAATACATAAACCGAAACATAATCGAAACAACAGAACAAACAGTCAGTACATTGTCCAGAATACCAAAGACTGATTTTTCAGGCACAGATCATACTTACCAGTATCAGAATGCCAGAAAGAGTGCAGAACATACAGAATGTCAGAACACTTACTTCCCAAACGCAAATCATATCAGGACGCCGAAGCGTATCATATCATTGTCATCGTAAGCATATACATATAACTGATTCATAAGTAACATAGTAGTGCCGAGGAATGTACAACCCGATCCATAAATATATTGTTGCGGAACGTGCAGCGGGTTAATACAGATAATAAGCACGATATGCAGAGTAACACTAATCATGCATGCCAGGAACGGTATCCGGACCCTTACGGGACCCGGGGAAACGTGGCGCCGCCCTGCCTTCGGCGCCACACACATCTAACTCCGGAAGTTTTGCTCCGTAATCCCCGACACACATCATAATATCATATGATAGTAGCATATCATATGTGGTTCGGCGAACCATAACACATCATAACACCATAACACATCTAACTTCAGAATTCATATATGGCACCCGGCCCACAAACGGGGAACCCGACGAACCATATGCACGATACATAACGGCCCGGGACTCGGAGAAGGAAATCATAACATACGCACGAACAGAGTAGTGAGAAACTAAATCCACATAAATCAAGACTCGATGGAATAATCGAACGTGCTATCAGGATATTTGTAGCAGATTACTCATAACAGAATACTTATATCAGAGTACTTATATCAGAATACTTATGTCAGAGTACTTATATCAGAATACTTATGTCAGAATACTTGTATCAAAATACTTATATCAAAATACTTATGTCAGAATACTTATATCAGAATACTTATGTCAGAATACTTGTATCAGATATTCATATCAGAATACTTATACCAGAATTGGGAATACTCATATCAGATTATTCGTGTCGGAGTACTTATATCTGAATACTCAAATCAGAATACTCCTATCAGAATTATTAGATACTTATATTAGAGAGGGCATACGAATCATAACAAACTCGGAATTAAGGAGTAGAGTTACCTCAAGGTACATATCATAACTTACTTGGCTCTAAGACATGCCAAAAGAAATAAAGGGTAAGCCTTACATACCTGTCCCACGTCCAATTAGCTACACTTATTCGTCCAAACTTGATAGTCTACATTCAAGAGAATTGACAAAATCATTAGACTCATCGACTTGTGCTTGTCTTAGTCCTTCAAATGAATTCATTTATATTCTGCCAAATTTTCGGCAGCATCTCCCCTGTTTATATGCCTAGCTCAGAATTACAATTCAGCAACCAACACATAAAAAACAATACCAAATATATTAACATTATTTCTAATACCAACATATGTCGTAAAACAGCCCGCACATTATTTTCCAAATTTTCCAACCAACTAATTCGCGATATAACTATTTAATAATTTTATTTCCGTAAAGAAGTCGAAATTAACACTAACAACATCAATAACAACATCCTATGCATTCTACAAGTTAAATACATTTGTTTTCATCCAAAATTTTCTTCAAAGCCCATTCCACAATTCAACCATACCAACAAACGAATTTATCACGATATTTTCTTCGTTCTAATCCGTTAAAACTCTAAATAAACTTGTAAACAATGAGAAGGAACCTTATGCATACCTTAAGTGCGCAGACACCACGTCATATCCCTTCTTCTTGGTTTATTTTTACCTCAAATTGAAGACAACGCGACATACAACACTTTGTCTTGATGGGCTTCGGGATTCGAGGCTCGGATTTTGATCAAAATTGATTTTTCTTCTTTCCAAGGCTCTTCTCTCTCTCTCTCTCTCCAGAATTTTTTGGTCTTCATTGTATGAAAAATGAGGTGAAAGGGGCTGAAATTTCATTTAAAAGGGTGTGGGCAATGGGCCTAACCCGGTTGGGCCCGAGTTGGGCCTAGTCCACTGACCTTTCTGCCTTTAAATGCTCATATCTCCTTATTCCGATGTCTCCTGTGGACCCACGACCTATGGTTGGAAAGCTAACTCAATTATCTACAACTTCTATTGCTTGGTATTTTTCCAAATTTTAAACTTATAATACCATTTTTGCCCCTCGAAATCAGATCACCTAAAAACGTTTTCTTAAAAATATTTGTTTGGAGGGCTTCCACTTTGATTTGGCTCAAGGGTCCTTCTTGGGTTGTGTTTAGCTTCCCATATGTGATTCATATAGCATATCACATGTGCAAAAAAAAATCTCGACGTGTGGGCCCCACCCCAACTTCTTACTTGGCTAGACTTGTAATTGCAAGAATGAATGATTTTCTTGCTCCAACAACTACACCACGTTATAGAGGACCTTTGAATTAGTGGAAATACTAGAAAAATATAATTTTTTGGACCACGATGGATGACTTCAAGATTTTTTTTTCTTTCCTTGTTGTTCGGCCGAATGGCTCTTTGTTGGTGCTCTCCCTTTTTTTTTTCTTGAATGTTCTAGTATTGGATGACAATTACATGGCCCTCTTGTCTATTTAATTACACAATTTGACCCCTTCATGGGCCTTGGCCCAACCGGCCACCCTTGGCCATTTTCCAAGCCCAACATTTTTTTTGCTAGCCCACTTACTTTGGTTGGTATTTTACAATTCATGAAATTAATTCCAAAATTCCAATTTTGCCCTTAGCCTTCCCCCATATTTCCGCATCAGTATTTTTCATGAACAACTTATATATAATAAGATCAAAATTTAGCCTTGTCTCTTACTAGTCACGATAATCTCAAATTATCTGAATATGTAAAATGCTGGATATAACATCCTCCCCCCTTTAGAACATTCGTCCTCGAATGTTCAACTGACCTCATGGGGTGTTATAATACTTCGGGAGGGTCCCTCTTTAATCTTTCATTCCAAATACTTACCCAAAAACGTATGTACACAATATGTCTTTATCGCTTGTTATCCTTCATGGTTCAGTTCGCAACGTCTCTAAGTTCTTTGTTTCCTTCCCTCGCATTTCTTGACACAAATATACTATTCCTTACGAATATGATCGCTCATCTCTTCACCTCGATGGTTCATATGATTTCATAGCGTACATCTTCATGTCTTATATAATTGGAGGGCCATGAGCTATTTTCTAGTATCCAGGGACCTCTTTATTTCACTCACAGGCGCCACGTTCTTCCTTTCCTTCAAAAATTTCCAGATTACCAATTGTTAATACTTTCGGCATAATAGTCGTTCTCACCCGAAATATCCTTTGAATCTCATCTAAAACATGTTGCGGCATATCTAGGTACGGCGCAAATTTTCTCGATAGGAGGGATTCAGATCATGACATAAACATGTCAGAATTCATGTTAGCAAGAAGCATTCTCTTAAGGTATCTTTCATTCTTTCCCTTTATGTCGGCCTTACGGTACACTCATTGTCAATTCGCTTCTATTTTATTCGGGTATTCTCTTTGGTATGCCAATACGTTTCGAATTCTGTCCCCCAAGCTGATAGACTTCCCTCCTTTGGAGTCCGAGAGTATTGCGATTCCTTTAGAACCTGACATAATATATATATATATATATATATATATATATATATATATATATATATATATATATATTCTCCCCCCTTTAAGGGCCTCCTCATATGCCAACAAAATAAATATATCCAGTCTTCGTTCATACCTTCCTCCTAATCTTTCTTTCCAACTCTATACACAACATATCGAAACGTCTTACTATAAGTTTTGGCTACACCATCAGTCTTGTCAATGTTCCCCTACCTTTCCGTCCTCTACTAATCTTTTCGCACATTTAATTCGCTTACTCGTAATTCTTCTTAACTATGTATTCACATCGCAGTCGTGCGTCCATGTTTCTCAGGCGTCCCGCTACCTTTGTTCTTAGCACAGAATCTTTACAAATTTCCACTCTCTTTATCCTTATTCATTAAATCTTTAACTATATTTGTGACGTTATGACCGAGTGGTCTCCTATGTACAATCCTTACATTTCTTTTCATCTTTTTCTAAGATCAAATCCTTCAGACCTCACTTGGATTCTCGCTCCACACCTTTAATTCCTAACTCAACAATGTCGACCCATTATCCTTGGTGCATAATCGGGTTCCTATCGCTAATTCGTTAAGCTGTCTTCCTTACTCCCATGGTTAAAGGCTCCCAATTATTTTACTCTCAAATGTTTTCCTCTTTCTGCTACTAATCCGTTAGTATATTTTTCCTGCTCTTATCCCTAACTTGCCTTAGTTCTCTTCCCCTCGAACACTTTTCTTCCTTTGCCAATTATGGCATCGGTTCTGGAGTTCGTGAAACTTTGCCTTAAACGTACAAACCCGTCTTTTCCTCAAGTCATCTTTCTAGGAAAGAATTTCTATGTCCGAGGCAGCCACATTAATATGGTTGTACATCTATTCCTTTACATACCTTTCAAGGACCTAAATCTCCTAGCATCGTCGCAATGCCTAATCATTTTTTTTCTTGCTTCACATCTCCCGTCATCATCACTATTCCTTTCGCCTTGCTCATTGAAATTAGTTTCTCGAACTTCACACATCCCCCTTTTGTTGCATATTACCACACTTTATTCGTTTTACGTACCTGTCTTTGGGTTTTTATCCAAGTAGTCTCATGCCTCACCGGTAATTTCTCTCGGGCTTCACGTACTAAGGTTTCTTACCTTTCACCTTTTCCGACACTTTAATATTTTTATCTTCCATCTACACTCTTTCCTTCTCTCCAAGTATCGTTGTGTTAAGACTTTTCCATTCCTAACCTGTAGCGAAAATATCATCGGTTTATCTTATAACACTTGCACCATTTACTTCTGTTGTCACTCAAACTTCGGTGCCCTTACTCAATTAATGCTTTCCACACCGTAGCACCGGTTACTGGGACTCACATGTCCACCGATACGATCACATATGAGGTGCCGTATGTATTTATAGGTATAATTATTATCAACTAGCCCACAAAATACTTTCAGACACTTTTCAAGCCTATCCAAATTCCTAAGCCGTGACGTACCTTCTGTCTCTTCTCTAGTCTAACCCATCGCGTGCTACATGGACTTTTACGGTCTCCAACCATCCCGTATATTCTATTTTACCTTAAGCTACTCCAACTTCTTATTTGTCTCTTGGATCTACATTTGTGAAAATTTTTGGTATACTTCCCGGGGGGCTCACCCATCCTCCCACCTTGGCACGCTTAACCTCGAAGCCTCGGTGGAATTCGTTGCCTTAATGCTTATATAATCGCGTCCACTTCCTCGTATGTCATTTACTACCTAATTTGGAGCAAGTCAAGGTTTTACAGATTCCGAGGCATGTTCGTAACACGTCCTTTCTTTTACAATTATCAGTTTACCCTTTTTAATCTTCGATAGTCACCTTTACAAATTCATATCATTCGAAATATGTACGCAGCAAATACCAACAATACCGTACAGATTATATGGCTACATATCACATTCTAACCATCCAGAACTTTCTGTTTCAGGTAACAGGACAAATATATCCAGACTTGCCTTTATGACCTCCTATGTCACCACTTGCTATTTTTTGCCGTATGTAAGGCTTACGTAAAGAATCTTATTTCCTGTGACTTGGCTCTATCGCACGATCTAAGAGAGAAAGAAGGTCAACAATCCCTAGATGCCCCATAGCCTCCTGTTTATAAATGTGGCGCGCTTCACACCATAAATTGGACTCTACTAGACACGGCTTTGCAGACAACCCCAAGGACAGACCTGCTCTGATACCATTTTGGCATGAAACGCAGCCCCCGAAGAAAGGGGGTCAGTACGGAATATGTACTGAGTATATAAAGCATGTAATACAAAAACCGGAAACATAATCGAAACAACAGAACAAACAGTCAGTACATTGTCCAGAATACCAAAGACTGATTTTTCAGGCACAGATCATACCTACCAGTATCAGAATGCCAGAAAGAGTGCAGAACGTACAGAATGTCAGAACACTTACTTCCCAAACGCAAATCGTATCAGGACACCGAAGCATATCATATCATTGTCATCGTAAGCATATACATATAACTGATTCATAAGTAACATAGTAGTGTTGAGGAACGTACGACCCGATCCATAAATATATTGCTGCGGAACGTGCAACGGGTTAATACAGATAATAAGCACGATATGCAGAGTAACACTAATCATGCATGCCAGGAATGGTATCCGGACCCTTACGGGACCCGGGGAAACGTGGCGCCGCCCTGCCTTCGGCGCCACACAGATCTAACTCCGGAAGTTTTGCTCCGTAATCCCCGACACACATCATAATATCATATGATAGTAGCATATCATATGTGGTTCGGCGAACCATAACACATCATAACACCATAACACATCTAACTTCAGAATTCATATATGGCACCCGGCCCACAAACGGGGAACCCGACGAACCATATGCACGATACATAACGGCCCGGGACTCGGAGAAGGAAATCATAACATACGCACGAACAGAGTAGTGAGAAACTAAATCCACATAAATCAAGACTCGATGGAATAATCGAACGTGCTATCAGGATATTCGTAGCAGATTACTCATAACAGAATACTTATATCAGAGTACTTATATCAGAATACTTATGTCAGAATACTTATATCAGAATACTTATGTCAGAATACTTGTATCAAAATACTTATATCAAAATACTTATGTCAGAATACTTATATCAGAATACTTATGTCAGAATACTTGCATCAGAATATTCATATCAGAATACTTATACCAGAATTGGGAATACTCATATCAGATTATTCGTATGAGAGTACTTATATCTGAATACTCAAATCAGAATACTCCTATCAGAATTATTAGATACTTATATTAGAGAGGGCATACGAATCATAACAAACTCGGAATTAAGGAGTAGAGTTACCTCAAGGTACATATCATAACTTACTTGGCACTAAGACATGCCAAAAGAAATAAAGGGTAAGCCTTACATACCTGTCCCACGTCCAATTAGCTACACTTATTCGTCCAAACTTGATAGTCTACATTCAAGAGAATTGACAAAATCATTACCGCATCACTATTTTTCATGAACAACTTATATATAATAAGATCAAAATATAGCCTTGTCTCTTACTAGTCACGATTATCTCAAATTATCTGAATATGTAAAATGCGGGATATAACAATATATGCTATTGATTGAATGATTATGTGGACTTAGTGCCACTATTTGATAGGTTGGGACCTACAGGTTGATGATGGTGTGGCGAGAAGTTACTATGATCTTATTGGTGAAATTGAGGTTCAAACTGATAAATCAATTATTAAAAGCGATGTGACAATAAATATGTATATATATGCAAAAGGTTATTTTATGTGTACAGCGTGTATTTGGTCATTGTCGGTAGACTTATTTCTGTTGTTTGCTTCCGTTGACTTGAATTGATAACATTGGGTGACTTGCTTGTTCTTGTCATTGGTTAACTTGTTGTTGGGCTATTTGATTATGAGTTGTTGAATGGTCTGTCTATTTTATTGATTTTATGATTCATGCATGATACAAATCTTAGTCGGCCTATGATATCTACCGATACATAGTGTTTATACTGATACTACCTTGCTGCATTCTTTTGAGTGCAAATTGTGATCCAGAGACTACTACCCGACCTCACATTTAGCGTTGAGGCCATTTGCTGATAGATTTAGGGTGAGGTTCTATCCATGCCAGGCCACTCGAAGATCTTCTTTTTCTAATTTCTATTTCCACTTCAGACATTGATGGTTATTTATTTCAGACAGTATATATTCCTTAGACATGTTTTGGATTATAGTCCTTGTACAGTGGATTTCGGATTTTGAGGTTGTAATAGTTAGGACTTTCGTATTTACGTTATTATTTTATGGCATGACTAATTATTGATTTATCTTGTGTTTAACTGTTATGAATTAGTTAACTAAAAATGGATTGAATGAGTAGATAGTTAGTGTATTGGTTCACCCACTAAGAGTTAGTGTGGGTGCCAGTCATGGCGGGTTGGGTCGTGACAGAGTTGGTATCAAAGCTTTAGTTTCATCAATCTCATCATACAAGGACATGTTTAGTAAAGTCTTATGGTTTGGTACGAAGGCGTCCATACTTATTTTCGAAAGGCTGCTAGGCATATCGAAAATTCTCTTTTCTTTCTTTATTTCATGCTACTTGATTCCAATTGGTATCTGGATGATTCAAATTGGTATCTGACTATCCTTCATTCTCTTGCAGATGGAGAGAATGCGTGCGGCAGCTACCAGAGGCAGATGTAGAGGTAGAGGTAGAGGCGCAGGTAGAGAGGTAGTACCGGCTCGGGGCGAAGTCCCAGCAGTTGATCCAGTGCCTCCAGTGCCTCCTAATGAGGCCGCCGGAGATGCAGCCGCACCAGCTCAGCTAGCGGCAGTACCAGTTTAACCAGGGCCTGCAGCTACTCCAGGTTATACCAGATGTGATGGCGCAGGTGCTGAACTGATTACATGGATTAGCACACGAACCGAATGGAACTGTCAAAATTTGTATACGACACGTTTACCCAAAAGTCAACTTCGAGTCAAACAGTTTTCGCTTTAAGACATAATTATCTAAAAGTCATTCCAAAACCCAAAATGATGCCTAGGGAACGGTGCCACCGGTCCCCGTGGATCAAAATAGTAGTAACAAGGCTGCGGGATGAGTCAACAGTGGCAAAAAAGGTAAAAATGCAATAACGACCAAATGGGTCATTACACATAATTTACAAGGGTATGAGTCCAGAAGATAAATGAACATCTATATAATCATCATCAACTATGCCCATATGCGCAAGCTGCCAAGGCTGCCAAAAATGATATACAAAAATATAAGCTGATGGGGTTATGGAACACCTAACTATATACATCTGTCTACGAGCCTCTACATGAAGTACATAATATCATAAAGATAGGACGGGATCCTACCATTCCCATATACGTACACAAAAGAATAATACCAGCTGAACCAGAGCTCCAGAACGAATGGAGCGCTCCTGTACAATCGTTGGTGAAGCAACCTAGGGGTCTCGTCTGTCTTTCGGTCTACCTATAGGCATGAACGTAGTGTCCACAAACAAAAGGACGCCAGTACGAATAATGTACTGAGTATGTAAGGCATGAATAACGACATAATAAAAATATGAAAGAAACATGAGATAGGAGAAATAACCTGCACATCTGATTGCCTCTTAAGGCGGATATCATACATGCTTAGCCTTTTTAAAAAAATATGTTTTCATGCATACATATATAATATCCTGCTCGACCAACTAGGCTATAACTTTATCGGAGTGATGTAAGGTCGATAACGCTCCGATTTTCATTATGGAACTATCATCATCATCATATCTCACCTTGAAAGAACAATTACCATAAGATGAGCTCAACGACAATGAACAAGATCAATAATTACGAAAAAAAATTCAATAGTGTCATAAGAGCATCAAGAACTATAACCTTCTAGCATTTCTAAAAACAATGACATTATAGATATCATTTGAATGGGTTTGTCCCAAAAAGATCACGCCATAAGAAAGAAAGGGACAACCTTAACATACATTATCGTCTCCTTAACTACTTAACGTTTATCCTTCCAAGCTTGTAAATCTACACTGAAAAGGATTCATACTAGAGTTAAGTCTTGAAAACACTCATAAGGTCAAATTAGAGTAATTAATGGGCTAGTGGAATTTGGGCAGCACTTTCCCTATTTTATCTACTTCCACCAAATTTCAAATCAACTCCCAAACAACAATAACACATCAACAATTCCATGATTAAGAGATTTCATTCAAATTATACCTAAAACAATCCCAAAACTTCTTCTCATTATCAATTTATAACAACAACTTCAACACAAGCCCTTATACACTTGTATACAATAATTGCTCAACATCATTATTATCCCTCATAACGAGATTATGCTCAAAACATGCTAAGAGTTATAGCTCAAGTTAATTTACTACTCAAAATATCATCAAATTCATGTGTGAACTTCCTTTTTCACTTTCTTCCCTCAATCAAGTTGTACAACAATCAAGCAACCTCAACAACATGTAACAGAGATGAACCTTACCTCAATCACACAAGAACAAACTCCCGATCAAGTTATTCCACTAGAATGAAACCTCCAACTTCAACATTAAAGGAATACTTGGACTCTACAAACCCTAGTGAATCTTCTAACACTTGAATCTCTTGGTTTTTGCCTTTTAATCTTTGATTTCACTAAGGGTTGGTTAGATATGCTTAGAGGAGAGTTCTAGAACTTTTATGGACTTAGGGAAATGTTGAAATGAGCTAAAATGAACAAGGGTCGAAAATATATCATAAAAGAATCTGGCACCGACTTAGATTTACGGTCCACTTTTATAGACGGTTTAAATTATACGTTATGTATAATTGGACAGTAATATCCAATTAGTGGCTCACTGTAACACTCCATAAATTTGAGTCAGGTGTGAACGTATTAAATGAGAAGTAATGTGACATTTTAGGCATATGAAGTCCTATCAATATGAGTTTGGCTGGAAATAGTTGATTTAAAATCAATACCAAATAGTGAAGCTCGTAAAAGTTCTCAAGCTCGTCTAAATTTCAGTAGGTCTAACTTCTAAACCATTTTCGTGCAAATAGGTTGGGAACTTGTGAAAAACTTTCGTAATGAAAGTTGTAGACCTTTAAAATACCATTCCAACGGTAGGTTGTTCAGCTCCAACAGAGCTCTGTGCTAGGAGTTAGTCCTATTTTATTGAGCGTCATCTGTGCAACATGAAAATTAGGCGTGCGCGGCGCCCTAGGGGCGGCGCCCCAGTCTAAATTTTAGCAAACTCAAAATTTTAATGCCGTCGAAATGGATACACTGTGTGCATTGCTCTGGATGACGCCCCAGGCGGCGCACCTGGCCATTTCACACCCGAAGCTCTTTTTCCCGAATTTTATAAAGGCCTAACTTCGTTATATTCATTCCCACTTCGTTTTGGCTGACTTTTTGGGAGGAAACAACCATAAAACATCCCCAAAACATATAAGGTATGTTCTTGATCAATTCCCATCATTATTTCATCAATCTAACATCAAATTAAGACTAGTTCATCTTCCAGAAACCTTAGATTCTTGAAACCCAATAAAGAGAAGAAGAAAGGGACGTTTGGGAGAAGTTATTATTCCTTCAATAAGGTATGATCGTTGACTTTTGTGATGTTATTGAAAGGGTTTAGACTAGTGTAGGTTCTTCTATGAGATTAGAATCCATGATTGATTCATGAAGTGTTCAAGAACACGTTCTAGTCATGAAAACCCTAGCTTTCGTTGGTAAGAAGGGTTTATGGGTGGAAATAATTTAGAGTTCTAACCTCTCCTATCTAAAAATATTGTAGAATAATTCTTGGATTTCGGGTAGTATGCTTGGGAGGGAATTAAGATATGTCTCTTTTGAACATACTCTTTCAGTCAGTTTTTATGAACTCTTCGGTTGTGATTTGTATGTCTCTTTTAAGGCTGTTCATTGAATAAAAAGGTGAACTTTTCATGAATTGAAACTCTGTTTCTTGCTTTAATTATGGTTAATGTGTGTGTGGGGACAAGCCCACATTAAACCTAGTTTGTATCATGCTCTACGTACATATGTAATTTATAAATGTTTTTCCTCTATAAGAGATGATCAATAATGATGACTAAGGGTTGGTAATGATGTTTTCATATTGAACTATGGCATTGAAATCTTGGTTGAAGAAGTGTAAATGTTTTCAAGAAGTTCTTTGAAATGGTTTATCTTTACGATATGGAATAATGAACTTTAATGCTAATTGATGGTGTGATTACTTTGAGACAAATTGTGAATCGGCTTCTATGCTATGAACTTTATTGTTGTATTTGGCCTAGCTACTCAGGAGGAAGGGTAGCCACTATGGATCCTAGTGTGGTAATTGCCTAGAAATTTTGGAGGAAGAGTGGCCACTATCAGGTTCACTACCCGGAGTACGGTTAATGCCTAGCTATTCAGGAGGAAGGATAACCACCAAGCATATTTCGATGTGATGCCCTATGACAAGGGAACCTCTACGGTCACCCCTTCGATGTGCTTGATTCTTGGGCCTGTATTGGCATGTGTGATATTCTTATTCTTTCATGGCACTGTTGTTGACAATCTTGATCAATTATAAAAGGCATATTTGAAAGTTGTAATCGACAAGAGGCTTCCTAATCGGTTTTGATAATGCTTATTGAGATACACGAGTTGAAGAGCTGTTTTTACACTGATTTCGTATGATTTTCAATTTTCAGAACTAACTTCTTTATGTATTATTATACCTAATTTCCATATTACTTGTTGTCCCTGAGGCACTCACTGAGTATGAAGTACTCAGGAATATCATTGTTATTTTTTATGGTATGTTAGGTAACGATAAAGAGTTGTTTCTTAATACTCTGAGCGTTTAAGAAAGACTTGCGGTTGCTGTTGATTTGGTGAGCCCACACATTCATTCCTGGGATACCCTATTTATTTAATTCCATTTATTTATATTAGTTTCCAGGCTGCGTCCCGATGAGTTAGACATTTATTCCTTATTCTTATAAGCTCCTTAGTATACATTAGAATGTGGCTGGAAAAAGAGTTGTTGTTTAACTCTTTTGGGCACACTATTATATTTTGGTTGAATTATTTAAATTATAAAGACTTCCGCTGATTTAATTCATATGTTCATGATTTGTTACATTTAATTTATAAACTGTTGGAGGCGAATATTGAACCTGGCGGGTTCAAGTTTTATTATTGTGTCGTTTAGGTTCTTTCGATGTTGTTCATGATGTCGGATGCTGGTCACATCTAGGGTGGGTTTTGGGGCGTGACACTCACACCTTCTGGAACCAATTTACAGTGGGAGATTAGCCAGATATACGGTCTATGTATCCAACCGTAAAACCTAGCTTTTCTCAAACGTATTCTCGTTGATTTATTCAACCTTTAATCCTCTCAACACATGCTAAGCATGGACTTAAACCCTCATATGCTCAAGATAAGCATATATAACTCTCCCATATCCTATTTAATAACTCCGCTTTTGAAACTATGGCAACCATCTCATGAAGAACCATGACATACGAAAATACATAGTGTAACATTCTTACCCCCTCAGAAACATTCGTCCTTGAATGTTAACATCTCATGAATCCTATAGAAATTTTGGGAAAGTTGCCCCTGTAATCATACTACTATCAACCTGCCACAGCAATCCAAAATATCCAATACCTCGGAGGGCCACAACAACAATAACAACAATGGCCCAACACGACTAAGAAACTATAAAAAGAGGACACTACACACCTTAATCCAATGGTGTCTCCATCTGAATATCCTCTAGAATAGGAAACAAATATGGATACCTGGACTTCATAACTTCTTCAGATTCCCAAGTCATTTCTTCTTTATTACTGTTTCTCTAGAGAACTTTGACTGAAACTACATCTTTAGTCCTCAATCGATGAACTTGTCTATCTAGGATAACATTGGGAGCCTCTTCGTAAGATAATTGCTGCGTAACCTGAATATCATCTATGGGTACAATTATGGAAGGATCTTCACTACATTTACAAAGCATTGACACATGGCAAACTGAGTGGACTGACTCTAAGTCTGAAGGTAGATCTAACTCTGTTATAGCCCGTACTTCGTACATTCAGATAATTCAAGACAATTGCGAGAAGTTAAGGGCAAGACTATGTTCCAAAATTATTTTAATGTACAAGTTGGTTATGAATATTATTTATGAACATTAGTAGTATGGAAATATTGAGAAAGGCTAAGGGCAAAATGGGAATTTCACAAAATGTTCAAGAAAAATTCTTGAAGAAGGCCACTTGACTATGTGGCATGTATGTATACATATACATATAATTGTGGAAAAGAGATGACAAAATACAATAATTAGTCAACTTTTATTTAATGTTTAAGAATCTTCAAGAAAAGGGCCATGTGTTCCCTTGGTATTGGAAGGATATATATATATATATATATATATATATATATATATATATATATATATATATATATATGTATGTATGTGTGTGTGTAGAGAGAGATGAACGAGCAAGACCATTATTCATCTTTACCATTCAAGAAATTTCAAGAATAAAACGTAAGGGACCATTCGGCCACCATGGCCAAAATTTGAGTCCGTGAAATTGATCAAGAAAAAACATTTTCTTCTAGCTTTTCAACCAATTGGAAGGTCCTCTACGACGCGGTATAGCTGTTGAAGCAAGCAAACCATTCTTTTGGTGTTGTCTTAACCCTAGCTGAGAGTTGAAGGGCCAAGTGGAAGAGGTAAGGTTCAATCTTCTTTTACATATGTTATGGATGATTTATGCATGTTAGAGTGTGTGGAAATGAATGAAATTCATGAAAGAATGATGTTGAAGATTGTGGCCGAATATGTATAGTGTTGGCCGTATATGTATGATGTTGTGTAGAATGAATGGATTAACTTTATGTAGTATATTGGTTGTTGTTGTAATGCATAGAAATGGATGAAGAATTCATGAAAATATGCATCTAGTTGTGGTGGCCGAATATAGTAGTGAATTAATTTTATTTAGTAGCTTTATTATTGTGTTGTGGGTTCCATGATGTAAAATGAGGGTTTGATGACTTGAAATGAAGTTGTAATCATTGTGGTGTCATTGTGGAAGTTAATGTGACACTAGCATGAATTCTTATAATTGTATGAATGATAGTGTAATGCTTAGTTGTTGGTGAAGTTTATGAATTTGGAAGGAAGAACTGTGTTGTCATTGCCTTGTTGTATTTTGGAGATTTCGGGTAAGGTGGTATGTTGGCTAGACTAATTTGAGTGTCGTGTGAATTACTTGAAGTGTTCCTGAAGAATGGTTTTGGAGTAGTACTATAATATGTAAGCAATTATATTGGCTTGGTTGTATGCGGTTGAATTGAATATAACAGTTGGTATTGTTGTTGATAGTTTGACCGAGTTGAATTCTCGGATTGTTGATTGATGATTTGGGCCAAGTTAGATTCTCGGGGATGGTGTATTTATAGGGGAGATGCTGCCGAAATTTCGGCAGATCATAAGTAAATTTAGTTGAAAGATTAAGACAAGTGTGTATGACGATGATCTAACGATTGTGTCAATCTTCTTGAATGTAGACTAGCGGTAGCGAGCTTGGACAATTAAGCGTAGCTAATAGGACGCGGAACAGGTATGTTAAGGCTCGTCCCTTTCTTTCAAAGGCATGATTCCGACGTTAAGATTTTATATTTTTTTCCATATCTTCCTTGATCTCCAAAGTTAGATGTTATGATTCCGAGGCATGATTTCCTTCCCGATAACTCGTAAATGTTTTCCAAAGTGTTCATATTCTACCAAACCAGAGGTTTATGATTTTGTAAGATATTATGACGAAAACGATAGATATGTTTTACAATGACGTTGATGATGTCAAGGATGAAAATGTTTTTATGATTTCATGTTTAAAGATACTTGATATGATTATTTCCTCGATTTTCCAAAAATAGCTTCTGAAACGCTTGTAGAACGTTTTGTACTTCAAATGCTCATAACATTCTCATACTAAGTCGGATTGACCCGAACTTGTTTCTGAGCCTTCAGGTGTCAGTAAGTATACTTGACCATCGAGTCCTAACGTTGTTATTCGTTGCTAGCCTCACCTTATAGTTATCGATCCTTCAGGGTGGGACAAAACGACCATGATTATTCCATAATGTAATCGGAGGTTACCGACCTTACGTCACTCCGATGGGGTTATAGCTTTTGATTGGGCTCTTATGCATGCTTAAGTTGTGATGATTACACCGCGCCTATACGTCCGGGCAGTCACCACTAAGGCGGGTAGCTATACGGATACACCATGACCTTTTGGCATGGGCAGACACCACTAGTGGACGGCATGAGATGATTACCCCGGACGGGGGAGGCCCGGACGCGGGCTAATGATGTTACTTGACTCAGACAGTTTATGTATGTATGAAAGTAAAAGTGAGCATGCATGATTCCGCCTTAAGAGGCAAGCAGTTACAGTCATACCTTTACTTTTATCTTTCATATTGTCTTATTACGTTGTTGTTCATGTTCTGTTCATATTATCATATTATTATTCATGCCTTACATACTCAGTACATTACTCGTACTGACCCCCTCTTCTTCGAGGGTTGCTTTTCATGCCGCGCAGGTACACCCAGATGAGTTGAAGCTAGTATAGAAGATGTTCCAGCGGAGTTGGTAGACTCCACTTGTTCTGGAGTGCTACCGAGTCAGCATATATGTGCTTTGAAGTTTGTTCGAAGTTAGAGACTTTGCAGACAGAGTCGTGGGCATAGAATGTCAGTTGTAAGAGGCTCCATCAGCCGATGTGTCTTATAGTATTATGTTACAGATCCAGTGTGATTTCAGACTATACTTGATTTGAGTATGATGAAAGAAAAGTTTCTGAAGACTTTACTATGTATTTCATTCTTATTTGATTTAAAGGTCCAAAGAGATTATGTATGTAATAAGAGTCAGCGGGTTCGCTCGGCTCCGAATATGGGGTCGGGTGCCCATCACACCCTAGTAAGGTCGGGGTGTGACAAAGTGGTATCAGAGCAGGTTGTCCTAGGGATTGTCTGCAAAGTCGTGTCCAGTAGAGTCTGTTTATGGATGTCAAGCCGGCCACATTTATAAACACGAGGCTGCAGGGCATCTAGGAATCATTGACCTTCTTTCTGTCTTGGATCGTGCGATAGAGCCAAGTCATAAGGAAATGGAATTCATTCTACACGCTTTACATACGACGGAAGAAGGTGAGAAGCGATATGGAAAGTCACAGGGGTAAGTATTGATATTCTGTTCTGTTACTTGAAACTTGAGGTTTGGATGGCCGAGATATGTCGTATACATATGTATGCCCTGTAAGGTATTGTCGATATCTGCTGCGCACAGATTTTGAATAGTAAGAATGGTACGGGGATTCGGCCAGAATTGTTGGGTACGCCCAACAGGAAGAAGTGTGTCACACCCTAATCTCCCTGGGGTGTGATGGGCACCCGACCCCATACCCGGAGCCGAGCGAACCCACAGAATCTTATTATACACATAATCTCTTCGGACTCTAAAATCAAACAAAAGTAAAATACATAGTAACATTTCAAAATATTTTCTTTCTATCGTTCTCAAATCAAACTAAAATTCATAATTATATAGAATTTATATCATAATACAGGACAACATGTCGACTGATGGAGCCGCTTACAAAACCGACATACTATACCCACGACTCTGTCTACAAAGTCTCTAACTTCAAACGAAACATTATAGCATAATACTCTGACCCGGCAACACTCCAGGAACAAGTGGAGCTAGCCAACTTCACTGGAACATCTTCTGTAATGTCTTCCACTCATCTGGGTGTACCTGCGTGGCATGAAAACGCAGCCCCCGAAGAAAGGGGGTTAGCATGAAATATGTACTGAGTATGTAAGGCATGGAATACAGAAAATAGAAACATATCCGGAACAACGGTATAAGAAAGTAAGTACATTAATCAAAATACTACGGTGCTTATTTTCCAAACGTACATCATACTTACCGATGTCATATGTCAGAAAAGTACCGAAAAGGAGTAAATCATCCAGAGTACCAAAATACTTACTTTCCAAATACAGATCATGCGTGCCGTCATCCTATGTCATCATATACATATACACATAACTGATCCATATGTAACATGATAGTGCCGAGGAACGTATGACCCGATCCACATATAACATATTATAATACTGCCGAGGAACGTACGGCCCGATCCATATATATACACATAACATATACTGCCGAGGAACATTCGGCCCGATCCATATATATATAACATATGCTGCCGAGGAACGTTTGGCCCGATCCATATATATATAACATATACTGCTGCGGAACGTGCAGCCCGATCCATATACATATATCATACTGCTGCAGAACGTGCAGCCCGATCCATATACATATATCATACTGCTGCGGAACGTGCAGCCCAATCCATATACATATATCATACTGCTGCGGAACGTGCAGTCCGATCCATATACATATATCATACTGCTGCAGAACGTGCAGCCTGATCCATATACATATATCATACTGCTGTGGAACGTGCAGCCCAATCCATATACATATATCATATACATATCCATAGTAATACTTCCTTTGAAAAACATATGCTGTTCATATATATACAGAAAACATAACATATCATGTTGTCGAGGCATCGGCTCCGATCCACATATAACATAACATGTTAGTGGCAAGTATAGCATAGTGCACACAATGATATAACCAATTCGAGGCCCGGCGATGATATAATAGTAGCACGCACGAGCGGAGTAGTGAGAACCATATGTATATAAATCAATTCTAGGGCTCGATGGACAAGTATACTCACCGGCCCCCCGAAGGCTCAGAAACAAGTTTCGGATCAATCGGAGTTAGTATGAGAAAGTTATGAGCGTTTGAAGTACAGAGCGTTCTATAAGCGTTTCAGAGCCGTTTTTGGAAAATCAACGCCATGATCATGTCAAAAAACCTTTGGATATCGTTATGGATCAAATCAAATAGAACTTTTGGAATCTTGTGCACGTATCAAAATGTATCAAAAGCTCGATGGAACAATCGAATGTATTAACATTTGGAAGGTCAAAACTATAGTCATATCATTTGTTTCTCACATGCTATTCGGAAACATATTAGCCAAACTTTGGACATCAAAGATACACATCATCGGACATCATGGATAGGCATCAAAACCACATGAAACAACTTATGGAAATCAAGAACGTTGGCCATCCTAGTGGCTCTAAGCATAGAAGTTTCTTTGGGATCATATACATATCGTATGTTCGTTTCACAAAGATCATGCCAAAAGAAAGAAAGGTAAGCCTTACATACCTGGAAGATAATTCTCAACTTTCAACTTACTTCCTATCTTTCAATTCACTGGCGATTATTCGTAGCCTCGTAATCTACATATACAACCATTCATAATATTATTAGAATTTTCATCATACATTCGTCTCGAAACTTTAATTAAAATTATTTTAGATTCTGTCGAAATTCGGGCAACATCTCCCCTGTTTATGTGCCTAGCCCGATATTCTCAATTCAACAACCCACACAACAATGACAATACCAACATCAATACAATCATTTCCATATCAATATACTTCCTAAAATATCCCACACGATGTTTCCTAAATTTCTCAACTAATCCACTTGTGATACGACTATTTAATAATCTTTACTTTCGTAAAGAAGTTGAAATTAATACCAACACATCAATAACAACATCCTCAACATTCTACAAGATGAATATATACATATTTTATCCAAAATTTTCTTCAAACCTCAATCCATAATTCAACAACCTCAACACAACAAAATATAACCTTTATTCTTGCAATTATTCCTTAATCCATATTGATAAAGAAAGAAATTCAATGATTCATACCTTGTATTTACCAAAGTAACAAGATCTTCAATTTTCACTTGCTCCCAAGCTCATCCAACTCCAAAATGAAATCATAACCGAGTCTACGCATTGCCCGGATCTCGATTGGTATTCCGTAGCTTGAAATTTTGCTCAAAATCTTCAATTTTGTGTGATGAAGGAGCCTTTTTAATGACTAAATTTTCTGGAACATTGTAGCATTTTTTTGTGATGAAAATGGGGGTTTTTAGCCCTTTTATAATGGGTGGGCCGACGGTACTGTAGCTGCAGTACTGTAGCAGTGATGTTTCTGCATCGAAAGGAAATCTAAAGGAAATTAGAATATGTGGAGTGGCTAGAAACCTTATAGAGGTCGCGTAGGCCGAGGCGGACTAGATTTAAGAAAGCATAGCATGGCTCGGAGTTAGAGTGAATTTTAATAGCGGTTGGAAGTGTTTGTAAGCAAAATAGTAGTAAACGTGTGTGTATGCGTATGAACTTCCATTGGCGACTGTATTTACCGAGAGGTTGGTTCCAACAACTAGTATTGCGATATACGGAAAACATTAACCGAACGGAATTCAAGAGCCAAGGTGAGAGGTAAGATACGGATGTTAAGAAATGGACGAATGCTGGTTTTACTACAAGTTAAGGTTGGAAATTTTTTAACACGACGATATTTAGAGAGGAAAGTGAGGGAATAAATGGGAGGCAAGGAAATCAAGTGTCGGGAAAGGTAAAAAAAAGTGAGAAACATGATTAAGAAAAGCCTTCGAAAGAGCCGACAGGCGAAGCATGAAATTAATTGCGTAGAAATTTGAAGAACGAGTCAGTAAATGAGCGAGAGTGTGATGGTATAAGACGAAAGATAAACAAACCTGAAGAAGGTTAAATAAGTAGCGATGATAAGCCGGATTACTCGTCCAGAGAAGGAAGTAACTGGGAGTAGTTATGCACCGAAAGGCCAATGACATTATTAGACGTGAGGGACCAAAGTATATTGACGTGAATAAGCATCGAAAATGGATGTCCTTATAAGTACACTGATTAAATTAAATACAAAGATGTAATTAGCGAGGAGATAAGCATGATGGACTCCGCAAGGGAGGAACTACAATGGTAGGAAGATCGCGGAAAACGATGATGGATTAAAGGGCATAGACGTATACAGACCCTCTTAATAAAGGGGGGGGGGGGGAGAATATACTAGGTTCAAAATGAACTATGACAATTCAAGCCCCATGGGAGGCTATTCCTGAGGACGTCGTTTCGGTTAAAGTATTGTGGCCAAACAATAATAAAGAGGACGTGATTTGGGAGGCCGAAGGAAGAAATGAAAAGGAAGTATCTCTAATTGTTTTCTGCGCCACAGATAATCTGAGCTCCTAAAATGGAAATGTTAAATGATCATATGCGACAATTATGGAGGAGACCTCCCCGAGGTGCTATGATGCACCATGAGACCGGTTCAACATTCGAGGACGAATGTTCCAAAGGGTGGGAGGATGTTATATCCCGTACTTCGCATATCTGGAAAATCTGAAATAATTGTGACTTGTAAGAGGTAAGGTGATATTTTGACTTTAGTTAATATATGTGTGTTGTTCATGAAAAATATTGACGCAAAAATGTCGAGGAGGGCTAAGGGCAAAATTGGAATTTCTAGAAATTGGTTTCGTGAATTACAAATTTTAACCAAGTAATTGGGCTAGGAAAAAGTCACAAAATAAAAGGCCCAAATCTTGATGGGTGGCCGGCCATGGTCAAGTAAAATTGGCCCAAGCCCACATGAATTAAATCATGTGATAAATGAATAGAAAGGGGTCTTTATCTTTAGAAGTTACAAGAAAAATTGAGAAGGAGAAAAACAAAAGAAGAAGAGCAACAAATATAGGGCCATTCGGCCAAGTCCTTAGAAATTTTTCCCCTTGAAATCTTATCCCAAAAATTATTTTCTTCATGTATTCCTACTAATTCAAGTGTCCTCTACAACGTGGTATAGTTGTTTCGGAAGATAGGTCATTCGTTTCATCGTTTCCGCACTTTGGTCAAGTGAAGAAGTTGAAGAGAAAAGGTAAGATTTAATCCCTTTTTATGATGTTATGAAGGCTTGTTTATGTTGCAGTATGTAGAAATGGGTATAATTTATGGAAATATGGAAGTTTGCATGATGAATAAATATATACATGTGTTGTAGAATGTGGAAAGGAATGTAAAGTATGAAAATTGGGTGTTATAGGTATGTGTGTGTATGGCCGAAAGTGGTGTGATGGAAAGGGATGATTAAAATTTTATTTGTTATGGTAATTGTGTTGTAGTGGCCTTGTGGAGTAAATGGAAGAATGCTAGCCAAAAAATTGTAAGAAAAGTGGTTGTTAAATTGTTGTAGAAAGATTAGTGAATTTATGGAAGATTTATGTAATTATGGAAATGAATTGTTAAGATGCAAATTGTGATTGTTGTTAATGAAATTGGGAGATGAAAATGTGTTATGAATATTTATGTCGAAGATTAGAGGTTTCGGGTGAATTATGGTTTTGGTGGAATTTTTGTATATTTTGTAAATATTTTGTAGAATGATATGAAATACTTCCGAATTGTGTTGGAATGATCTTGATTAGTAAATAAATATGAAAACATTGATATTGGTTTAGAAGTGCGAAGTTAGATTGGAAGTTGTCGCACTATGTAGGAAAGAAGACTATTCATGTTAGAATGTGCTTTGTGGTGATTGTTGATGTTGTTGGTATTGTTGTGGGTGTTGTTGTTGGTATTTTGGCCGAGTTAATTCTCGGGGGTGTTGAAATTATAGGGGAGAGGCTGCCGAAATTTCTGTAGACAAGTATGGATTTAAGATTTAATTCCTAAAAGCTTATAGTTAACATTTGGTAATTGGGACCAATCGTAGATTTTGGAGCAAACGGGGTTTGAGTTTGGACAAGCGTAAAAGGCAAATAAGGTATGTAAAGCTTTACTTTTCCTTCTTTTGGCATGTCTTAGATATAATAGGTTTGGATACGAGCCTCGGGGGCAATTCTATTCCTAGAAATCCGAGTTTGAATTTGACCATTTTTCATTCAATAGAATTGAATCAAATTCTTCATGCCTTGTTGAAGTAAGTGCTTAAACATCTATGACTTGCCCAAATGAGACCGAATTGCACTAAAACTATCATAAATGACTCCATAAAGCTTAATGTATGTAATTTGTGTACGCCACCTCTGTGGACTCGAGGTGGGCCCACTATTCCCGAATCCTCTCCCATTGTTCAATTTAACTTATTTCCGTACGATAATTAAAGGAAACTTTTGAGTATTGTTCCGACTACAAAATGATAGTTATTTCAACTATTCTGAGTTTGTTATGATTCGTACGTCCTCTCTGACCTAGGTACTCCGCTACGAGTATTCTGATATAAGTGTTTGGATATAAGTATTCTGATATAAGCATTCTGATATAAGTATCCTGTTTGAGTAATCTGTACTAATATTCTGATAGCACGTCCGACCATTCCATCGAGTCTTGATTTATGTGCATTTAGTTTCTCACTACTCTGCTCGTGCACATGTTGTGATTTCCCTCGCCGAGTCCCGGGCCAGTTTATATCGTGTGCGCGGTTCCCGAGCTCCTCGCTTGAAGGTCGGGCACCGTATATGAATTCCGAAGTTAGATGTGTTATGGAGTTAGATGTGTTCTGGTTCGCTGAACCACATATGATCTGATATTATGATATGATATTATGATATGTGTGTCGGAGATTTCGGAGAAAAACTTCTGGAGTTAGATGTGAGTGGCGCCGAAGGCAGGGCGGCGTCACGTTTTTCCCCGGGTCCCGCAAGGGACTGGATACCGTTCTTGGCATGCATGGTTTGTGGTTCCAGTAAGTTGTTTGATTACTTTGCATTTCGTGCTTACTTTCTGTACCTGTATTCTGTACCTTACTTCTATTTATGGTTTTATTCACAGTATTCTATGCTTTACATACTCAGTACATATTCCGTACTGACTCCCTTTCTTCGGGGGCTGCGTTACATGCCCGCAGGTACAGACGATTGTTTTGGTGATCCGCCAGCGTAGGACATCTCTCCAGCAGTTGAAGTGCTCCTTTGTTCGGAGCCATATTTTGGGTACATATTCTGTCGTTGTGCATATGTTTATCTGTTCAGGGGTACGGCGGGGCCCTGTCCCGTCATATGATTTTGTTATGTTGTTAGAGGCCTGTAGACATACTTGTGGGTCATGGGTCATGTTTGTTTGGTTTGGTTCGAGATCTGTGCCTTAAGCGGCCCTGTTTGCCATAATGGCCTAAGCGGCCTATGTGTTTGCATATGTATGTATGTTCAGGCGATGTGCATTCCGCCTGCCTACGGGTTTTGATGTGATATGTTTGATATGTTTGATACACGTGGCCGCTTAAGCGACGTCTGTTCTCTGTGTCTATATGAATTAATGTATGCTAAAATATGATTGCCTTGGATATGTCGATATGGTAAGTGAGTGTGTGTATGAGTGTCCAGTTAGGACACTAGTCACGGCACACGGGGCTGGGTCATGACAGAAGTGGTATCAGAGCGGTTTGTCCTCGGAATGTCTACAGGCCGTGTCTAGTAGAATCTTGTTTATCGGTGTGTGGTACACCACATCTATAAACAGAAGGCTACCGGACATTTAGGATGTTACCTTTCCTTCTTATCTTAGATCGTGCGATAGAGCTGTATTGTTAGTATGTTTCTCTTCTAACGAATTGATGTGTCTACAGCAAGGCTCCAAAAGAGCAACAACGTCAGTATTTTGGGAAATTGTTTCTGATCCTCTTCCTGCAGGTGATTGTAGTTTGACGAGGAATGAAGAGGACAGCTTCTGACAGTGGGGGTGGGGGTACTAAGAAAGCCCCTAGGATATCGCCAGGACCGAGTAAGCGGAGCCTCAGCTACTTGATTGAGGCTGATCCTTCGGAGGATCCAGCAACAATCCTTCTAGAGTTTCTGACCCCCAGAGTAGAGGATCCTAGAGAGGATAGTTACGACACAGATCCCTCGGAGGATCCGGCGACGATACCTCCAGAGTTTCTTACTCACAGGGAGGATGATAGCTACGATACAGATCCATCAGGGTATTCTTCTGGGACACAGGGGGAGGAGGTTCCCGGGGCCATGCCAGCTGCTCTTGTGATGGAGCACTATGTTAGACAGGCCTCCCCGGTGAGTGTCACGGACTACTCTAGTCCTTTGTCCTGGCCATCAGTGAACCAGGAATTGCCTGGTTATCTATACTCTTCTGAATCAGATGCAGGTATTGACGGAAGTCAGACGAGCGGGTGGCAGACAGAAGATGATGATGAACACACTTCCCACGGCAGCTCCCCAGGTCAGACTCGAGATTGGTCGACTATAGGTATATGAGTTTCTTGGAATCTCTTATATATGTGTGATTTCTGTAGAGTACTATTTAATGACGGTAAACGGGAAATTCAAAAGGAGCCGATGACCCAGTGGTTATAAGTAACGGTGACCGAGATGTCCCCACCACCAGTGAGGATCTAGAAATCCCGGATGAAAGGTAACCATACAAACAGATGGGGGTGAATATTGAGGATTTAAAAGGGCAGTACGTTAATCGTATAGTTAGAAAAATAAAATATCCCCTCTAGATCGGAATGGGCCCCGCTACAAAAACTTTGTGAAAATTGTTAAGACCCCGACTTACCCTAGATTATGTGGCAAAAGTCATGTGGGGCAGTCGACGCAATTATATCAGCATTAACGCATCAAAATGCATTAAACTTTCGAGGTTAAGCGTGCTGGGGCCAGAGCAATTCTGCGATGGGTGACCCCCCTGGGAAGTATACAAAAATTTTCATAAGTGTAGATATAAGAGATAAACGGGAACTTGGGGTAATCTAAAGGAAATTAGAATATGTGGAGTGGCTAGAAACCTTATAGAGGTCGCGTAGGCCGAGGCGAACTAGATTTAAGAAAGCATAGCACGGCTCGGAGTTAGAGTGAATTTGAATAGCGGTTGGAAGTGTTTGTAAGCAAAATAGTAGTAAACGTGTGTGTATGCGTATGACCTTCCATTGGAGACTGTATTTACCGAGAGGTTGGTTCCAACAACTAGTATTGCGATATACGGAAAACATTAACCGAACGGAATTCAAGAGCCAAGGTGAGAGGTAAGATACGGATGTTAAGAAATGGACGAATGCTGGTTTTACTACAAGTTAAGGTTGGAAATTTTTTAACACGACGGTATTTAGAGAGGAAAGTGAGGGAATAAATGGGAGGCAAGGAAATCAAGTGTCGGGAAAGGTAAAAAAAGTGAGAAACGTGATTAAGCAAAGCCTTCGAAAGAGCCGACAGACGAAGCATGAAATTAATTGCGTAGAAATTTGAAGAACGAGTCAGTAAATGAGCGAGAGTGTGATGGTATAAGACGAAAGATAAACAAACCTGAGGAAGGTTAAATAAGTAGCGATGATAAGCCGGATTACTCGTCAAGAGAAGGAAGTAACTGGGAGTAGTTATGCACCGAAAGGCTAATGACATTATTAGACGTGAGGGACCAAAGTATATTGACATGAATAAGCGTCGAAAATGGATTTCCTTATAAGTACACTGATTAAATTAAATACAAAGATGTAATTAGCGAGGAGATAAGCATGATGGACTCTGCAAGGGGGAGCTACAATGGTAGGAAGATCGCGGAAAACGATGATGGCTTAAAGGGCATAGACGTATACAGACCCTCTTAATAAAGGGGGGGGGGGGGGAGAATATACTAGGTTCAGAATGAACTATGACAATTCAAGCCCCAGGAGAGGCTATTCCTGAGGACGTCGTTTCGGTTAAAGTATTGTGGCCAAACAATAATAAAGAGGACGTGATTTGGGAGGCCGAAGGAAGAAATGAAAAGGAAGTATCTCTAATTGTTTTCTGCGCCACAGATAATCTGAGCTCCTAAAATGGAAATGTTAAATGATCATATGCGACAATTATGGAGGAGACCTCCCCGAGGTGCTATGATGCACCATGAGACCGGTTCAACATTCGAGAACAAATGTTCCAAAGGGGGGGAGGATGTTATATCCCGTACTTCGCATATCTGGAAAATCTGAAATAATTGTGACTTGTAAGAGGTAAGGTGATATTTTGACTTTAGTTAATATATGTGTGTTGTTCATGAAAAATATTGACGCAAAAATGTCGAGGAGGGCTAAGGGCAAAATTGGAATTTCTAGAAATTGGTTTCGTGAATTACAAATTTTAACCAAGTAATTGGGCTAGGAAAAAGTCACAAAATAAAAGGCCCAAATCTTGATGGGTGGCCGGCCATGGTCAAGTAAAATTGGCCCAAGCCCACATGAATTAAATCATGTGATAAATGAATAGAAAGGGGTCTTTATCTTTAGAAGGACAAAAACAAAAGAAGAAGAGCAACAAATATAGGGCCGTTCGGCCAAGTCCTTAGAAATTTTGCCCCTTGAAATCTTATCCCAAAAATTATTTTCTTCATGTATTCCTACTAATTCAAGTGTCCTCTACAACGTGGTATAGTTGTTTCGGAAGATAGGTCATTCGTTTCATCGTTTCCGCACTTTGGTCAAGTGAAGAAGTTGAAGAGAAAAGGTAAGATTTAATCCCTTTTTATGATGTTATGAAGGCTTGTTTATGTTGCAGTATGTAGAAATGGGTATAATTTATGGAAATATGGAAGTTTGCATGATGAATAAATATATACATGTGTTGTAGAATGTGGAAAGGAATGTAAAGTATGAAAATTGGGTGTTATAGGTATGTGTGTGTATGGCCGAAAGTGGTGTGATGGAAAGGGATGATTAAAATTTTATTTGTTATGGTAATTGTGTTGTAGTGGCCTTGTGGAGTAAATGGAAGAATGCTAGCCAAAAAATTGTAAGAAAAGTGGTTGTTAAATTGTTGTAGAAAGATTAGTGAATTTATGGAAGATTTATGTAATTATGGAAATGAATTGTTAAGATGCAAATTGTGATTGTTGTTAATGAAATTGGGAGATGAAAATGTGTTATGAATATTTATGTCGAAGATTAGAGGTTTCGGGTGAATTATGGTTTTGGTGGAATTTTTGTATATTTTGTAAATATTTTGTAGAATGATATGAAATACTTCCGAATTGTGTTGGAATGATCTTGATTAGTAAATGAATATGAAAACATTGATATTGTTTTAGAAGTGCGAAGTTAGATTGGAAGTTGTCGCACTATGTAGGAAAGAAGACTATTCATGTTAGAATGTGCTTTGTGGTGATTGTTGATGTTGTTGGTATTGTTGTGGGTGTTATTGTTGGTATTTTGGCCGAGTTAATTCTCGGGGGTGTTGAAATTATAGGGGAGATGCTGCCGAAATTTCTGTAGACAAGTATGGATTTAAGATTTAATTCCTAAAAGCTTATAGTTAACATTTGGTAATTGGGACCAATTGTAGATTTTGGAGCAAACGGGGTTTGAGTTTGGACAAGCGTAAAAGGCAAATAAGGTATGTAAAGCTTTATTTTTCCTTCTTTTGGCCTGTCTTAAATATAATAGGTTTGGATACGAGCCTCGGGGGCAATTCTATTCCTAGAAATCCACGTTTGAATTTGACCCTTTTTCATTCAATAGAATTGAATCAAATTCTTCATGCCTTGTTGAAGTAAGTGCTTAAACATCTATGACTTGCTCAAATGAGACCGAATTGCACTAAAACTATCATAAATGACTTCATAAAGCTTAATGTATGTAATTTGTGTACGCCACCTCTGTGGACTCGAGGTGGGCCCACTATTCCCGAATCCTCTCCCATTGTTCTATTTGACTTATTTCCGTACGATAATTAAAGGAAACGTTTGAGTATTGTTCCGACTACAAAATGATAGTTATTTCAACTATTCTGAGTTTGTTATGATTCGTACGTCCTCTCTGACCTAAGTACTCCGCTACGAGTATTCTGATATAAGTGTTTGGATATAAGTATTCTGATATAAGCATTCTGATATAAGTATCCTGCTTGAGTAATCTGTACTAATATTCTGATAGCACGTCCAACCATTCGATCGAGTCTTGATTTATGTGCATTTAGTTTCTCACTACTCTGCTCGTGCACATGTTGTGATTTCCTTCGCCGAGTCCTGGCCAGTTTATATCGTGCGCGCGGTTCCCGAGCTCCTCGCTTGAGGGTCGGGCACCGTATATGAATTCCGAAGTTAGATGTGTTATGGAGTTAGATGTGTTCTGGTTCGCTGAACCACATATGATCTGTTATTATGATATGATATTATGATATGTTTGTCGGAGATTTCGGAGCAAAACTTCTGGAGTTAGATGTGAGTGGCGCCGAAGGCAGGGCGGCGTCACGTTTTTCCCCGGGTCCCGCAAGGGACTGGATACCGTTCTTGGCATGCATGGTTTGTGGTTCTAGTAAGTTGTTTGATTACTTTGCATTTCGTGCTTACTTTCTGTACCTGTATTCTGTACCTTACTTCTGTTTATGGTTTTATTCACAGTATTCTATACTTTACATACTCAGTACATATTCCGTACTGACCCCCTTTCTTCGGGGGCTGCGTTACATGCCCGCAGGTACAGACGATCGTTTTGGTGATCCGCCAGCGTAGGACATCTCTCCAGCAGTTGAAGTGCTCCTTTGTTCGGAGCCATATTTTGGGTACATATTCTGCCGTTGTGTATATGTTTATCTGTTCAGGGGTACGGCAGGGCCCTGTCCCGTCGTATGATTTTGTTATGTTGTTAGAGGCCTGTAGACATACTTGTGGGTCATGGGTCATGTTTGTTTGGTTTGGTCTGAGATCTGTGCCTTAAGCGGCCCTATTTGCCATAATTGCCTAAGCGGCCTATGTGTTTGCATATGTATGTATGTTCAGGCGATGTGCATTCCGCCTACCTACGGGCTTTGATGTGATATGTTTGATATGTTTGATACACGTGGCCACTTAAGACGACGTCTGTTCTCTGTGTCTATATGAATTAATGTATGCTAAAATATGATTGTCTTGGATATGTCTATCCGGTAAGCGAGTGTGTGTATGAGTGTCCTGTTAGGGCACTAGTCATGGCCCACGCGGCGGGGTCGTGACTTAAAACATCCCACACGATGTTTCCTAAATTTCTCAACTAATCCACTTGTGATACGACTATTTAATAATCTTTACTTTCGTAAAGAAGTTGAAATTAATACCAACACATCAAGAACAACATCCTCAACATTCTACAAGATGAATATATACATATTTTATCCAAAATTTTCTTCAAACCTCAATCCATAATTCAACAACCTCAACACAACAAAATATAACCTTTATTCTTGCAATTATTCCTTAATCCATATTGATAAAGAAATAAATTCAATGATTCATACCTTGTATTTACCAAAGTAACAAGATCTTCAATTTTCACTTGCTCCCAAGCTCCTCCAACTCCAAAATGAAATCATAGCCGAGTCTACGCGTTGCCCGGATCTCGATTGGTATTCTGTAGCTTGAAATTTTGCTCAAAATCTTCAATTTTGTGTGATGAAGGAGCCTTTTTAATGGCTGAATTTTTTGGAACATTGTAGCATTTTTTTGTGATGAAAATGGGGTTTTTTAGCCCTTTTATAATGGGTGGGCCGACGGTGTCCTATAATTTTCTACTCCGATGTCCTATCAACGAGCTGTTTGTTTGATTACAAACTAGACTCGACGAACTTCATTTTAGGCTTTTGAAACACCTTAAAACTCCATATATACTGGGAGATATGCGCCTCCAAAGTTGACTAAAAATCCATCCAACATTTCTCAAATTTTCGTCGAACTTATTTTCTTCAATTTGTTCGATCTCGAAATATTCCGAAACTCTCCATACATGATATTTATCACTTATTATACTAATGATGGCCATGTTCTCGTGTTTCAAAATAGTCTTTCCCGATTACGACTTACGAGATAGTAATTCATCCTTTTACTTCGTTGTTACATATTTCCAATGGCTTGTACCTCCCAAGCGTCATGGGACGTCTTCGACTCTCCACTACTACAGTGATGTACGTGTCATACTCATGCTCTGAAAACGCGGGGTATAATATCCTCCCCCCCCCCCCTTTAAAAACATTCGTCCTCGAATGTTCAACTGGCCTCATGGGGTATTACAATACTTCGGGAGGGTCCTTTTTATAGTTGTCCTTTCGTTCATGCCC
Organism: Lycium barbarum; assembly: GCF_019175385.1. NCBI lineage: Eukaryota > Viridiplantae > Streptophyta > Magnoliopsida > Solanales > Solanaceae > Lycium > Lycium barbarum. Next base: position 147,098,014 of record NC_083337.1, read on the forward strand.
ATTCTTTATCCTTTATCCTATTTCTTTTATAATAGAACTTCTCGGTCTTTACATAAGTCTTCATTTCTTGACACAAGTATACTTGTCTTTGGTGCCTTTGTATTTGCGTTCATTTCATCCATCGTTATCCCTTGTTGGCTCTTCGGTGTGGATTCTTCATAAATATGGTCGAGCATCACTTCACATCGATGGTTCATATAATTTCATAAAGTATATTCTCATGCTCCGTATAGTCAAAAGTACATGAACTATTTTCTAGTATCCGATGAACTCTTTTATTTCATTCATAGACACTGCGTTCTCTCTCTTCCAAAAATTTCAGACTACCGATTGTTGATACTTTCGTCTAACAGTCGTTGTCACCCGAAATAGCCTTTGAGCCTTATCATTTTCTCCATTATCCTTCGTAAGTTTGGCTTGTAGCCCTTTCCTTTCTCTTTTATTATTATCTAAAACATGTCGCTGCGCACTTAGGTACGACGCAACTTTACCCAATATGAGGGATTCGAATCGTGGTCTAGTATATAATTTATTCTCCCCCCCCCCCCCCCCCCCCCCCCCCCCCCCCCGCTTTTTAGGGAGATTCTTATCCGGCAACGGTCTCCGAGTACCCTCGTCTTTCTTTCCGACTCTGCGCATAACGTATCAAAAACTTTTTACCATAAATCTTTCTTTCACTTTATGTCTATATCATCATTCTGTCCACATTTCCATACTCTTTCATCCGCTATTAATATTTTCACTCATTTAGCTCACTTACTCGTAGATCTTCTTAACTATACGTTAGTGTTATAGTTGTACATCCATATTCTTCGAGTGTCTTACCATTTTTGTTCTTCGCACAAAAATCTTACTGTTTACACTCCCTTTATCCTTTCCGCGTACCTACCTTTGAATCTTCATCCAAATAGTCTCCTACTTTGCCGGTAATTTCTCTCGGGGCTTCACTCACTAAGATTTCTTGATTTTCACTTTTCATGACCTTTTGATCTCCTTGCCTTCCATTTACTCACACTCTTTCTTTTTAGAATTTCCAGTCTTAACCTGTATGGGAAAATGACATTAGCTTACCTGGTAACACTGGTACCATTTCGTTTGCTGTCACTTGAACTTCAGTACCGTTATCCGATTGATGCCTTCCGTACCGTAGCACCGGTTGCTAGGACATACATCACATGCCCATCGATACAATCACATATGAGATATCATACGCATTCATATATATATATATATATATATATATATATATATATATATATATATATATATATATATATATATATACTACCAACTAGCCCTCAGAATACTTCCAAACGCTATTCAAGCCTATGCAAATTCCAAAGCTGTACTGCACTGTCTTTTTCTTCACCAGTCTAGTCTGTCTCGTCCTATGTGGCCTCTTATGGTCTCCAACCATCCCGTATATTCTAGTTTCCCTTAGGTTACTCTAACTTCTCATATGTCTCTTATGTCTAAATCTTTAGGATTTCTTGCACACTTCCCAGGGGGTCACCCATCCTAAGATTTCCCTCACCTTAGCACGCTTAACCTCGAAACTTTGATGGAATCCGGTGCCTTAATACTGACCGCATCCACTTCCTCCCATGACCTTTATCACATGATCTGGAGCAAGTCGAGGTTTTACAGATTCCGAGACATTCTCGTAACACATCTTTCTCCTTTACAATTACTATTTTACCCTTTTCGACTCCCAATATTCACCTTTCACTTACGTGCATAACTACCTTTCATCCTAAATTCCCAGATTCTCGATGGTAATGATCACACCTTAAACGCCATTACTTATAAGTACTCAGGTATCAGTACGTTCAGATTTCTATTCATCATCCGTACATAATAATCTACTGCAAAACAGATTGTCAACTTTCTCTGAATCATCCAACAGACCTGTTCTTACTAAACCTCAAATGTTATCCATTTTAATCCTCTGGGCCGCTAATCGTCTTTCTCGCTATTATTCTTCATATCATACCAAATCCATAACCTTTATGAAACAACTCATCCCACTTATTGTTCTTTTACGATATTTCCTTTCCACACTCTTCCTATTAGGTGTTCCAGATCAAATAACCTGATTTTGAAAAATTCTGACCGGTTCTCTTTTACAAATTCTTACCATTCAAATCTGTACGCAGCAAATGGCAACAATGCCTTACAGAGGATATGGCTATATATCACATTCCAGCAATCCAGAACTTCCAATTTCAGATAATAGAACAAGTATATCAAGGCTCACTTTTATAGCTTTCCATATCATCACTTACCTCCTTCCGTCGTATGTAAGGCGTATATAAGGAATCTCATTTCCTATGACCTGGATCTATCGCACGATCTGAGACAGAAAGAAGGTCAACAATCCCTAGATGCCCCGTAGCCTCCTATTTATAAATGTGGCGCGCTTCACACCATAAACAGGACTCTACCGGACACGACTTTGCAGACAACCCCTAGGACAAACCTGCTCTGATACCACTTTGTTACACCCTAATCTCCCTAGGGTGATGGGCACCCGACTCCATACCCGGAGCCGAGCGAACCCACAGAGTCTCATTATACACATAATCTCTTCAGACTCTAAAATCAAACAAAAGTAAAATACATAGTAAGCTTTCAAAATCTTTTCTTTCTATCGTTCTCAAATCAAACCAAAATCCATAACCATATAGAATTTCTATCATAATACAGGACAACATGTCGGCTGATGGAGCCGCTTACAAAACTGACACACTATACCCACGACTCTGTCTGCAATGTCTCTAACTTCGAACAAAACATCATAGCATAATACTCTGACCCGGCAACACTCCAGGAACAAGTGGAGCTAGCCAACTTCACTGGAACATCTTCTGTAATGTCTTCCACTCATCTGGGTGTACCTGCGTGGCATGAAAACGCAGCCCCTGAAGAAAGGGGGTCAGCACGAAATATGTATTGAGTATGTAAGGCATGGAATACAGAAAATAGAAACATATCCGGAACAACGGTACAAGAAAGTAAGTACATTAATCAGAATACTACGGTGCTTATTTTCCGAACGTACATCATACTTACCGATGTCATATGTCAGAAAAGTACCGAAAAGGAGTAAATCATCCAGAGTACCAAAATACTTACTTTCCAAATACAGATCATGCGTGCCGTCATCCTATGTCATCATATACATATACACATAACCGATCCATATGTAATATGATAGTGCCGAGGAACGTACGACCCGATCCACATATAACATATACTACTGCCAAGGAACGTACGGCCCGATCCATATATATACACATAACATATACTGTCGAGGAACATTCGGCCCGATCCATATATATATAACATATACTGTTGCGGAACGTGCAGCCCGATCCATATACATATATCATACTGCTGCGGAACGTGCAGCCCGATCCATATACATATATCATACTGCTGCGGAACGTGCAGCCCGATCCATATACATATATCATACTGCTGCGGAACGTGCAGCCCGATCCATATACATATAGCATACTGCTGTGGAACATGCAGCCCGATCCATATACATATATCGTATACATATCCATAGTAATACTTCCTTTGAAAAACATATCCTGTTCATATATATACAGAAAACAGAACATATCATGTTGTCGAGGCGTCGGCTCCGATCCACATATAACATAACATGTTAGTGGCAAGTATAGCATAGTGCACACAATGATATAACCAATCCGAGGCCCGACGATGATATAATAGTAGCACGCACGAGCGGAGTAGTGAGAACCATATGTATATAAATCAATTCTAGGGCTCGATGGACAAGTATACTCACCGGCCCCCAGAAGGCTCAGAAACAAGTTTCGGATCAATCGGAGTTAGTATGAGAAAGTTATGAGCGTTTGAAGTACAAAACGTTCTATAAGCGTTTCAAAAGCCGTTTTTTGGAAAATCAACGCCATGATCATGTAAAAAAAACCTTTGGATATCGTTATGGATCAAATCAAATAGAACTTTTGGAATCTTGTGCACGTATCAAAAGCTCGATGGAACAATCGAATGTATTAACATTTGGAAGGTCAAAACTATAGTCATATCATTTGTTTCTCACATGCTATTCGGAAACATATTAGCCAAACTTCGGACATCAAAGATACACATCATCGGACATCATGGATAGGCATCAAAACCACATGAAACAACTTATGGAAATCAAGAGTGTTGGCCATCCTAGTGGCTCTAAGAATAGAAGTTTCTTTGGGATCATGTATATATCGTATGTTCGTTTCACAAAGATCATGCCAAAACAAAGAAAGGTAAGCCTTACATACCTGGAAGATAATTCTCGACATTCAACTTACTTCCTATCTTGCAATTCACTGGTGATTATCCGTAGCCTCGTAATCTACATATACAACCATTCATAATATTATTAGAATTTTCATCAAACGCTCGTCTCGAAACTTTAATTAAAATCCTTTTATATTCTGTCAAAATTCGGGCAGCATCTCCCCTGTTTATGTGCCTAGCCCGATATTCTCAATTCAACAACCCACACAACAATGACAATACCAACATCAATACAATCATTTCCATATCAATATACTTCCTAAAACATCCCACACGATGTTTCCTAAATTTCTCAACTAATCCACTTGTGATACGACTATTTAATAATCTTTACTTTCGTAAAGAAGTTGAAATTAATACCAACACATCAAGAACAACATCCTCAACATTCTACAAGATGAATATATACATATTTTATCCAAAATTTTCTTCAAACCTCAATCCATAATTCAACAACCTCAACACAACAAAATATAACCTTTATTCTTGCAATTATTCCTTAATCCATATTGATAAAGAAAGAAATTCAATGATTCATACCTTGTATTTACCAAAGTAACAAGATCTTCAATTTTCACTTGCTCCCAAGCTCCTCCAACTCCAAAATGAAATCATAACCGAGTCTACGCGTTGCCCGGATCTCGATTGGTATTCTGTAGCTTGAAATTTTGCTCAAAATCTTCAATTTTGTGTGATGAAGGAGCCTTTTTAATGGCTGAATTTTCTGGAACATTGTAGAATTTTTTTGTGAAGAAAATGGGGGGTTTTTATCCCTTTTATAATGGGTGGGCCGACGGTACTGTAGCTACATTACTTTAGCAGTGATGTTTCTGCATCGACAGTTCAGTTTGTAACGTCTATAATTCTCTACTCCGATGGCCTATCAATGAGGGGTTTGTTTCATTACAAACTAGACTCGACGAACTTCATTTTAGGCTTTTGAAACACCTTAAAACTCCATATATACTGGGAGATATGCGCCTCCAAAGTTGACTAAAAATCCATCCAGCATTTCTCAAATTTTCGTCGAACTTATTTTCTTCAATTTGTTCGATCTCGAAATATTCCGAAACTCTCCATACATGATATTTATCACTTATTATACTAATGATGGCCATGTTCTCGTGTTTCAAAATAGTCTTTCCCGATTACGACTTACGAGATCGTAATTCGTCCTTTTACTTCGTTGTTATATATTTCCAATGGCTTGTACCTTCCCAAGCGTCATGGGACGTCTCCGACTCTCCACTACTACGGTGATGTACGTGTCATACTCATGCTCTGAAAACGCGGGGTATAACAAAGCGTGGAAAGGAAATGTCGTGACCAGAAAATAAATGGGATGCTTTATTTTAGGAGAGTTATGGACTTGGCATGACAGGAAGAATAATAAGCGAGAGCGATGATTAGTAGTCTAAAGGGTTAAAATGGATAATATTCGCGGCCTAGAAGAAACAAGGTCCATTGGATGATTTAGGGAAAGTCGACAATCGGTTTTGCAGTAAATTATGATGTAATAATGGTGAGCGGGAATCTTAACAGACTGATACCTGGCACTTATAAGTAACGGGGACGAAGGTATATTTGTTATCATCGGGAATCTAGGAATTTGGGACGAAGGGTGGTTACTCACATAAGTGAACAGTGAACACTGGGAATTGAAAAGGGTAAAACAGTAATTATAAAAGAAAGGACGTGTGATGAAGATGTCTCGGAATCTGTAAGGCTTCAATTTGCTCTAGATCATGTAATGAAGGTCATGTGAGGAAGCAGACGCGGTTATATCAGCATTAAGGTACCGGATTCCATCAAAGTTTCGAGGTTAAGCGTGCTAAGGTGGGAGCAATTTTAGGATGGGTGACCCCCTGGGAAGTATACAAGAAATTCTACATATCCACACATAAGATACAAATGAGAAGTTAGGATAGCCTAAAGGAAACTAGAGCATATGGGATGGTTGGAGACTATAAGAAGACGCGTAGGATGAGGTAGACTAGATCGGTGAAGAGACAGAAAGTGCATCACAGCCCTGGAATTCGGATAGGCTTGAACAACGTTTGGAAGTATTTTGTTGTCTAGTTGATAGTAATTATATATACATGAATGCGTATAGTATTTCATAAGTGATTGTATTGGTGGACATGCGAGTCCCAGCAACCGGCGCTACGGTAAAGAAGGAATCAATAGAGCAAGGGTATCGAAGTCCAAGTAACAAGAAGAAATGCGGTACAAGTATCACAAGCTAAGTTGATGTCACTTTCACTACAGGTTAAGATTGGAAAATACTAATGCAATGATATTCGGGAAAGAAAAAGAGTGAGTTAATGGAAGACAAAGGGATCAAAGTGCCGGAAGTAGGAGAAAGGTAAGAAGCCTTAGCGAGTAAAGCTCCCGAAAGAAACTACCGGCAAAGCACGAGACTATTTTGGTAAGAACTCAAAGTAGGCATGTAAAGAGGGATAGAGTGTGGTGAAAGAAAACAGGAGAGGAGTGTATGAAGTTCGAGGACCGATTCCAATAAGTAGGGCTAAGGGAATAGTAACCACGACAAGGAAGGTGAGGCAAGAGAAGGAATGACTAAGCTTAGTAATGATGTTATAGGACTTTGGCTTTAAAAGGTGTATAAAGGAATAAATGTGTGTCCATATTAATGTGGTTGCCTCGGACATGGAAATGCTTTCCTGAAGGGATGACTTAAGAATAGAACGGATTTGCGCGCTTAAAGTAAAAATTTCACGAATTACAGAGTCGATGCCACAAATGGGGCAAAAGAAGCAAAGTGTTCGAGGAGGAAGAAACCCAAGGAAGGTTACGGATGAAAGTAGAAAAAGTACACTAACGGTTGGTTGAAGGAAGAGCATAACATTTAGGCGTAGGGAAATTGGGAATAAGAAGGATACCCTAACGAGTTAACGGTAGGAACCCAATTACGCGTCAAGGAAAGAACAAGGATGATGAGTCAACACTGCTGATTGGGGAATTAGTGGTATGGAATAAGAATTCATGTGAGGTCCGAGAGACTTGATCTTAGAGGAGATGGAAATGAAATATAAGGAACGTGCAGGGGAGACCGCTCGGTCATAGCATCATAAATGTAGTTAAAGGTTTAATGAGCGAAGATAGAGAGAGTGTAACCTGTAAGGATTCTATGCTAAGAGTAAAAGTAGCGGGACACTCAAAAAATATGGACCCACAGCTGCAACGCGAACGTGTGGTTAAGAGGAATCACGAGTAAGTAAGCTAAGTAGGTGAAAGGGACTAATAGTGGATAGAAAGATATGGGAATGTTGACAAGAATGATGATATAGGCGCGAAATGAAAGAAAAACTTATGGTAAGAAGTTTCGGTATGTTGTGCACAGAGTTGGAAAGAAAGACTAGGATGATTCACCGCTCGAAGATAATTATAAATGAAGACTTCAAAAAGGACGGTTGGTGTATAAGGAGCCCCCTAAAAAGTGTGGGGGGGGGGGGGGGGGGAGAACATATTATATCAGACTCAAAGGATATTTTGATGACAACGACTATTATAATGAGTTGGCGCAGTGAATTAGAAGACCCATGACACGGAATAAGGACTCATGTGGAGACCAAGGAGTTCCATTATGAGGAAAATAGGGTAAAAGGTAAGGAATAGGAATGAAGAAAAGGAAAACTATAAGAGGGACCCTCCCGAAATATTATAACACCCCATAAGGCTAGTTGAACATTCGAGGACGAATGTTCTAAAGGGGGGGGGGGGGGGGGGAAGATGTTATAGCCCGTACTTCGTACATTCGGATAATTCAAGACAATTGCGAGAAGTTAAGGGAAAGACTATGTTCCAAAATTATTTTAATGTACAAGTTGGTTATGAATATTATTTATGAACATTAGTAGTATGGAAATATTGAGAAATGCTAAGGGAAAAATGGGAATTTCACAAAATGTTCAAGAAAAATTCTTGAAGAAGGCCACTTGGCCGTGTGGCATGTATGTATACATATATATATATATATATATAATTGTGGAAAAGAGATGACAAGATACAATAATTAGTCATCTTTTATTTAATGTTTAAGAATCTTCAAGAAAAGGGCCATGTGTCCCCTTGGTATTGGAAGGAGATATATATATATATATATATATATATATATATTTGTAGAGAGATGACCAAGCAAGACCATTATTCATCTTTACCATTCAAGAAATTTCAAGAATAAAACATAAGGGACCATTCGGCCACCATGGCCAAAATTTGAGTCCATGAAATTGATCAAGAAAAAATATTTTCTTCTAGCTTTTCAACCAATTGGAAGGTCCTCTACGACGTGGTATTGTTGTTGGAGCAAGCAAACCATTCTTTTGGTGTTGTCTTAACCCTAGCCAAGAGTTGAAGGACCAAGTGGAAGAGGTAAGGTTCAATCTTCTTTTCCATATGTTATGGATGATTTATGCATGTTAGAGTGTGTGGAAATGAATGAAATTCATGAAAGAATGATGTTGAAGATTGTGGCCGAATATGTATAGTGTTGGCCGTGTATGTATGATGTTGTGTAGAATGAATGGATTAACTTTATGTAGTATATTGGTTGTTGTTGTAATGTATAGAAATGGATGAAGAATTCATGAAAATATGCATGTAGTTGTGGTGGCCGAATATAGTAGTGTGTGTAGAAGTGATGAATTAATTTTATTTAGTAGCTTGATTATTGTGTTGTGGGTTCCATGATGTAAAATGAGGGTTTGATGACTTGAAATGAAGTTGTAATCGTTGTGGTGTCGTTATGGAAGTTAATGTGACACTAGCATGAATTCTTATAATTGTATGAATGATAGTGTAATGCTTAGTTGTTGGTGAAGTTTATGAATTTGGAAGAAAGAACGGTGTTGTCATTGCCTTGTTGTATTTTGGAGATTTCGGGTAAGGTGGCATGTTGGCTAGACTAATTTGAGTGTCGTGTGAATTACTTGAAGTGTTCCTGAAGAATGGTTTTGGAGTAGTACTTGAATATGTAAGCAATTATATTGGCTTGGTTGTATGCGGTTGAATTGAATATAACTGTTGGTATTGTTGTTGATAGTTTGGCCGAGTTGAATTCTCGGATTGTTGATTAATGATTTGGGCCGAGTTAGATTCTCGGGGATGGTGTATTTACAGGGGAGATGTTGCCATAAGTAAATTTAGTTGAAAGATTAAGACAAGTGTGTATGACGATGATCTAACGATTGTGTCAATCTTCTTGAATGTAGACTAGCGGTAGCGAGCTTGGACAATTAAGCGTAGCTAATAGGACGCGGAACAGGTATGTTAAGGCTCGTCCGTTTCTTTCAAAGGCATGATTCCGACGTTAAGATTTTATATTTGTTTCCATATCTTCCTTGATCTCGAAAGTTAGATGTTTTGATTCCGAGGCATGATTTCCTTCCCGATAACTCGTAAATGTTTTCCAAAGTGTTCATATTCTACCAAACCAGAGGTTTATGATTTTGTAAAATCTTATGACGAAAACGATGGATATGTTTTATAATGACGTTGATGATGTCAAGGATGAAAATGTTTTTATGATTTCATGTTTAAAGATACTTGATATGATTATTGCCTCGATTTTCCAAAAATAGCTTCTGAAACGCTTGTAGAACGTTCTGTACTTCAAATGCTCATAACTTTCTCATACTAAGTCGGATTGACCCGAAACTTGTTTCTGAGCCTTCAGGTGTCGGTTAGTATACTTGACCATCGAGTCCTAACGTTGTTATTCGTTGCTAGCCTCACCTTATAGCTATCGTTCCTTCAAGGTGGGACAAAACAACCATGATTATTCCATAATGTAATCGGAGGTTACCGACCTTACGTCACTCCGATGGGGTTATAGCTTTTGATTGAGCTCTTATGCATGCTTAAGTTGTGATGATTACACCGTGCCTATACGACCGGGCAGTCACCGCTAAGGCGGGAAGCTTATGGATGATTACACCGTGCCTATACGACCGGGCAGTCACCGCTAAGGCGGGCAGCTATACGGATACACCATGACCTTTTGGCATGGGCAGACACCACTAGTGGGCAGCGTGAGATGATTACCCCGGATGCGGGTGGCCCGGACGCAGGCTAATGATGTTACTTGACTCAGACAGTTTATGTATGTATGAAAGTAAAAGTGAGCATGCATGATTCTGCCTTAAGAGGCAAGCATTTACAGTCATACCTTTACTTTTATCTTTCATATTGTCTTATTACGTTGTTGTTCATGTTCTGTTCATATTATCATATTATTATTCATGCCTTACATACTTAGTACATTGCTCGTACTGACCCCCTCTTCTTCGGGGGCTGCGTTTCATGCCGCGCGGGTACACCCAGATGAGTTGAAGCTAGTATAGAAGATGTTCCAGCGGAGTTGGTAGACTCCACTTGTTCTGGAGTGCTACCGAGTCAGCATATATGTGCTCTGAAGTTTGTTCGAAGTTAGAGACTTTGCAAACAGAGTCGTGGGCATAGAATGTCAGTTGTAAGCGGTTCCATCAGCTGATGTGTATTATAGTATTATGCTACAGATCCAGTGTGATTTCAGATTATAGTTGATTTGAGTACGATGTAAGAAAAGTTTCTGAGGGCGTTACTATGTATTTCATTCTTATTTGATTTAAAGGTCCAAAGATATTATGTATGTAATAAGAGTCAGCGGGTTCGCTCGGCTCCGAATATGGGGTCGGGTGCGCATCACACCCTAGTAAGGTCGGGGTGTGACAAACTCATAGTCCACCTGTCCTACTTTGCCTACAATTCTATAAGGTCAAATGTATCAAGGGCTAAGTTTACCCATCTTACCAAATCTCATAATGCCTTTCATTAGTGACACTTTCAATAATACCCAATCATCAACTTACAATTCTAAGTCTCTTCGGTGATTATCTGCATAAGACTTCTGACGGCTCTGCGTTGCCAATAATCAATCTTGAGCAAGCTTGACCTTCTCCACCGCTTGCTCGACCAAACCTGGCCTTGCTAACTTAGTTTCCTTTACTTTGAACCATCTAATTAGTGATCTACACTTTCGCCCATATAAAGCCTCATACGGGGCCAACTGGATATTAGAATGATAATTATTGTTATATGCAAACTCAATGAGCAGCAAATGATCATCTCAACTACCTCTATAGCCTAGTACAATTTCCCGTAGCATATCTTCGAGAGTTTGAATGGTACACTCAGCATATCCATCAATCTGGGGATGAAACGTTGTGCTAAGACTCACTTGAGTCCCCAAACCCTTCTGGAAAGACTTCCAAAAATTAGCAGGAAACTGTGCACCTCAGTCGGAGATAATGGATATAGAAATACCATAAAGTCATACTATCTCTTTGATATAAAGCTTTGCATAATCTTCAGCTAAGTACGTAGTCCTGACAGGTAGAAAATGAGCTAATTTTGTAAGTCTATCAACAGTTACCTCTATGGAATCAAACTTATGCTGAGAACGAGGCAAGCCTACAATGAAATTCATGTTGATTACTTCCCATTTCCAAGTCAGAATTTCAATGGCTTGCAATAATCCACCGAGCTTCTAATTCTCAATCTTTACCTGCTGGCAATTAGGACATTGAGTTATAAACTCTGCTATGTCTTTCTTTATTCTATCCCACCAATAAATTGACTTAATATCATGATACATCTTTGTCGCTCCCGGATGAACAGAACAACGGGAACAATTGGCTTCCCCAAAATCTGGTGATGTAACCCTGTAACATTAGGAACATATAGTCTACCTTTGTACCTGAGATCGCTATCTGCAGAAATCTCAAATGGTGCAACTTCTTTTAAAGAGATACATTTCTATAATGAACTAACATATGATCCTCATACTGGCGCTCTTTCGCTTCAACTACTAAAGACGAGACAGTTCAATCATGAATAGTAACTCCCGAATCGCTCGAGTCTAACAATCGAACTCCTAGCGAAGCTAACTGTTGAATCTCATGAGCTAGCTCCCTCCTTTCTAGCTAACCATCACATAAACTACCCTTGGATTTGTGGCTAAGAGTATCAGCTACTACATTCGCCTTTCCAGGATAGTATAAAATACTAACATCATAATTTTTAATAAATCTAACCATTGCCTTTGTCGTAAATTCAACTCCTTCTGCTTGAAAACATACTGGAGCCTCTTATGATCTATATATATTTCAACATGGATGCCATACAAATAATGCCTCCACATCTTCAGTGTACGAATCACCGCAGCCAACTCCAGATCATGGGTCGGCTAGTTTTACTCGTGTTTCCGCAACTGCCTTAAAGCATAAGCAATAACTTTACCCTGCTGCATCAACACACAACCTAACCCAATGCCTGAGGCATCACAATAAATAACATAGCCCTTCGATCCTTCTGGAAGTGTCAGGACCAGGGCCGAAGTCAATCTATTCTTTAACTCCAGGAAACTGCGCTCACAAGTATCCATCCAGTGAAACTTAGGTGATTTCTGAGTCAGCTTCGTCAGTGGTACAAAAATAGAAGAAAACCTTCTACAAATCTTCTATAATAACCTACCAAACCCAGAAAACTACAAACTTCAGTAGGTCTTATATATCTCGGCCAAGTCTTTACCGCTTCAATCATCTGGGTATTCACCCAAATACCATCAGCTGAAATAATATGCCCCAAAAAAGTCACTGAATCCAACCAAAATGGCCGGTCACGCATCATATGGCCGACCAGACCACCTCTCGATGGACAGTCACGCATCATATGGCCGACCAGACCACAGCCACAACAAGCATTTGAGCTCAAGCGGCACTGCCTCGAATATAGCTTACCACAATGAGTACATCATGGTAAAGGTGGCCTCATCTGGCCTGAATCACCCTTATACTGAGAACTTCAGGCTCTGGAATTCTGACCATGTCCGGAATAAATAGGTCGATCAAATCTCTGACCTGCAAATCGCGGAGGTTCACTAGCTGCTAAATGGCCTGACTGCCTAGAATACTACTTCCTCTAACCCTCTAAGCGCACTACTAGCACTTGAGGATTTGTCTTTCTTACTATGACCTCTATCATGCTCACGCTCACGTTCACTCCTCCGCTACTGTTGTTGCTCCTTAAGATTCTTGGCATGGGCCTGAGTACGAGAAATATCCATGCCTTCTTGAAGTGAGGCCTTCAAACAATCATCAATCCAATGGGGTCCCAATCCACTCACAAATCAGTGAACACGATCTCCCATGTAAGCCACCATAGCTGGAGCATACCTAGCCAGTGAATTAAAATGAAGGCTATACTCCCGATCACTGATGCTCCCATGTCTGAGGTTCATGAACCTATCAGCTCTGGCCCGTCAAATCTCTGTCGGCAGATAATGCCGAAGAAAAGCATCCACAAACTATTTCCACACATATGGAGGTGCGTCAACCCTTCTAGCAGACATCTAGGTACTATACTAATGAACAGCCATATCTCGTAATCTATAAGAGGCTAACTCTACCGACGCAACACCCAAAGCATGCCTTACCCGCAATGTCCTCACCATTCCATTTCTGAAGTTCTGCGGCCCCTCATCTACTTTTGACCCAAAGAATTTTGAAGGTCCAAATTAATGAAATCACGTAATTCGGTGCTAACAGCCTTATCACCATGACCTGCACCCTGTCGCTGAGCCTGAGCGGCTACTAACAGGGTCAATAAATGAATGGCCTCTCACATCTCTTCGCCTGAGGCATCCGGTAGAAGAACTGGGGGTGCTGGAGCTTCTCTATGCCCCTTTGGAGCGGGCGGAGTATGGGAGGACCGAGATGGAACCTCATTCTATGACTCACCCTCCTCTACATCTGTAAGCTGTACCCATCCAGTTCTCCTACCTGCCGCTGACTTTCCCTTCTGGGCCGTTGTAGCTTTTCTCTTCACATGTATCACTGAAATCATAACACACGATCATGAAAAAGGGAATCCTTAGAACATGGCTCTATCGCATGATTTAAAAGGAGAAAGAATGGTCAATCATTCCTAAATTCCCCGCAGCCTCCTATTTATAAGTTTGGCTCACTTTACACTTATAAACAAGACTCTACTGGACACGACTCGTAGGCACAACCTAGGACGAACTGCTCTAATACCACTTTTGTCATAACCCAACCATAGGGCAATGACGGGCACCCGGAGCTAACCTCCTGAGCATCTCTTAACATATATCTCAGAACCATATCTAGGTGGACCACAAAGATAACTCATAACTATCATAATATGTAAGGCCATGAGTCTAGAAGATAAATAAACATCTATACAATCATCAACTATGCCCATATGCGCAAGCCGACAAGGCGGCTAAAAATGATATACAAAAATATGAACTGATGGGGTTATGGAACACCTAACTATATACATCTGTCTACGAGTCTATACATGGAGTGCATAATATCATAAAGATGGGACAGGACCCGGCCATGCCCATATATATACACAAAAGATTAATACCAGCTGGACCGTAGCTCCGAAACGAATGGAGCGCTCCTGTACAATCGCAAATGAAGCAGCCTAAGGACCTGGTCCGTCTTCCTATCTACCCGCGAGCATGAACGCAGCGTCCACAAGCAAAAGGACATCAGTACGAATAATGTACTAAGTATGTAAGGCATGAATAACAATATAATGAAAATATGAAAGAAATATGAGATAGGAGAAATAACTTGTACATCTGATTGCCTTTTAAGGTGGATATCATACATGCTTATCCTTTTAAAAGGAACATTTTCATATATACATATATAATATCCTGCCCGGCCAATTAGGCTCGGTGTCATCATTATCATCCCGCATTCGGGGCATCCCACTTTCGAGGTAACATCATAACCTGCCCAATACAGTAGCGTGCACATTTACGTGCCTGCCCAGCCAACTATAGCGTGGCGAGATGTGAAAAAATACATACATATATAAAAAGCATGTATGAGAGCCCAAATGAAAGCTATAACTCTATCGGAGAGATGTAATGTCGGTAACCCTCCGATTTTCATTATGGAACTATCACCTTCATCATATCTCACCTTGAAAGAACAATTACCATAAGATGAGATCAACAGCAATGAACAAGATCAATAATTATGAAACAAAGTTCAATAGTGTCATAAGAGCATCAAGAACTATAAGCTTCTAGCATTTCTAAAAATAATGACATTATAGATATCATTTGAATGGGTTTGTGTCAAAAAGATCACGCCATAAAAAAGAAAGGGAGAGCCTAAACATACATTATCGTCTCCTTAACTACTTAACGTTTATCCTTCCAAGTTTGTAAATCTACACTGAAGAGGATTCATACTAGAGTTAAGTCTTGAAAACACTCATAAGGTCAAACTAGAGTAATTAGTGGGCTAGTGGAATTCGGGCAGCACTTTTCCTATTTTATCTACTTCCACCAAATTCCAAATCAACTCCCAAACAACAATAACACATCAATAATTCCATGATTAAGATATTTCATTCAAATTATACCCAATACAATCCCAAACCTTCTTCTCATTATCAATTTATAACAACAACTTCAACACAAGCCTTTATCCACTTGTATACAACACTTGCTCAACATCATTATTATTCCTCATAACGAGATTATGCTCAAAACATGCTAATAGTTATAGCTCAAGTTAATTTACTACTCAAAATATCATCAAATTCATGTTTGAACTTCCTTTTTCACTTTCTTCCCTCAATCAAGTTGTACAATAATCAATCAACCTCAAAAACATGTAATAGAGATGAACCTTACCTCAATCACACAAGAACAAACTCCCGATCAAGTTATTCCACTTGAATGAAACCTCCAACTTCAACACCAAAGGAATACTTGGACTCTACATACCCTAGTGAACGTTCCAACACTTGAATCTCTTGGTTTTTGCCTTTTAATCTTTGATTTCACTTGGGGTTGGTTAGATATGTGTAGAGGAGAGTTCTAGAACTTTCATGGACTTAGAGAAATGTTGAAATGAGCTAAAATGACAAGGGTCGGAAATATATCATAAAAAACATCTGGAACCGACTTAGATTTACGGTCCACTTTGACGGATCATAAAAATTATACGGTACGTATAATTGCACCGTAAAATTCAATTAGTGGCTCACCCCTTCTGGAACCAATATACAGTGGGGGATCAGCCAGATATACGGTTCGTAAAAATTATACAGTCCGTATATCTAACCGTAAAACCTAACTTTTTCCCGAAACGTATTCCCGTCGATTATTCAATCTGTAATCCTCTCAACACATACTAAGCATGGACTTAAACCCTCAAATGCTTAAGATGAGCATATGTGAATCCCCCATATCCTCGTAAATAACTCTGCTTTCAAAACTATGGCAACCATCTCATGAAAAACCTTAACGATACGGAGTGTAACATAGGTGATCTACACTTCCTCCCATAAAGCCTTAAACGAAGCCATATTAATACTCAAATGATAACTATTATTATAAGCGAACTTCACCAATGGTAAAAACTAGTCCCAATGACTACTGAAATCAATCATGTACGCACGAAGCATGCCCTAAATTGGAAAGTTGTACTAAGGTCCAACTTAGTACCCAATTCTAAATGCAAATACTTCCAAAATCGAGATGTAAACGTTGTGCCCCTATCAGATATGATGGAAATAGGAACCCCATGCAGTCTAACAACCTCACAAATATAGATCTTGGTTACTTTCGCGGCAATATAAGTGAGCTGGACCGAAATAAAATGTGCAGACTTAATCAACCAATCACCAAAGACCCAGATCGAATCAAACTTAACCAAGGTCTTTGGAAGACCCACCACAAAATCCATGGCTATCCTCTCCCACTTCCATTCGGAATGGGAAACCTCTAAAGAGTACTGCCGAGTCTTTGGTTCTCGTACTTAACCTGCAAAAAATTTCAACACTTGGAAACATAATCAACTATATCACAGTTCATCCTAGCCCACCAGTAATGCTGTCTCAGATCACGGTAGATCTTTATAGCACCAAGATGAATAGAGTATCCAGAGTTGTGGGCCTCCTTTAAAATCATCTGAATCAAGCTATTGTCACACCCCAATCCTGATGGGGCATGACGGGTACCCGACTCTCATCAGAGTCGAGCGAACCCTCAGACATTCGCTCTATCAACCTATCATTTCAAAAACTTTTAAGAACATAAAACTTTTCCAAAAAGAAATCATCTAAAATACATACTCTTTTAAAGTTCACAAATGACTCAACTGACATCACTCTGTCGACATCTTGGCAAACATACCACAGAACACTGTCTTCAAAGTCTCAAACATATACAAAATACCATAACATAAGTACTTTGACTCGGCAGCACTTTAGAAGGAAATGGAGCTCGCCAATCCAGCTGGAACATCTTCTAGCAATATCCTCTACTCATCTACCCGGCCCTTTCGGGACTCGATGTCATCCATACCAGGCCTTTTCGGGACTCGGTGTCATCCGTACCCGGCCCTTTCGGGACTCGGTGTCATCCGTACCCGGCCCTTTCGGGACTCGATGTCATGCCCAGCTGATCAGTGGAAGTGCAATGCATGCATACATACAGACATATACATAAAAATACATAAATGAAATCAACATCATAATTAGCATTATCATTATCACGATATCCTTCCTTGAAGGATCAACCATCGTATGGTGTAGTCGACGATGTCATGGGAGTCTCGAGAATCATGAACTTAGGTAGCACTGGAGATAGAATCATTATCATCGCTATATCTCACCTCGAAGGAACGAGTAACATGAGGTGAGACCATCGACAATAAGTACGGTTAAGGGATTCATGGAATAGCTCAATAATCACATAATGCCCTCAAATCATATCTTCGGAGTTTCAAAGAGGAGAGTCATCATCATCGTCACAATCAACATAGAACATATTCCGTTTAACCTCATGAGAGGCTTTAAGAGTCATGAACTTCGAGCCTTTGAAAACAATGCGGTTATGGAAACATTTATGGAATCATAACATAGGAATCATGCCTTTGAAAGAAAGGGACGAGCCTTAACATACCTGAAAACTCACTTCTCGACTTTCCAACCTACCTCATATCGTGAAATCTGCATATAAAACCATTCATTCTATTATTAGGCCCGTTGTCATATACTTATCCTAAGCTTCAAAATAAATCTTTCTAGAATATGCCGAAATTTCGGCAGCATCTCCTCTGTTTATATGCCTAGCGCAAAATCTCAACTCAGTAACCAACAATAACAACATCAATACCAACATTACTCATAATATTATCAACACCAAAATATTCCATAAACATCTCACACGATGTTTTCCAATTTTCACAACCAATCAACTCGCTATATAATTATTTAACGACTTTATCTCCGTAAATAAACCAAAATTAACATTAATAAAGAGAGATTCATACCTTATTCTTGTTAAACAGAGATATCTTTAATATCCACCTTGAATCCACCGCAAAACCGTACTAGAATCATATCTATGCGTTTATCCGAGCTTCGATTAATACTCCATCACTTGAAAATTGCTTACTTTTGGTCTCCCTCTCTCCCCAAAAATCTGGAAATTTCTGGGCTAAATCTGATGAAAAAAAGGGTTCTTACCCTTTTTATAAGGGTCAAATCGGGTCAGGTACTGTAGCAAATATTGTAGCAGATCGGTTACTGTAGCACGCGTTTCTATTCTGTCAGCTGAACGCGTAACGTCCATAATTTTCTACTCCGATCTCCTATCGATGAGCGGTTTATTGCGTTGGAAACTAGAATCGATGAACTTCATTTTAGGCTTTCGCCTCACCTTAAAACACTTCATATGCTAAGAGATATTCATCCCTCAATTTGGACCAAAGTTGCTCCTCATATTTTCTCCAAAGTCCAACAAAATTAATTTTCTTGATTCACTTGCACTTCAATCCTTTCATAGCTTACTATATGAACTTAAATCGTCATAGCCATAAGTTAAACATATATAAGCTCGAATCTCAACATACGAAACTGCAGGGTGTAACAGCTATCCACCCGAGGAATGCACACGTGCCCCTTAATTCTCAACACGCCCTCTTCATCAATCATGGCCTCTCTGGCCTCACCACTCATTACCTTGTCCCGAATTGTGTATAAACCTGGATCATCACATTGTTTTGCCTTAATATGATGTAGAAGAGATGACCTTGCCTCTATAAAAGCCAACACTCTGCTACGACCGGATAAATCAAGTTGCACCAAACTATTAGCCAAAGCCTGAACCTCCATGGCCGACGGACGCTCTGCAGTGACCAGACGAGTCAAGCTGCCCATACTAGCTGACTTCCTGCTCAAGGCATCTGCCACTACGTTTGCCTTGCCAGGATGGTATAAAATAGTAATATCATAATCTTTCAACAATTCCATCCATCTCTGCTGCCTAGAATTTAAATCTCACTAAATAAACACGTGTTGCAGGCTATGATGATCAATCAATATTTCACACTGGACACCATAAAGATAGTGCCTCCAAATCTTCAATGCAAATACCTTGCTAACTCTAATTCATGAGTAGGATAATTCTTTTCATGAATTTTCAATTGCCTAGAAGCATAGGCAATGACCCTCTTATTCTGCATCAACACAACACCCAAACATGAACGGGAAGTATCACAATAAACCACAAAATCCTTACCCTCCAAGGGCAGGGCAATGATCGGTGTTGTAGTCAACAAAGTCTTGAGCTTTTGGAAGCTCTCTTCACACTCATCGGACCACTGAAAAAGTACCTCTTTCTGCGTCAAACGGGTCAAGTGTGATGCAATGGAAGGAAACCTCTTCACGAACCGGCAATAGTAACTAGCTAAACCCATAAAGCTGCAGATTTCTGTCATTGACATGGGCCTAGCCCAATCTCTAACGGCCTCAATCATTTTGAGACAACCATAATCCCTTTTTTCGAAATCACATACCCCAAGAAGAACGCCTAGTGAAGCAAAAATTCACACTTAGAGAATTTAGCATACAACTCTCTATCCATCAAAAATCTAAGGACAACCCTCAGATGTTTTTCATGATCTTCCCTAATTTTCGAATAAATCAATACATCATTAATAAATACAATAAAAAAGAATCTAAGAATGGCTTAAAAATTTGATTCATCAAATCTGTAAAAGTAGCAGGGGCATTAGTGAGCCCGAAAGACATGACAAGAAATCATAATGTGCCTATCTTGTCCGGAAAGCTGTCTTAGGGATATCCTCAGCCCGAATCTTTAACTGATGCTAGCCCGACCTCAAATCAATTTTAGAGAACACACATGATCCCTGAAGCTAGTAAAAAAGATCATCAATGCAAGGAATGAGATATTTATTTCGGATAGTGTTTTTATTTAACTGGTGGTAATCAATGCACATCCGCATAGTCCCATTCTTTTTATTTCACAAAAAGAACAGGAGCGCCCAGCGGAGAGACACTCGGGTGAATAAAACCCTTACTGAGAAGGTCCTGAAACTGTTCTTTCAATTCCCTCAACTCTACTGGAGCCATACAATATGGAGGGATAGAAATAGGGCGAGTACCCGACTCTAAGTTAATGCAAAAATCAATATCATGGTCAGGTGGCATACCGGGTAAGTCCGCAGGAAACACCTCTGTGAACTCACAAACTACAAGAATTGACTCAAGTGGTGGAATCTCAGCATCAATATCACGAATATGCACCAAATATGCCAGACACCCCCTCTCAATGAGTTTCTTAGCACGAACATAGGAGATAATTTTCTTTGGAGAGGGATTAAGGTTTCTTTTCCACTAAAGTCTAGGTATCCCGGGCATAGCTAAGGTGACGGATTTAGCGTGATATTGTCACGACCCAACCCCGTGGGCTGCGACTGGTGCCCTATTTGGACACCCAAAACCCATTCGATTATCAACTCAACATATCGAAGACTGATTCAAATTTAGCATACGTTACTTTAAACAGATACTGAAAATAGATATCATCTTAAGAGGTTTCCCGTACAGACATTTCATATCAAAACTAATAGGCTAGCGGAATATATATCGCCCAAATTAAATACATATACAAACATATGGGCCGTTTTGGCCAAAATAGCAAACGGGACCGCTTAAGGCACAAATCACAACGCAACCGAACAAACATGACCCATGACCCACATTCATGTCTGCAGGCCTCTAACGACTACAACAGAATCATATGACGGGACAGGGCCCCGCCGTACCCCTGAATATACACAAAGATATACAACGGAAGAGTCTTTACCAAAATATGGGCTCCAGAACAAGGGAGCACTCCAAAGCAGCAGAATGGATATCCTAAGCTGTCGAGTCTCTCACGCGCACGTCGGTACCTGCGGGCATGAAATGCAGCCCCCGAAGAAAGGGGGTCAGTACGAAATATATACTGAGCATGTAAAGCATAGAATAATATGAACAGAATCACAAACAGAATAAATAGTGCAGAGAATGAGTACATAAATTAAGCACGAAATACAAAGTAATCAAAATAACTTACGGGAAACACAGACCATGCATGCCAAGAACGGTATCCGGTCCCTTGCGGAACCCGGGGAAAACGTGGCACCGCCTTGCCCTCGGCGCCACACACATCTAACTCCAGAAGTTTTGCTCCATAATCTCCGACACACATCATAATATCATATCATAGTATCACATCATAAGTGGCTGGGCGAACCATAAACACACCATAACGCCATAGCACATCTAACTTCGGAATATATATATGGCACCCGGCCCTCTAGCGGGGAACCCGGCAAGCCACACACACGAGACATACCGGCTCGGGACTCGGTGAAGGAAAACACAACATATGCACGAGCAGAGTAGTGAGAAACTAAATGCATACAAATCAAGACTCGATGGAATAATCGAACGATAGGTCATTTAGGAAAGAATTCAGACGGTAATCGTAGTACGTACCTTTCGGATGTTCCAATAAATTATGCCAAAGCAAAACCTTTTGAGCTTGTTTGTATATGTCAAAATATATCGTACGACTCAATGGAATAGTTAAAACATCTATCGTTTAGTATTCGGAACAATAACCAAAGACTTCCTTTAATTGTCGCACGGAAATAAGTCAAATAGAACAATACAAGAAAGTCTCGGAAGTTGTGGGCCCACCTTGGGTCAAGACGAGAGGGCATACATAATTTACGGATATTAGACCTTATGAAGTCATCCACA